>NW_027104234.1:0-520207 GCF_902728285.1 Clytia hemisphaerica | reverse complement strand
TACGGCTCTGGAAACAGAACTGACTATGAAAAATTGAGTATATAGATTCTCTCATGAAAGAGCCTTCAAATGCCGAAATTGTCCGACAAGAATTGAAATTAGTCGATAACATTTTTTGATAATCACTTATAACCATCAAAAATTTAGTGCTGCTGTTGAAGATCCTACGAAGTACGAAAACTCACTGGCTCGAGGACATTGATAAAAGAATTTTTGGTTTTTTTTTTAAACTTTCGTTACGAGATGGGTTCGAAGCATTGAAATTCCTGCTGAAATTAACGAAACGAAACTAAGTCTAGATCACGAAACTCTTCTTCTCGTTTCTGGTTTCAAGTTCTAGTTCTAGTTCCAGTTCTAAGAAATCTCATCGATCAAATGCGTCTTCTAATGCCAATAAATTGATTGAAGCTGAAGTCACTCTGGCAGCTTTAGAAGCTGAATCTGAATTTGAGAAAAAAAATCAGGTGGTTTCGTGACGCTGACAAAGAAAACGGTTTGGCAAAAGAAATTGCAAAGCAAAAGGCTAGAGTTCAAGTTTATAAAAGCCATTTTGAAAGTGACAACAAATCGTTAAATCTTTCTAAAAAGTCTTTGAAGATTGAAAATAACCTTTCACCTTTTTCTGCTCCCTTCGTTCCTGACGGTCATGGACAAGAAGAATTGCCAGTGTCTGATTATAAAGTTTCTACTCCTTTTGTCAAAGATGTTGTTTTGCCTGAGTCAAATTCTAAGCCAAATGTTGTGTTTCAACCTAAAGCCTCTAAAACTTCTTTATCAAAACCTATTGTCATTTCTGAAGATTCTGCTGATAGATTGTGTGATTTGTTGGATTCGCAGAGTGCTCCTGAAGTTTCGCTTGATGTTTTTGATGGTAATCCCTTGGAGTTTCACTTTTTTCATGTCATTGTTTTGAAAGTGTTGTTGAGACCAAGATTCGTGATCAGAAAGCGAAGCTGATTCTTTTGATCAAGTATACATCAGGTGAAGCCAAGCTAAGGAATTGATAAAGGGATGTATTCACACAGGATGGAGGCGACTGTTACAATTATGCCAAGGAATTGTTGCTCTCTCGTTTTGGCGATCCTTATAAGATTCTCATCTCTTATCGAAAAGAATTATCTTCTTTTAAGCATATTAAGTATGGTGATTCTTTTGAATTAAGAAAGCTTTTTTATACTTTTCTTTTGAAATGTAGTCAACTTGTTACTGGAAAATATCGTTATTCGTTTGATAATCCTGAAAATCTTGCTGTGATTGTTTCCAAGTTGCCAGTAGGTTTGAGAGAAAGATGGAATCGTGAATCGTTTTCTTTAAGGCTCAGAGAAAAAAGAGGCTGCTCTTAAAGATATTCTTGTGTTTGTTGAAAAGGAGGCTACTTTGGCAAGTGATCCACTCTTTTCAAAAGAAGCTATGGGCGAACGTGAAAAACCTTGATAAGCCACAAGAAAAGATCCGGTGGCGGGAAGAAACTTAGAAATTTCGGTGTGAAGATTCAGTGTGAGAATTGTAACTCTGATCATCCTCTTGAAAAGTGTCATTCATTCAAACGGTTGAAACCTCGTGAGAAAATTCCAGCTCCTTTTGAAAAAAACGTATTTGTTTTGCTTGTTTAGAAACTGGTCACAACTCGCATCGTTGCAAATCAAAAAAGCCCTGCAGCTTATGTAATGGTCGTCATGCTACTTGTTTGCATACCATCTTTGTGAAATCTGATAACGATTTGAAGTCTGAAAATTTTCCTAAGTCCGATAGTGATAATAAGTCTTCTCAGCCTGAGAGAGATATAAAATCTGAAACTTCTGAAACGCATGGTTGTGTTAAGCCAAGCCCTAATGTCATTCAGCCTGATGGAGTGAAAGTGAAGAAAAGTTTTACAACTGCTTGTTCGGATTCAATAAATATGTGTATTGTTCCAATTGTTGTGCGTCATTCTGACTCTAAGTATGATTTCAAAAAACTTATGCTCTGCTTGATTCGTGTAGCCAAGGCACTTTCATTCACCAAGATCTTCTTAGTCAATTATCTGTTCCATCCACTGAAACTAAGCTTGCTGTTTCTACTCTCACTGGTTTTGAATATACAAATTCTCATTTAGTGTCTAATCTTTCTGTAAAAGGACAGTATGGAAAGTATTCGTGTTGGATTGACTTGCCATCAGCTTATAGTCGTGATGATATTGATGTGATGAGTAATGAAATGGCAACACCTGAATCATTGAAGCGTTGGCCCTACCTGGAAGGAATCGTTAGTGAAGTCGGAAAGGTTGAAAGTGATGAAAAGGTTGGATTGATTATTGGTGCGAATTGTCCTAAGGCTTTAGAACCTCATGAAGTTATAAAGAGTGAAGGTGACGGTCCATACGCCTATTTGACGAAGTTAGGCTGGTGTGTTGTTGGTCCGAAGGAAGATGATGCTCATCCAAACGTTTTAAGTTGTCACCGAATTGGGGTTTCCGAAGTTGTTCAGAGATTTGTTTTGTGCCAAAGAATCAGTTACATGATCATTCCATTGAAGATATGATGAAAAAATTGTATGAAATTGAACATGTCGATTTAATACCTGGGAATTTGCCTGATAAGGTTTCTCAAGAAGATTTGAAATTTCTTAAGATCATGGATGAACGAATCTCTTTTGAAAAAGGTCATTACATCATTCCTTTTCCATTTCGTGATGAAAAGGATTTACCTTCTAACAATAGGAATATGGCTATGAAAAAGGTTAGAATCTTTGAAACGAAAGCTACAATTGAATTCTGAATTCAAATGTGATTACTTGGAATATTTTGACCTCATGCTCAAATCCAACTATGCTAGGAGGAAAATCGATGATAGTGATATATCTGATGATGATTGTTGGTTACATACCCCATCATGGTGTTTATCATCCAACAAAAAATAAGATTCGTGTTGTGTTTGATCTGAGTGCAAAGTGCAATGGTACTTCTTTAAATCGCTGTCTACTACAGGGTCCTGATTTGACAAATAAGCTTATTGGTGTCTTAACAAGATTTCGTGAAAACCCTGTCGCTGTGACCGGTGACATTGAAAAAATGTTTTACCAGGTGAAGTTACCTATTGTTGATAGAAAATATGTTAGATTTCTATGGTGGGAGGATGGTAACGTGGAAAATCCTATCTCGACTTATGAGATGACCGTTCATCCTTTTGGAGCCACCTCCTCTCCTAGTGTCTGTTCCTATGCTTTAAAAAGGACTGCTAAGGAAAACGAGTCTTTGTTTGGATCTGAAGCCAAATGTTCTGTTGAAAGAGATTTTTATGTTGATGATTTCTTAAAGTCTTACGATCCTTCTGTTGAAATTGCTCGTTCTTCTGTCAAGTCTATTTCTGACATGTGTATGAAAGGTAGTTTTCATTTGACTAAATTTGTAAGTAGTCATCCTGAATGTTTGAGTGAGCTTTCTTCAGATGATGTTAAATCTGACTCTGTTTCATACGATGTTCCATCGGATAAAGAGTTGACTGAAAAATTGTTAGGTGTGACCTGGGACATTAGCTCTGACAAATTCGTTTTCAAGATTAATTTGAAGTCTACTCCATCGACGAAGAGAGGAATGTTATCTACTTTAAGCAGTATTTATGATCCAATTGGTGTGTTATCTCCATTTCTGCTAGAGGGAAAACGTATTCTGCAAGGTCTTTCGAAGTACAGCTGGGATTCAGTTTTACAAGATGAAATTGCTAACAAATGGGAATCTTGGAAATCTTCTTTGCCTTGCATTGAATCTTTATCTTTGCCACGTCGTTTCAATCAAGGAGATAATTCCATTCGAAATGCTTCAGTACACCATTTTTCAGATGCTAGTGATGTTGGGTATGGTCATTGTAGCTATTTGCGTCTCATCGATGTGGCTGATAAGGTTCATTGTTCTTTTCTCTATGGTAGATCTAGAGTAGCCCCACTAAAAAAGGTTTCTACACCACGTTTGGAATTGCAAGCAGCAACTTTGTCATCCAATATGAATTCCTTTGTTGTGAAGGAGTTAGATTTGAAAATCGATCACCAATATTTCTATTCTGATAGTACAATAGTTTTGGACTATATCAATAACGAATGTAAACGTTTTCGGTTATTTGTTGCGAATCGTGTGTCAATGATAACTTCCCATACTGAAAAGGTAGATTGGTATCATGTCGATTCTAAGTCAAATCCTGCAGACTGTGGTGCTAGAGGTTTGAGAGCCGGTAAGGATAGTGAAGATCTTTGGTTCAATGGTCCTAGCTTTTTACGTGAGTTGAATCTTCCTCTTGTTGAAGAATCTTTCCCCCTGTCTGAAGATGATGCGGAATTGAAAGCAAACGTTTCCTGTTATGTGATTAAGAAGCCACTTGATAATCGTATTGTTTCTTATTTTGAAAGCAATATTTCTTCATTTGCCAAAATGAAACGTGTTTTAGCTTACATTCTTCTTTATATCAAAAGACTTAAGTTACGTAGGGGTAGAATTCATCAAATGAAGTTACGTCATCAATCTGACAAGGTGTACGCCTTGACATCTCAGGATATTGCTGAGTCCTTTGTTTCTTTGGTAAAAATGGTCCAAACTTTTTATTTTGCTGAAAGCATCAACGCTGTGAAAACAGGTAGAAAGGATATAAAATTGTGTTCTCTGAATCCTTTTCTTGATCATAGAGGAATTCTAAGAGTTGGTGGTCGTTTAAAGCATTCAAGTTTGGCCTTTGATGAGAAACATCCTATTATTCTTCCGAAAGATTCGCCTTTATCTGAAAAAATTGTTTTGTTTTATCATGAGAAGGTATTCCATGCTGGTAGAGGTATTACTCTTAATGCCATTCGACAAGCTGGTTTGTGGATTTTGCATCTGAATTCCTTATGTAAAAGGGTGATTTTTAATTGTGTTTCGTGTCGAAAGTTACGAGGAAAAACAGCTACACAATTCATGAGTGATCTCCCTTCTTTTCGAGTGGATTCTCATCCTCCATTTTCTTACTCTGGAGTTGATCTTTTTGGCCCTTATGAGATAAAGGATAGACGGTCTGTTGTAAAAAGGCATGGTGTAATTTTTACTTGTTTAGCATCTAGAGCTGCTCATGTTGAAACAGTGAACAGCCTTGAAACTGATTCCTTTATTTTGGCACTGAGAAGGTTCATGTCTAGAAGAGGGAGTGTGAAGTATCTGAGGAGTGATAATGGTACCAATTTTGTGGGTGCAGACAATGAAATGAAACGTGAACTTCAAAAGATGGATTGGGATGAAGTGAAGGATTTTCTCGTTGGCCAAGACTGTTCTTGGGTTGAATGGGAATTCAATCCACCAAGTGCTTCTCATCATGGTGGAGTTTGGGAACGCCAAATACGTTCTGCCAAACAAATTTTGAGTGTGGTATCCTATTAACCCATGGTAAAAGTTTGAATGACGAATCTCTGCGAACTTTGCTATGTGAAGTTGAGAATGTTTTGAACACTCGTCCTCTCACTGTACAATGTTTGAACGACCCCATGAGTCTGGCCCCTTTATCCCCTAGTAATTTGTTGACAACAAAATCTGATGTTGTCCTACCTCCTCCTGGAAATTTTGACGAACCATATGTTTTTTCTCGTAGGTATTGGAAGAGAGTACAACATCTGACAAACGAGTTTTGGCAACGTTGGAGAAAGGAATTTCTTACAACACTGCAATCACGAACGAAATGGTTATCATCAAAACGAAATTTCAAACTGAACGACATTGTGCTACTCAAACCCGACAACGAATACATAACGAGAAACAAATGGCCATTGGGTAGAGTGACAAAAGTTTTCAAAGGCAGTGACAATCGAGTACGATCCCTTTCAATCAAGACAAAGGACAGCGAATTGGAACGACCAATTACGAAAGTGGTTTTACTATTACCGGAGGATTCCCCGCCATTGGTTCAAGACCCAAATATGGGCTCTTGAGGGGAGCCATGTTACGGACTTAATTGTGTTGTTTTGGCAATTAACGCGAAGTTAATCGACTGGAGAATTGACTTATTGTTTTAATGTTCTTTTGTATTTCCCTTTTGTATAATTTTTATGACCTCTAGGGAATTTCGTGTTTTCGATAAAAAGTAATGTAATTTTCTTGAACTTTGAGCAATCAAAAAATATAACTGTTTTGAACTGTGATGTACACAGACGCTTGACTGCATTTTCTTGTGTGAGAAGTTTGCTGTTTTGGTCAACGTAACAAGTGGTATTTTTGCTCCATTGACAGCGATTTCACACAAAGTCAAAAAAACCCCATATTTAGACATTTTTTGGCTCAAATTTGCCCAAAAAATTATTTCTTCGAAAATCAGACTTTACACCATTGTGCAAAAAAATCAGAAAAAAACACCAAAACAATCGCGAGAAATGCTAATGTCCCCTAGAATCCCGGATCCCGCTGAAATTAGTGCTTATAAAGCATACTGACGAGGGAAGTGACGAGGGGAGTAGTTTTTATAGTGAACTTTCGAAAATAAAAAACAAAGACTATTTCACTGTTAGTTCTCGGTGACTTCAACGGTCTTGTTGAATGTGATTAAATAGGTGGTCCGACGTATTTTGCAAATACGATGTTGGACGGATTTTCATTAACGACAAGCATCTGTTTTGAACGGTTTGAAACTCTTGATCGAACAACTCGGTAAGCTGCTCCTTGTAATCCGTGTTGGCAGTATACACTCCGGGTCGGCGGGAAATAAATTTGGAATAGCCGTATTTGATTTGGGTCTCTAGCATATAGTTGGACGGATACAAAAAATAGTATATTACTTACAATGACTCTAATTTAGTCAGGCCAAAGAAAGGTTTGTAATTGGTGAATGCGAACTTGTTGCTTAAAAGTAACCTGAAACGAGTATGATATAAAAAGCTATTAATTTCTTTAATGGGGCGTAGTAGTGTTGTGGTTATCAGTTGTGAAAATATCACCCTAGCTTTGTGGTGATGTTGCTATACATGTCAGGTTCGACCATGTGAGGATACACTGTCTTACCAAGTTGTTGGAGTAATAGAAGCAGCTCAATGTGTCGCGAGCACGAGTTGGTAAGAAAATATTATTGATTGTAAGTATGATTGACTTTTTTGAGCTTTTTCTTTTTTTAAGAGCCTACAGTAGACTCCCCGTTATTCCAAGGGGGGGGGGTTAAGAATTTACTTCGAATAACCGGGAGTTCGAATAACTGAAAAATTCGTTCTCTGAATCGAAGGTGAATCACTTGATCAGTCTCTCTTGACAAATTTGTTGAATGAAAAGACATGTTAACGAATACCACGAAATCTAGTCAAGAATAAATGGGAAAAATCAAAGAAATAAAAGCAGGTACAAGTTTTTTTTTTATAAGAACGTCAAAAATTTTCGAAGCCTTCGGATGTTCTTAGTTTTTTGGATTTGAAGCCTAAAAATGTTCTTAAAATGTTCTTATTTTCAGCATTTTTGAGCATTTTGATGTAATTTCTTAAGAAAATACATGTTTTTAAGTCTCCAAAGCCTTAGAATGTTCTAAGAATGTTCTTAAATTTTTGGGCCTCGAAGCCTTATGTTCTTATATAGTTTGTTCTTATAAAAAAAACGTGTACACGCTTTTTTTTATAAGAATAGTGTACTTTGGATGAGGGTCAAGTATTCTTAAGAATGTGCCAAAATTGAGGGTGAAATCATAGAGGTATAAAGAAAGACAGGAGATGAATTTGTCGGTAATTGGTCGTTAAAGTCTTTTGATTTCTTTTATGTAATAAATCAAAGAAATTCTAGGCTCGCCCGAAGAAATACGACTTTTTAGTAGAACTCAAGTTTGCTCTGAACATTCTTACTATCAGCATAGAAGATTTCTAGCCATCTAATATAAGAGAATAAAATAAAATTTAGCTCCACGAAATAAGTTTACGTTCAATTTTGTCATCCATTAAATTTTGTTTTGAAAAGATATTTTCTCCAGCCAGAAAATAAAAAATTATGAATAAGCACACACAATTTCAGACCTAATTTGTAGACAAAAAGTCACTGGAGAATTTTGGAGGAGAGTATTAAGCAATAGAGATCACCTTGAAGAAAATGTTGATCGAAAAATCTTGTCATTTGATGTCTTTGATGAAGGATTGCAAAGTTTACAGGCCTCTTTTTAATCCAAATATTTTCTTACACCAATGTTAGAAACAATGAATCTCGTCTCATCTCATTTCCAACACTTAAGTTAGCCAATAAGATTTCACCTATCAACAAAAGAGCTCATTAAAAATGCACGATATATGAGATTATGAGCATGCATACCTCGTAATTTTTTTAATCGTAGGGCGAGCATGGTTACAATAGCATACTTCTCCTGTTTCTTTATACCTCCATGCTTGAAGTTTCTTTTAATGAGGATGAATCTTTGTAATTTAAACCCAGAAAAAGCCCTGGTACACACGGGATCCTCCTGTAAGCAATCAGATACGGAGGTTTGTATGATTTTGCATGATTCAAAATTACAGATTTATATCATTCTAACCTTATTGACTCTGATAATTTTCAGAAAAAGGTGAACGGAACTTCTCACTCCTAAGTGGCCGGATTATTAAAGATTATTTATTCTTGCTCGAAAAAGTTTACCTGGAATCTCCATCATAAGGTTACCGAGAAGGTCGCAGTTGCAACACATTGGAATTGTATCATCTTACGACAGCTCATTAAAAAATGAGTCGCGAAATACTTTGCAAGCTGTTCATAGATTTTAAAGACTTTCACTTTGACACCGTAAACTATCAACTTCTTTTTCATAAATTTTGAAGTTGGAAGAATGTCGATCCTTTAAGTATCTCGTCTGAAAGGAATGTAAATCAAATGTAGAGCTTACATCATGCAAACAGTCAACATTCAGCTTTTGGAAGGTCTCGACAACTTGTCTGTAATAACCATGATTTGACATAATCAACCAAGGTTACATTACATATGCAATTTCATTCTGAGTGCATTTCATTATATCCCGTCCCAAAATACCCACGGGGGTCACTCGATTTCTAAACGGGGCACTTCTAAACGACCACCAAAGAAATGACTTTCAAGATTGGGCCCTACAGTGCACCTTTTGAGCAGTGAAATATCATGAAATATCCTTACAAGCATTTGACCGACAAACCTTTCTAACCCTTACAGTGAATTTTGTCTTATTTTGCTGAAACCACCCGACAATGAGTCTGAGACGTCGACATGCAAAACAAATCAAAAATGAAAAGGGTGCGAATCCTAACTATAAAGATACAGAATATACTGTCTAATATTTTCAATTCAATAATACTATTATTACTACTAATATTATCACTCAATATTGGTGTCCCAGGGGGGGGGCGTATTTAGGCAAATGAACCTTTTTTGGATTTCCAAGTCCCGCAGGGTCGGAAACATCGGAAAATCAAATCAAACTTAATTTTTTCCCAAATTTTTCCCAATAAGAGTAGTAAAGTTTACAACATTTTCCTTTGTTTTCTCCTTTTTAGTCCCGGTAAGGGTAGTGACTCCAGCTAAAAGGAGAACCTCATGATGCACTCTATCAAAAGCAGAGCCTTACAGTGCATTTGGGGGTCTTGAAAAATCTACCTTTAAGTGCTGCACATGTCATTGGTCGGACCATATGAGGGCTCCTCGGGGCCCAAGATGAAAAACAGGGGTGGGGTAACGGTCAAAAAGATAGCGATTACTTTAATGTAGTACTTTAGACACACCGTATATTTACATTATGTAAAAATAAAAACGTATTTACACGGATAACAACCTTCTTTCGGCCTCGTTTTCGTGAAATTTTCATCAGTTCTTTGTCAATTAAATTACGAGCAGTCGAAACACGGCCAGTTTTTAAGGTGCACTAGCAGCTAAAAGAAGGTGTTATTAGTTAGGAAAAACTATCATGTTATAGAAATTTTAATTAAATTTTATTGTGACCCATAAAATAGCAAGTTTTATCATAGTGAACACCTAGAAACAATGAAAATTTTAGCTTTTTTGGCTTAAAACTATTAAAAAAACTATATTTACATGCTCGGAAACAAAAACAAAGTGTGCACTTTTGCTGTGGTGTGTAAGTTAAAAAGAATATGTGCAAAACTAAGATTTACCCTCGAACGTATAACGAGGATCAGGAGCTAGTGATTGGAAATTTCTGTTTTTATTATTGTAGAAAAAGGTAAAATATACTTATGAAATAAACTATTACATAGGGCAAGGTAAAAGGATTAAAAAATAGCAAATCTTGTTTAGACCCAGTTTGAAAATACAAAATAAGACGTTTTAAGACTTTTCGGTAATCTCTTGATAAAGGGAGAAATGAGTGTAAAGACAATGTAACTTTTATCTATTTTCCCCAAAGATATCTTTTTGAACGCTTTTCAATTCGAAAAAATTAATAACTATAGGCTATAATCCGTTTAGCAAGTCAGTTTCTGTAATAAGATAAAATTTCCTTTTATAAGCCCAATTTGACAGAGGAAAATTTACGCACACATGCACAATTAATAAACATATTACTAAACAAGGCAATAGCTAAATATATCCTGAGAGAGAGTCTGTGTTGCATCCTAGAAACTTTTTAAGAGCATTTATTTCATGATAAAAACCAGAATGACCTATGCTCAATTCCCATTCTTTCCATAAAGACATCAATAACACAGATACAGCCACTTCTCATTTTTCCACAGTGGCGCCTGATGAACGCGCTGTCGTATAAGGTGCCAGTCAAGTGAAATGAGAACGATTGTTTGGGTTTAATATTTGACAGGTTCTGGTTGTCCGTATGGGGGTGGTTGTTGTTGTTGGCCTGGTGGTGGCGGTTGTGGCTGGCCTTGTTGAATGATGACTGTGGTGTTGGTTGGTTGGTCATTGCTCTGTCATGGGGAACAAAGAAAAACATATTAAGATTTTAAGCGTATTTGACTGACTACTCGAATTTTCGGCTGATTATATTCTCAAAAAACGCATGAGTAAAAAATCAAAAATACATCAAAAGGGATAACAAGATAAACCATTTAAAGACGAATGCTGAGAAAAAATTGATAATTCATTTGGGTATCAAAAGATTCTAATTCTGATCAAGACATTTCTGAGAGTAAGGGTCTAATTTCCGAGACAATACTTGACATTTTACAAATTCATTTAAAAGTTCCTTTACTTTAGTATCAAGTTAAAAAATTCTATCAGAAGGGTGCGCGATGATAGGCACCAGAGTGTTTCATAATAGTCATGGGGGTTAATTGGGCAAAAAAAGGGGTACGAGAATGTGCCGCTGGTCAGGGTATCCTTTTTCACCTCCATCAGTCCTAGGTAGGGTTGCAAAACACCAAAATAGAAAAATTAGTCCCTCGTATGGTACCTTTTTGGGGGAATTTGGAAAAAATACGGAAATTTTTTAGACCACCGGTCGGCAAGGGTATTACCCCCCTGGCATAAGAGCACATAAGTTTTAGGTTGCTTTAAATTACCTTATTACAACAGACAGCAACACATCCGAGGATTGATCCAGCGAAACAAACCAAACAGGAAATGATCATCATAGCTAAAACACCAGTAGCCAATCCATGGATGTCTTGAATGACGGTACAATCGTTTCCACTGACACCGTGCAAGTCAAATGTAGTTCCTGAAGAAAAAACGAACGTTTTTTATACAAGTTTTCTGGATACAAAAGATTCAGAAATGATGGTTCAAACACCCTCTTCTAGCAGACCTTCTGGGACCCCTTCCCACTGGAAAATTTTTTCATATCCCCACTGAACTTTCTGACTTGAAAACAAAAGAATTGAAATCCCCAGCCATAAAAGATATGGGAATATCAATCTTCATCGAGTTTTAGACAGTCATTTTTATTCCTACTGGCTGAAAAAATCCTACTGGGTCTGTGAGAAAGGGGTATGTGAAACGATTAAGAATATTGTCCACACGAACTAAGCATAGGTTCAGCATAAAAAAAGATTCATTGCTTCGAGACTTAATACCTAACAGTACCTTTGTGGTTGCATTTGCAGGTGTTCGTTGATGGCATTTTATAACAATCTTTGGCAACTTCAGCTACGACAGCTATAACGGCGACAACGATTGCCATTAGAGCTGTGATGATACCGACAACAATGAGGATGATGATGGACAAGACTAAGAACCCAACAGCCTGTTGTTGAAAAGAAGAAAGGAGTTTAAAAAGAATATTCTAGGTCGGATGAATTTAGGAGGAATGCATTGTGTGCTCTATAATGTATATTTAGAAATTGAATAAACACGCCATTTTGTCGCGGCTGATTTTACAATGATACTACAATGTAAGTTGCACTTGGGGTTAATATCTGGAAAACCATCAAGGCACTCACTTTGAAAGTAATCGGTTTCTGTTGTTTATATACTTACAGGACATTTCTTTTTGGTGATACCGGCTACCACACCCAAAATGCCAGGGATCATAATCTAAACGAGTATAAAGGATTAGGTTAAAATACAGTGTATATTTACATTTTAAGCTGATAATGTAAAAGAGCAAGAATTTCAGCGTTTTATTATACATATTTAAGAACAAGTTAAGAACATTTTAGGGTCTAGTCTTAGGGGTGGGCTTTAAATTTAAAGGATTTTTGGACTTTTCTTAGGAAATCGCGAAAAGAAATCTCACAAAATGGTGAAATTAAGAAGATTTTAAGAACCTTTTAGGCTCAAAAGTTAAGAAGATCTAAGGGCTTTAAAAAACATGTACTTAAAGAGTCTTGAAAATGTTTCAATTTGAATGTTTATACAACTAAAAAGCCGAATACAGTTCGCTAAAAGTTTAAGCTTCGCTAAACCAACGATTTTGGAAAACGATATTTCAGAGTTCTGTTTCACTCTTATTTTTTTAGTTTCAAAAAATCCACGCGAAATTTTCTCAACAAGTTGCGAAGATTAAATTTTCCGCTAAAAAAATCGTTTCGCTAACGTGATACCTCCTAAAATAAAAATATAAACTTTTTTTTTATTAGAACGTAAAAATTTTGAGATCATTTCATGTTCTTAGCTTTTTTAGTTTTAGGCTTAAAATGTTCTTAAAGTGTTTTATTTTCAGCATTCGGGAATAATTTCTTAAAAATTGCTTGTTTTAAGGGTTTTAATGTTTTTTTTTTTTCAAAGTATAAAACGTTCTTTTAATCCATTTTTCGGAAATGGTTTCTCAGAATTTTAACATTCCCCCAGAGCATCAGAAAAATTGTTCGAGAAGGTAAGGTGAATTGCCAAAATATCCCTGTTATTCTTTATACATTTACTTTCAATCTTTAGTTCTTAAAGATAATTTTTATTATATTCTATACCTATTTTTTTTGAAAAATTGTTGGAAATCAGAAATTAAGGAAAAAAATATTCTAAATATTTGAAAATCCAACAAGGACGGTAACGAGGGCGAATTGTGCGAATATATGAAAAACAAAATTGTGCACAGTTTTTAAACCACATGAAAGACCATGTTTTGTGAAAATCGGAAAGATCTTACATTTTCAATAAATAATTAAAAATACAGTATAGTTAAAAGAAGAATTTGAATCTAAATATGAATTTGGGAAATCTGGGTTATCTAATTAAAATAACATTGCGATGACGACGAATTTGAATTTAATGTACGTTTTGATGGGACAGGGGGTAATTTATGTTGGTCCTTATTTCAAATCTGTAGATTATATAAGTAAACCAAGAAAAACTGACTTGGCTTTGTACAATTAGAATGTCTCCACAATCGTTCCGTGAAAACACATTAAGATTTATAATTAATATGCGAAAAAAAATATTTCCCTTACATTACATAATAATGTAACTTAGAGAAATATGAAAATACTGGAAAAAAATATTATAAAAAGATAAAGAAAATAAGAAAAAAATAAAAGAAATTTTTTGAACTTACCATAAGACCAACCCACCATGGCCCCAAAACGGCACCGACGTCAGCTTTTCCTGCCATAACACCACTCAAAATAATGATCAAAAGGGCACAAAATAAAAGGATAGCGCCAAGGACCAAATGTCCGATGGCATGTCCTTTTGCGATCACACCCATGTTTATTTAGTTGAAAATATTCGCTGACGAACGGAAAGATCTTTTGCCTTTATTAAGTAAAATCGATTAAAGTAATGTTAAAATAGATTTCAAGTTACTGCAACGATCTTTCTTTAACTCCGTTCACTAAAGACGACGTTTTTGAAAATGATTCTCACCCAAAACTAACACTGTTTTTTCACAATTCACCTCTTTTATTAATAATTTCCTTGATTTTTTTTCGTTTTGTTGTTTTTGTAACTAAGCAACGATCGATAAAAACCATAGTTAATTGTTAAAGAGAACAATAGAATTGAAAATAATAAATAATTAATGAATAGTCACTCTCCAGTTCCCCCTAGTGGGAATAGCTCAAAAACCTTTTTTTTAATTTTGTTTTTTTCTCCACAAATCACAGCCATATCTTGTCTCTATTTACAACTAATCCATTTATAATAGTTACTATGAAAACTTGCCTCGATAAGTAGAACACAGTTAAAGAGAAGATTCACAAGCATTTTATTAATCGAGTCATAAAGGGTAATCGCAGTCGAATTTAAGCTAATTATAGAAATTGATGAAACAAGTGGTAAATGAATAAAATTACTATTTTGACAACATAGGGGACGACCCAGAACAATTAAAATTGTTATCACTATTGTGACAACTCTAATACAAAGAAGTCGCGCACTGAAGGATTCTTAGTTTTGTCCGATTTTTACGGTATCTTACACCCCTGTGTCACTGATACGGTGGGATACCATCACCCCATTGAAAAATCAGGTAACAATTTGGCCCCATGTTGGAAAAATACACTGCAATTTCAGCACCACTGGAAAAATGACTTCAATTTCATCCCCATTTAAAATTCAATGGAAAAAATTACAATCCAAAATCATTCCCACTGATTTTTTTGACCTGAGAACAATAAAATTTCTATTCTCATTAGGATTTAGATAGAGATTTTCATTTCCTCTGTGGAAAGAAGTTCCACCGGGGCTACGAGACAGAGTGTACAAAGAGACTCAATAAAGAAGATTTAATTTCTTTTTAATCTTTACCTACCAAGCTACCAAGTCACGGTATTCTCAATATATGCAAGGAATTATTATAGACACTGGAAAAACAACTCGCTGATTTTTGCCAATTTCTCATGTACAAGCCTTGTCCGCAGTAATGACATTATTTTTCACCCTCCTTCCGCCATTAACATGATTCTTCATAGCATTTTAATTGCATTTCACATCAAAATACACTTATCCAATTCCCAAATGAGACTTTAAGCTCTCCTCCGAGATTCAAACTCATCTAGTTAATTACTAATTATACGTCGTTATGACGTTTTAAAATGCACGGAATATGCAAAAGCAAGCTATGTACTGTATAAGAAATTGAATCTTGACACCAGAAATTTCTAAACTTCAACCTCAAAAAATCCACCACGTGCCACCAAAATATTTTCATACCACAGTGCAGCTATGAGACTCACGTCTAATACATGTCAATCTCAGCCCTTCTCAGAGAAATATTGTACGCATAGAAAAAGTTAGAGAGCTTTTTAGAAATAAGAGGTATTAATCATTTTTCAAAATCAGAGTCCTTCAAGCCGCCATGACAGTTGTCCTTTGCGTATTTTTCCTGAGCCTAATTTTGGTCAATAACTTTTTGTTAGAACCTTAAATCCTTAAAGCACTATCTTGTTTTTAATGAGAAAGTAAAATTAAAAGTAAGATTATAATTTGAGAACAATGCTAAGCAAAAATTGTTGAGTTTCGAGCAATTAAAGGGTCAACGTGTTAAGAACTTGGTGAAAAGCCTGAAATGCCACAATTTTGCCCTAAACGTAAAGAAAAGATGGTTGAAAAAGACGGCAATATTGCTTTGACTTGATATTGATTTTCTATATTAGTTTGTCCGAAAACTAAGAATCGAAAATTTCAACATCGATTTGTTAACCCTATTCTAAATCTAGACCAGCAATTGAAATGAGGATTGTTAATTCATAATAAATTATTTAATAATAACACCCCTGATACCATTGAGGAAGTAAACCACATTATCAATTAGGGAAAAAATAAATTTTTAATGTCGGTTTCATTTTTGAAGTTTGATGTGGTAACTAAAGCATAAATATGTAACTTTATCGCGAAAAAAAGTACATATTGGGATAATTTGATAACGATTATTTTTGCAATTTGAATGATATTTATTTTGACAAGGAAAAATTCAATATAGAACAAAATGAACACTATAATTATACAATTTTAATACTAGTAATGTAACGAACGTCCGAAAACTATTTTTATTCATGAATCTAGAAATTGAATAAACTTGACAAATATGAATATAACAGAGAACCGATCATCGAACTCTAGGATAAAATCTGGAATGGACATCAACCTCAAGCTACACGTTTTTTTTATAGAACAAACCATATAAGAACATAAGGCTTCGATGGATAAAATGTTAAGAACAAGTTAAGAACATTTTAAGGCTTTGTGGACTCAAAAACACTTGTCTTAGGAAGAAGTTCAAAAATACTCGCAAAATGGTCAAAATAAGAACATGTTAAAAACATTTTTAGGCTTAAAACTCAAAAAGTTAAGAACATCCGAATGCTTCAAAAATTTTGTAGGTCCGAAAATGAGGAAAAATGAGGCCAAAATAACACAGTAGAGAATTGGAAAACAGTAGCAAATACTGTCGAAATTGATAAAATTCTATATTCCAGCTTCTTTTCTAGAGATCTCACGGTGCCCATACAACAAAATTTAACCGGTTTGGAATACACATTTTCGACCGTAGCCGCCAATTGCCGCGCGGGCATTCTTTTATCCACTTTATCCCACTAAAACCGGCCCAGTCTTTTTTTCTCACCTATAGACAATAGAAAAAATGTGTCAAAAAAGGATTGGATCGAGTTTAGGGGGAAAATTAAATAATTAAGGGCTCTGACCATAGTCAGAAAATAGATTTTAGTATCTGAACATAAAAGTTATGTTTTAGATTCTTTAACACTTTTAACAAAGAATTGCCTTTGTAAATTGCTTTTTAATCAAACCCCTTAAGAGTAATTAAGAACTTAATTGCAAAAATGACGTTATGAACTTTAAAAAGACGTTAATAATATGTTGCATCACCTTCTTTTATAAAAAGTGCTAAGTTTTAATGGGTAATTAACCTTTTTGTTTCGAACTTTTTTCAAACTGTCCGCAAACAATTGAGCTATTTTAAATTTTGCGGAAAATTTTTATAGAAAGGTGTGTCAAAAGTTATGACTGTTTTTTTAAGCAAAATCCAGATGAAAAATTGATGAAAAACCACTATTTTGAAGATTTCGAGACAAAGAAGCATTTACAAAAGTTTTCCGCAAAAATTTTTATTGTTCGGTAAAAGATACACCATCTACTGCGAAAAATTTTTCAAAATGTTTTTTCTTCGCCGAAACTAAGCTCTTCAAAGTTGAAATACTCTTCCTCGCAAAAGTCTTCATTTTCTTCTTCATCAAATTTTTTCAATGCAATTTTTGAATTTTCAGATTCAGGAATAGTTTGTCTAACAGAAAATGTATAACATGCCATAGTTTTGTTGGTTACATCAGTCAGAAAACACATTTTATGACGGCAATTATGAAAAATTAACTATGGTCAGAGCCCTTAAGTGGCACACGCCTGACCACGCGACTACGGTCGAAAAGGTATATTTGAAAATACAATAACTAGGCATCTGTCTTTTGAGTGAAAGTTGGAGGCGGTTGTATTTGATGCTGCATTTGGTGTTGTTCAACAACAATAGGCTCCATAGCAACTGGTCTCTAAAATAAAGAAAAATAAAATCCAATTCAATATAATCAATCCGGAAAAGTAACTAAATGTTAAACTGAATAACTATTCACACCATTGGTAGAATTGGACAGATCCGCAGACATTTTAATGTTCATTGGAATAGTTCAGCGAAGTATTTTTCTCATCGGGAAATATGTTTGTGATTATATCGCGCCATTACAGTACCATTTGATTTTAAAAGCGCAAAATAATTTTTTCAGTTTTTTCATTTTTAAACACTCCCTTCTCAAAGACCCACTGGGACCCCTTTCCACTGGAAAAACTGGCCAAAATCCCAGCCAAAATCCCAGTGGAATAAGCAAGCAAATAAGCAAATCCTAATTGTAGAATAGTGTGCTATTTTTTCCATCCCTGCTGAATTTTCTGGCTCGAATAAAATGGAATTCAAATCCCCAGATATGAAAAAAAAATATTGGAATACCAATCCCCATCGAGGGCGGCACTCGACTCAAAAACGACCTTACGCGTGGGCTAAAATTAAGCCTTTGTTTGAAGGGAAACCCTTAAAATGCAGAGAAAATTGAACCAAATTTGAGTAAATTTGGGCGAAAAATCGACCCTTGCGATGCATTTTCTTGAAAGTTTTTGATCATTTTTAGGTAAATAGGTGTTTACGGGTGTGTCAGTAACACTAACATTAAAAAAAAATAGATTTAGAAAGTATTTGAAAAACGATCAATAATAGAACAGTTTGAAAAAAAGAAGATTATTAGCAAAGCATCGTTGAAAATCCATCTATTCTCGTTGAATTGGAAAAAAAGTTTAGAATAGATATCTTAGAAATGATAAAATTACCAAAAGATTTTCATTTTTTCTTTATATTCTATATTAATGGACATGAATATTTTAACACTTTTTGGCTACAATTTTCAATTTTGATCACAGAATAAGATAGAAGAAATAGAAGAAATGTTTTATTTAGGTCGCTATGGCAACTGAACATGTAGACGATGCTATCGTCCGTATAATGTATTATTATGATATAACATAGTTTGTATATTATAAAACGTAATATATTGCGCGGCGGATAGTCTTAGACTATAGCATAGTCTACTGTACATGTCTCTGAATATTTCTCGCCTTTTTTACTCTTCTAAGAACCATCATTAGTAGAGCATGCATTAGTACCTTGGCAAAGTGTGCAGGGGGTGTGATGTCTGATCCCCCATTTATATTTCATCTTCCCCATCTATATTTCATCCCCTCCCCTATATATGCATCCCCACTTAAAAATTTTTAAACCCACACTAACTCCAATGGTGGTTCACAAACCGTTTAATACCAAAAAATTCAAATTTATATGGTAAGAAAAGGTTTAAAACGGTGCTGCATTTACATTTATATTGCTATTTTTTTGGACTATACCCAATTCTTTGACCAATTTAAGATATAATACATATTTTTATCAAAAAGTTGTTATCTCCCCTATTTCTATTTAATACTTGGGGGGAGTTTGAGTTTTTAGGGGGTATGTATTATTAATACATACCCCCTAAAAACTCAAACTCCCCCCATTTTACTTGGAAAATCTCTTACCCCCTATAAAGCCTTTCTTGAAAAGTTGGATCCCCCGTTAAAGAAGGGGGGGGGAGGGTTCACACTATGACTTGGTCGCATGAGGTACTACTCCCAACGGCCGTTTTGTGGTTGTTTAGCCAAACATTTACGCCTTCTCTTTGACTAACTTTTTTTAATACATGATTTTCTATGAGCAAACAAAAATCTTAAAACTGGCACAGAAAGGCTTAGATCGAGAGACTAACAGTAACAAGGTTGAAAAATGCTTGAAGGATGCTTAAATATTTCCCATATCCGAGTCTAGATATGTTGATAAGTGTAATGCTCATAAAAACATGTAATTGTGCCCCAACATTATTAAAGTCTCTTCTGTTTGCCTCACTTGTCTAAGGTAATTTATCACGCTACTGCCATTATTAGGACTTTGAAAGGTGCTAAAACAGACACTTATCACACATACCCAGCAAGAATTAATTTTACCAACATCGTGCATTGTTTGTAAGAAGACAAGAAGGATTCCTTTTTAAGCGAGAAAGAGAGAGAGAGGGGACGATTAGAGCGGAAAATAAAAATCTAAGTTTCGAGAGATAAATAAAGAAAGAGATACTCTTAGGTGCCAAAAAAACGGGGGGGGGGTTCGAATAAACGGGGGGGGGTTGAAAATTTTCGAAATTTCAATAAACGGGGAGGGACCTAATTGCCGGGGGGGGGGGGGAAATTTACTTATGAAAACCCAAAAATAAGGTAAATATAGGCTAAAATCAGACTTTTTGGAGCAAAATAAGGGGAGTTCTTTTAGCCAACTGAAAATATTCTTTAAAATCAATAAACGGGGGGTCCTAATAAGGTCCGGGGGGGTTGGAAAATTTTCAAAAAATTAACAAGCGGGGGGGACCGTTTATTTGGCACCTAAGAGTAAAGTTGTCTCCATACATATCAAAGCTGATTGCTCTTTTTTGAAGGTGTAAATATGAAGTGTTTAGAATCGAATAATGCAAAGAAAAATCTTTTGAAGAGGTGAATCAAATACAAGTATCCTTTGGTAAATAAGAAGTACTTTTTAACGCAGAAATTGCTTCTGGTAGGGGCATGATTTGAGGTCGTCAGGGTCATTGGCAAGAATGCCTTATCTTAGCGACTTTCGGAGAGCTGGAAATAGTGAATCTAGATATAAGTACAGAACCATCTGTTACCGTCATATAAAATCAACCAGTCTTTGTATATAAGTATATGAGGAAGATATAATAAATCCCAAATATATGGATATATGTGGATATAATAAATCCCAAGCTATTCCAATAATACCGACCAATATTCAAAATCTTATTCTAATATTAACATATACTTCAAACCTTCAATTTGCAATTCGAATATGGAAAAATCCTTTTTTGAAAATCATAGAAAAAAACTTTCTGTGAAACCAGGTGAAACATTGTTTATAGCATAGGTGTTTTTATCACTCTTTAGTTTTACAAGGGAGAGAAGAATACTTGATACCGAAATGGAAAAATAATACCAATGGTGGTAAAATAAAAAAAAATATTGATATTGCAGAATGATATAATAGCAAACCGAAAATAAAATAACATTACGATGGTACAAGTCTATTTTCTTCTATATATCGAGAGTGCCCGATGATATCAGAGCTTGTTCAAATTAGAAAAAAGAGACTTTGATTTATTGTTTAGAACTTTAAAGTTTTATGCCGCCCCGCATGGACGACAATCATCAGCTAAATGGAAATCGTTTTCATTTTCATTTAGGAACAATATACAATACGAGCGGCATGAAACTTAAAGTTCTAAATAAATCAAAGTCTCTTTCTTTTAATTTTAACATTACAATGGTATAAACATTTCTAGAAATCATGACTGAAAACAAATATCTTTCAATCTGGCTTAGAAGGCAGGCTTTTTCAAATTTGTGTTACCTTCTATGTTAAATTTTAGCAAATAGATAGAAATAGGTAGACAAATGTGAAATAACGAAAGCATTCAAGAATAAAGTTTAAAAAAAAAAGTTTTGAGTTAAAAAAAAATGCCCCGTGTGGTATTGATTTGAGTCTCACCGGGTCTTTCAGTTACTTATCTAGACTATGCTATAGTCTAAGACGAGTTTCATCTAAGAGGAACAAACGTGAAGACGGGAGTTTTTTTCGGGGATAGCTGTTGTCGTAAACACAGACTTTATCCGCCGCGCAACATATTACGTTTTATAATATACAAACTATGTTATATCATAATAATATATTATACGGACGATAGCATCGTCTATTACTTATCCTTTCGATGCGACTTATATGATTGCGAATAACAATTTATAAATAGCCTACAAGTAATAGATTTGTCAGTTAAAATGGTCATTGTAAAAAATACAGAATATTTGGGGCCCTAAAAAGATTCAGTTTTAGGAATTAACGTCGTTTTTCCCAGTGTGTTTTCCAGGATGATATAAAAGATGTTAATAAAGAACTTACTGAGCAGCATACACTGAAACAGCCAAAGATTGAGGTACCAAAAGCAGAGATGGTGGTCAATAAAGTGATGACCAACATTGCAGTCAACAGTCTGTGGATGGTTACAATTTGCTGACAATCCTTTAATTCTAAAAAAAAAAGATTCAAGAAATTAACAACATTTTCAAGGATTTCAGGGAATCTTTGCCTTTCAAGGTTTCTCCGTGAAAAATTATACACACTTTTTTTTATTTTTTAATAAGAATACACTTTATAATAATGTCCATGATGAAAATGGCCAAAAATTAAGAATAATGCTAAGAATATCACCATCATTGAATTTGACTACCAAGCTAAGAATGCCATTTTTAGAGCATTTTCATATTTCAATTATAAATTGCCAATTACCCCCAAGTAAGGCTCACTCCTTCACAAAAATACCATTTTATGCTTGAGGCGTATATTTTACTAAATATTAAATCTAGTCTGAATTAGGATAACTAACCTAACCTAAGAATGCTGTAAGAATATTTTGGGATGATTTTCCCAAAAAAGTTAAGAATATCCATGATGAAACGGATAACTACACCATTCTTATAAAAAAACGTGTAGTTTGAAGGTTTTCAAAGCTGGAGGTATCATTTTCAAGATCCCTTTCAATAGGATCCTGTCTTAGCTGTGCATCATCACTTTATCAAAAAAGTAAGCTTTGAATGGAAATCAATATTAGAAACAAAAGTTTACATCTTGGGATATTAGATAAGTCTAGACCATTTTATCTGTGATCTCCAGCAAAAAATAAAAAAATAAAACACTATGTGCCATGTAGACAACAACCATTGATTGAAAAATCCGGTGGGGGTACTAGGGCAAAATATGTTACGGGGATGCACCGCTGGTCAAGGTACCTTTTTTAACCTCCACGAGCCCCAGGTAGGGTCGCAAAAACACCAAAAGAGAAAAATCTGTCCCTCGTAGGGCGCCTTTTTTGGAAAATTTGGGGAAAAAGTAAAAAATTTGAGAAAATTTTGGAATTTCAGTCCCATTCATCAGGGGCACTTTTTTCGCAAATTTTGGCAAAATTTTGCAAAATTTTTGAAAATACGAGCACCACGTAGGGTTCATTTTTCGAACCTTAGCGGAGCACCCCCGTCGGTCGGCAAGGGTAGTACCCCCGGGTGAAAAATATAGTCAGTTACTGGTTGAAGAAATTATCGAAAAATTACGAGCATTCCTTTGACCAAAAAAGAAAGCAACATCAACAACTCTGAATAGAAAAGAAAAACAAACAAATTTTATAACAAAATACCTTCGATCGTTGTTGATTGGCCATTGTATACACAATGACATCCATTCCATTGTGTAGCACAATAATCATCCACGTGGTCCACAAAAACACCAAGTAAGAAGATGAATATTGTCAAGAAAATGGAGATGCAGAGTTGAATGATGGTCAACATGATATTGGAAATCATGTATAAAATCATCTGGAAAAATAAATTTTTCATTGATTTTTGACTGATTTTTCTATAGTAAGATAACAAATATTTTATGTAAGAATAACTTTTGCCAATAAACGTTTTTTTTATAAGAACAAACCATATAAGAGCATAAAGATTCGATGGCTGAAATATTAAAACAAGTTAAGAACATTTTAAGGCTTCGAAGTATGGCGCGCGAAAGCGCTATAAAATACTTTCATTTTTATAATACTATCTTCTTAAAATATAATACTATCTTTTCAAAAATAATGCTATCTTTTCTAGTGTAATACTATCTTTTCTAATATAAGAGCCACATTCTCTAAGAACCAGGTGGTTTTGGACAATTTTGTTAGTATGAAATTTTGTTTGCCTTCATTTTTGGGTATTTGGTAGACAATAGTGAAAAACTCAGAATCCCAAAATTTTGGGTCCCAAAAATCCATAATGGCGGCTTGAGGGCTAGTTAAAAATTTGGACTTTTTTTGCCAAGTGTAAAAGTCTAATTTTGAGAGGAAATATTTCAAGTTGCAACTAAGGTCACATGGGTTCCTTTTGATTTTCTGAAAGTACTCACAGTAAAGTGTCAAAAAATCCAAAAAAAACCATGTGACCTTAATCGAATTTTTCATAATGGCGGCCTAGATATGGAAAAAAACTCACTTTTTAACAAATTTAAGCCTTGATTATTCAGCCTTGGAGCATTCTAGGAATTTTATTTTTGGCAAAAAGTGTTCACTAACTAACAAAGATCAAATGTTGAAAATTTGAAGTATTTCACTCAACCTGGCTGGGCTCTACAGGATCTACAAGAAGGTGCATATCTCAAAAAGTGCGATATTTGCCTCGATTATTCAAGAGTTGCGACTAATGTTGGGAAAAACTGTTAATTGTTCCTGGTAGAGAAAGTTGCCTAGTTTCAGGAACAAAAATAATACCCATGTGATCTATAAGCAGATTTGAGAAAAATTAAGCCAAAAATTTTTTTAAGTGTGATTTTTCTAGGCTGGCGAGACAAAAGTAAGGCCCTGGTTACACCAAAAAACGTTTTAAGGTTTTGAAAATCATTGAAAAGTATTATTTTCCACCCCAGGAATGAAAAAAATCCAAATTTCTAATCACTGTGCAAGCCTGGAATTGTCAGTAGCCTCTGTAAATCCCTTGTAAAGTGACTGGATCTTTGGGAATTATGGGGGTTCTGTTGTTGATATAGCAAATTTTCAGGGACTTTAATCAAATATTTGAACAAAAGGAATAGCTGGAAATGATTTTCTGAGGAACCTCACCAATATCTCTCAAGATTTCTCTTAAATGTAACAAGTCTTACAAACCCAGTATCTGTTTCCTGGGTAACTGAAGGTTGTTTTAAACTGGAGATTTGTAGATTTTTGGCTACATGAGGTTTTCTTAGTATTTGTAGATGGCAAAATGGAAATTTTGGGGTTCAGTAAATATCTGATTTTCAATTATCTGTCAGTATACCATGCAAACTTTAGAAAAAAATCAACAACATGGGTCAGAATCACTTCTAATCAGCTCACAGGACTCATCCAAATTGGACTTAA
This sequence comes from Clytia hemisphaerica, assembly GCF_902728285.1. Lineage (NCBI taxonomy): Eukaryota > Metazoa > Cnidaria > Hydrozoa > Leptothecata > Clytiidae > Clytia > Clytia hemisphaerica. The sequence goes on along the minus strand of NW_027104234.1, from coordinate 495,346 downwards.
CTCTATGAAATAAAGAGCCCTATAAAGACTAAGTCCTAGCAATCTAAGCCAATATTCAGATCCTACTATGAGAAGATTGTTATAGGTTTTAGGTCTGGATCTTTGATATTTCAATACTTTTCCAGGCTATTATTGAGAAGTTTAGGGAAGACTTCAGGTGTTCAATTCTTACATTGATTTTGATTCAGGGTCTTATCATATTCAACTCATCGATTTGCAGCATTCATTTTAATGATCTTAAGTGTGTTTTGAAATGAAAATATTTGTAAAACAGAGAATAGTAGATAGGTACTTCTCAAACTTTTAAATCATAGCCTGGAATAGTATTGAAATATCAAAGATCCAGACCTAAAACCTATAACAATCTTCTCATAGTAGGATCTGAATATTGGCTTAGATTGCTAGGACTTAGTTTTTATAGGGCTCTTTGTTTCATAGAGTTAAGTTCAATTTTGATGAGTCCTGTGAGCTGATTAGAAGTGATTCTGACCCATGTTGTTGATTTTTTTCTAAAGTTTCCATGGTATACTGACATATTATTGAAAATCAGATATTTACTGAACCCCAAAATTTCCATTTTTCCATCTACAAATACTAAGAAAACCTCATGTAGCCAAAAATCTACAAAATCTCAAGTTTAAAACAACCTTCAGTTATCCAGGAAACAGATACTGGTTTGTAAGACTTGTTACATTTAAGAGAAATCTTGAGAGATATTGGTGAGGTTCCTCAGAAAATCATTTCCAGCTATTCCTTTTGTTCAAATATTTGATTAAAGTCCCTGAAAATTTGCTATATCAACAACAGACCCCCATAATTCCCAAAGATCCAGTCACTTTACAAGGGATTTACAGAGGCTACTGACAATTCCAGGCTTGCACAGTGATTAGAAATTTGGATTTTTTTCATTCCTGGGGTGGAAAATAATACTTTTCAATGATTTCCAAAACCTTAAAACGTTTTCTGGTGTAACCAGGGCCATATTTTTGTCTCGCCAGCCTAGAAAAATCACACTTAAAAAAATTTTTGGCTTAATTTTTCTCAAATCTGCTTATAGATCACATGGGTATTATTTTTGTTCCTGAAACTAGGCAACTTTCTCTACCAGGAACAATTAACAGTTTTTCCCAACATTAGTCGCAACTCTTGAATAATCGAGGTAAATATCGCACTTTTGAGATTTGCACCTTCTTGTAGAGCCTGTAGAGCCCAGCCAGGTTGAGTGAAATACTTCAAATTTTCAACATTTGATCTTTGTTAGTTGATGAACACTTTTTGCTAAAAATAAAATTCCTAGAATGCTCCAAGGCTGAATAATTGAGGCTTAAATTTGTTAAAAAGTGAGTTTTTTTCCATATCTAGGCCGCCATTATGAAAAATTCGATTAAGGTCACATGGGTTTTTTTGGATTTTTTGACACTTTACTGTGAGTACTTTCAGAAAATCAAAAGGAACCCATGTGACCTTAGTTGCAACTTGAAATATTTCCTCTCAAAATTAGACTTTTACACTTGGCAAAAAAAGTCCAATATTTCAACTTGCCCTCAAGCCGCCATTATGGATTTTTGGGACCCAAAATTTTGGGATTCTGAGTTTTTCACTATTGTCTACCAAATATCCAAAAATGAAGGCAAACAAAATTTCATACTAACACCACCCACCTGGTTCTTAGAGAATGTGGCTCATAATACTATCTTTTCTAATAAATAACACTATCTTTTCAAATATATGATACTCGTAAAAGTCGAGTTAATAAGTGTGAGTTGAAAAACTCGAGTTCGAGTTATGACGTCACAAATATACCATTTTAACGGCATCTTACAATTTCCCAACTCGAAAATGTAAGTTAAAGACAAGTTGACGGGTTAAAAAGGAGGTCTGACTGCCGTGTCAAAAATGTGATGACGTTGCAAAACGTTTGCAGTTTTTTATATCATTAAACAAAAGAATAAAACGCGCGTGACGTCAGTTGATTGTCAGGGCGATTTTGAAAATTGGAGCCTCTAGATGGTCTTAAAACGCATCAAAATAGCTTAATAGTTGTGATATAGGAAGAAAAAATATTATTTAATTCGGTTTTTCCCGGGGGGGGGGGGGTACTACCCTTGTCGACCGACGGAGGTGCTCCGCCCCCGCCGAGGTTCGAAAAATGGACCCTACGTGGGACTCGAAATTTGCGAAAAAAGTGACCCTGAATGGGACTGGAATTCCAAAATTTTCTCAAATTTTCTACTTTTTCCCCAAATTTTCCAAAAAAAGGCACCCTACGAGGGACTGATTTTTCTATTTTGGTGTTTTAGCGACCCTACCAGGGACTCGTGGAGGTTAAAAAAGGTACCCTGACCAGCGGAGCATCCCGTAACCCATTTTGCCCTAGTACCCCCCCCCCCCCCCCGGGTTTTTCCAGGGCATTACCCCCCTCTTGCCCCCCCCCCCGGTTGCTACGGCTACTGCTCTCAACTTGACTTTTTTGTAACTGTACTTTTTTAACTCGACTTTTCTGAGCCTCGAAAAGATAGCAATAAGTTAAAGAAAAGAAAGTAATAAATTTCAAAAAAAGATAGTATTATATTTGAAAAGATAGTATTATATTTGAAAAGATAGTATTATATTTGAAAAGAAAGTATTATAATTGAAAAGATAATATCATATTTAAAAAGATAGTATTGTATTTGAAAAGATAGTATTGTATTTGAAAAGATAGTATTGTATTTCAAAAGATAGTATTATAAAAATGATAGTATTTTATAGCGCTTTCGCGCGCCATATCGAAGACTCTTATGTTATACACCCAATTTCTATTGAAAATGGACAAAAATATTTAAAAAATGGCGAAAATAAGAATATGTTTTTAAGAATATTTATAAGCTTTAAAAACTCAAAAAGTTGAGAACATCCGAAGGCTGTAATAATTTTAAATGCTCTATAAAAAACATTTACTAGTCGATGCTGAAAAAAGGTTTTCCGTATAACTCAAACTGCCTGTCCAAATGCCTGGAACAAAAAAACTTCAAACTCCAATACCAAATTATTGAGGCTAACGATTTTTTATTATCAAAACCTTAAATTTTCTTACAGTATGTACTTTTTGGAGAAAACCACCATGTTTTAAAATTCAAAGTATTCGGGTATTCTGGAATTGAAAATTCCTTGACTTTTCCCTTTATCCAAAGAAAGTTTTTTACTATTTAAAAATTTCCAGATTTTTCTCTTTAAGTGCGTTTTGTTCGTTTGTTTGTTGGTATAAAATGTGTAAAATGAAACTTACCAAACATCGATTCTTTTTTATACCAACACACACTCCACAGATACCAGTCAGTAACATCTAAGAAGTTAGAAAGAATAAAGACATATCGTGAGAAACCGGAAATTGTAAAGACGTGTTTTGGAGATATGACGGTGTTGTACTGTAATTTTAATATGGGTTAAAATAATACATTTTATAATAAGCAAGTGTCTGTCCCTATATCAGGGTTGCATTCTGCTTAGCATTTTATTGTTCCGGGGAGGGGGATACAAGGGTTGCGAGCTGACTAATTTGACCAAATTTCGATCTTTTTTGGACAAAAAGGTGAAATTTTCCTATTTTTCAGACCCTTAGTGGGACTGAAATTTGATTTTCTGATCTTTCCAACTCTTATAGCATCCGGGCCAGGTACCAAAAATGCACCCTTAAGGGCGACAAATACCCGTACACCCTTCACTTGCCTAGATACCCCCGGGTATTATTTTTAAAAACAATAGACTGACAGAGCCATTCTTCAGGTACCAAAAACTGATCATAGATGCGTATTAATGGTATGCTTTAAAGAAAATAAATATGTACAGATGTATGACCCTTTTATAAAAAAATCGACAGAAAAATATTACACTTACCACAGCGAAGCTGGCATAAGGGCTCACAGGAACAGAACTGGTTGACTCGGGTGATTCTGACGAAAGCATTACCATCAAAATACAAAGTACGATGCCAAAAATACCCACAATTGTACCAGTTATGGCAGCAACCTTTGCATGGCGATGTTGCAACATAGTGAATAAAGGAACTTTCCAAAGAGAAACGTTTCCAAATTTTCAAATTTCAAAAATTTTCAAAGATTTTTAAAAAATCCTTTTAGTCTGTGCTCCTTCTTATTTTTCGCAGCACTGAATCAAATTCGTACTGTACGCCTCAAATTTAGACGTTCGATTTTCGAACGTTTTTATTATTTTCGAACGTTTCTCTACATTCGAATGTTAAGGCCCTTTTTACACAGTGCACACACTTGGATTCACATTGGATTGACACGGATGTGGAGCAAGATTGGTCAGAAAGAGGAAAAGAGAAACCTTTTTTTGCTTATGGTCAGCATAATATAACAAGGCGGACACTGTCCTGATATGAAATATGTGTTTGATTTGATCGATTTGAAACGGGAACACTTATGTAAAAATAAAACCTTTCATTTAATTTCAAAATTGAAATGAACAGGAATACAAATACATTACCTCTGACCTCTGAAGAAGAGTGATCTTATTTTCTCATGATAAGTAAAATTAATACTTTTATGCACAAAAATTAACACCTCCATCATCATAAATTTGGCATAATTCTAATTCTTTGTCCCCAACAAAGGTTGATAGGGCAGAGTTAAAACCATGCGGGAGGTACGCCTTCCACACATACCCGGATTCTCCAACGCTAGTACCCACAACCCCCGCGTTTAATGGGTCTATCTAATGGTCCAATTTCATTTAAATCGAGGGGGTGATATACATTTATCCGGTTTGCTTGTTCGATAGCAACTTTGTCACACGACCTATTATAAATCACATATTTCCTTTAGTTTCCCAACGTTCTTTATGGCCGAAAGCCCAGTTCAATTTTTTACGTTGCTTTCTTTTACGTTTTTCATCTTTCTCATGTAGAACTTTGGCATATTTCTGCGCTTCAAGTGCACCTTGAACTTGATTTTCAAATTTTTCACGGGTCATTTTGTCACTAATTTCTTGTGCACGATCAAAATCTTTCGCTTTCAACGCTTCGTCCAAATTTTCCTCAATTCTTGACTGAGAAAAAAAAGAATTGTTTTTTGTCGAAACTGAAAGTTAATTTACTTTAGCCAGAAGCAGCCGGCGAAGGGATTTTTTAGAAATATGTGTTCTTATTTTCTAGAAGACCAAATGTTATGACCTTTCAATTTTTTATACAAATGATGTGTTCTGATTTCTAGGCAACCTTTATCGCACCATTTGTCTCCCTAAACCTATTACTTCTTTATGGTTTGATGTGTTCTAAAATATAAGAAAAACAGTTCGCCAAGACAAACTTGAAAGATATTTGTTTTTCTCCACGAAAGATGTGTTCTGAAAATTTCCAGGGTTACTAGGCAACAAGATTACATTAATCATTACATTATGTGTTCTGAAGCTTTCTAGGGTTACCTAGACAACAAGAACACGTTAGATGGCCTTGATTATGCCCCTGTCTCGTCAGAACACATCATCATTTCTAGAATTTCTAGATGATCAATTTTCGAAGATCTGATCAGAACAGATCAAAATTTCTAGCTGAAATATGCTCTTAGAACACATCGGGAAAAAAGATCGCCTCGCCGGCTGCTTTCGTTTAGCTACCAGTTATAAAATGGCAAGATTTCATCGGGAAAAAAAAACTAAAATCGGACGGGCCACTTCAATAAAGCCAATTCAAACTTTAGCTCTAAGATGAGATTCAAATCCTTAATGCAATAAATAGTGTCGGTAACTTTGCTGTCATTCCCGGAACTAAACATCTAGAACATCATATTCTGGCAGATATAACCATAGTCAATAGACAGAAAATTTGACTTTTGAAGATATTGACTATTATATAACTTAAAAACTAAAGAAAAAGAAAGAAAACCTTTTTGTTCATATTCCCTGATTCAAAAATACCAAAAGCTTGCGGCATATATTCGTTCAAATTTGCAAGTCTTGCTTCGTCCTGTCTAGAAATGAATTCAGTAAATCATTACCGTTCGAGTGGTTAACAGTATGTATATGAGGCCATAAAAAACCAACCCTGTCTCGGTGAATGTGTGACGGAAAAATAAGAAGGACTACCTAAACCAGGTTCGGATACAGAGGGAGGCTATAACCAATGGAGGAGAGTGCACTTTATTATCGTATTACCTTATATGGAAACTAATTACTCTCCATGAATAAGATAGCCTACCTCCTGTATCCGACCCTGTAAACCACAGGCTCCTGGAATCCCTCTAACATTACATTAATTAGTCTGAGTCGCAGACCTCTACAAAACCCCAGGTAGTATATAAAGAGCACGAGTCCGTTAAGTGGATACAAGCAGCCTACGTAGCCTAACCTAACCAGGAATCGTAGGAAAAAAACATCAAATAAATGTCCCTGTTCTATTGCCTAGGTGACCACCATGAAATTCGAAAAGAAAAATAGAAACTTCAAGATTTCATACCTTTGTTTGGTGAATTGTCTTTTCCTACTTCTGTCTTTGGAATCTTGTTTTAAGAAAAAGGAGATTTGAATAGTTTGCAAGGTTTAACACGAGACCTGATTGAATCACAAATTGCCAGTGCTTGTGGTACTGGGGCCTGAAATATCCGAGTTATTTTTTCCGAGTTATTTTGCATGTGACGTCATAATTTTAGTTTTGTAACGTTACTACAAAAAAAGATAGCTCGGATTTTTTTTGAGCTTTTAACTTTTCGAGTTATTTGGTGTTTTTTAACTCGGTTGTTTTTCGTGCCTTTAACTTTTCGAGTTATTTGTTGATATATTTAACACAAATCTGCCCCTTCAGATAACAAACCCATATAGAGAAGTCGAACTTTCCACAAATCGTATACCTACTATAAAAATATAATGTAAATAACTCGAAAATTTAATGGCACGAAAAAAACCGAGTTTTAAAAAACACCAAATAACTCGAAAAGTTAAAAGCTCTAAAAAGACTCGAATTATCATTAACGTCATCACAAAACTGAAATTATGAGGTCACGTGAAAAATAACTCTGAAAAAATATAACTTGGGAAAAAATAACTCAGGAATTCCATCCAGGACCCAGTGTACTCACTTCCAAAAAAAATTAATAGAAAGAGTTAAGGGTCAGATGACATATTAATTAAAGTTGTTCTGGAATTCGCCTTTTTAACAGCGCCCGTCCATGATGTGTAAGTTTTTGCACCCTCACAAAAATTAGATAGATGTCTTTACACTTACCAAGTGTTGTTGAAGATGTTGGTTGGTCAATCTCTTTGTCTTTTGTTCTTTTTACTGTTGTTTGATTGGTTGTTGCAGCTATTACCATTCTTCTTTGTTTTAACTTTGAAAATCTCTTCTGAAATGAAAGAAGATTTCATTGAGAAGATTTCCTTCTTGATGTTTGGGAGAAAAAATTTGTATTTCAACTCCAGACATTGTTATGGTCAGGTAGGGCCGCAAAAACACCAAATAGAGAAATCGGTCCCTCGTAGGGTGCTTTTTTTGGAAAATTTGGGGAAAAAGTAGAAAATTTGAGAACATTTTGAAATTTCAGTCCCATTCAGGTTCACTTTTTTCGTAAATTTCGGCAAAACTTTTGAAAAAACGAGTTCCACGTAGGGTCCATTTTTCGATCCTCAACGGCACCCCGTCGGTCGGCAAGGGAGTACCCCCCGTATTCGCTATACAAGTGTCCTTGCAATAACCTAGCGTGTTTAGTTTTTGTGAAAAAGAGCTCTGCGGTTATTAGTTGGTGCAGTGAAATCGATTAAAACCCAAGATAAACAATTCATATTCAACTTTATATTTCATCTATTAAGCATTTCAATATTAGTATGCAAAGTACCAGTGGATACCCCTTAAAACCACATACCCCTTAAAACCCACAATGTTGCATTTTTGGCTTTCATAACTACCAGATTTAATTTTATGTGGTATGTTTCACTTTTTTACAACCTCTCATAAATGTTCTTTCATAAAATACCAAATTTTAAGGATTTTAAAGATGCTAAAGTATCTTAAAATTCGAAGTTATTCAAAATTTTATCAAAAATCCCTTCAAAAAATCAGGTTTTTTGGACCTAGAAATTACACAATTGAATTTAAGGTCATAAAACCTATACTTTTTAGATACCTATACTTATGGTAGGTATGAAAAAATCATTTTCATCTTCGTGAATAGACCCCAACGAAAATGGCAGGCCCTTAAAATTCTACTTTAAAGCACTTTTATGGTGATGATCAATAAAATCTGAAAATCGACTTTCTCAAACCTGGTCATGTTGCATACCAAAAATGTCACAAATTTGATGGAGATTTAGAAAAACATTAGAACCATAGGTCAAAAATGAAGCGAATGAAGGTTTTGGCCTTTCGTAGCCGTTTTTGACGAAAAAACCACACACAATTGCATTATGGGCCATGAAATCCTGAAAAATGAAAATATTGTTGTGGGAAATGAATTTCTAGCAAGTCTTTGAACCATTGAATCACCGAAGCAACACCAATTTGTATCCATCAGCTTGAGTATCCCGTTAGCAAGGGTCGGACTTGTGGTTTTTTTTTAGCCTTATTTTTGTAGGTTTTAAGGGGTATTTTGATTTTAAACACATATTTTGAGATCATTTAGGTACTAATGGTATATTCATAACATTAGTAACTTTACAGTGAATCACTGTTCAAAATTTGAGGTCAAAAGAACTTTTTTGTAAAAAGTTATTCGAGAAAAACCATTTTGTAGGTTTTAAGGGGTAAATAGCTAAAACTGCACTTTTTCACTTCCTCGTGAAAAACTGAAAACTGTTTTCTACAAAACATCACTGCTAGGGAAGACAATCATAGACAACGTACTTTCAACACAAAAAGTTTCAGCCTTACACTCCAACTAAACAATGAGATAGAGGGTACCACTTTTTATTGTGGGTTTTAAGGGGTATCCACTGGTACATAAAATGAAAAAAAACTTACAAAGAAATGTAGCACAAAGGCTTGTCACCCGTGTAAATCAAATCTAAATAATATAAGAGCTAGCTAGTGTTGTCGTTGAAGACTGTGAGAATGCCTTCTCCAACATATAAATAGGAAATACACCCATCAAAAGATTCCATGGATGTTCTATAAATGTACATCAGTATTACGATAATAAGATCAAGCATGTTTTTCGTTCTTATTACCAGAAATCTCTCACTTCATCAAAAGATTTACGACAAATACCAAAATGCCACAAAATGTCACAAAATTCGACGCATATTTACTTTTTCGATGTTTTCGATTTTTTAGCCGGAGAAGGTTTAGGTTTTGTAGCATTTTTTATAGTCCGTTTATTCATCGGTGCAACATGGCCAGCATTATTAGCATTTGCGGACGGATCATTTGAAAGTTTTTCACCAATGGAAACGACTGTCTGTTGTTGTCTTTTAGTAATCTTTATATCCAAAGTCTCTAATATTTCACCATTCGGTATTTCTATATTAATCCCTCCATCATTATCAAAAGCGGGTAAAGAATTTGCATGTTTCAATTTCGACATGTACTCTTTTGTTGATGTGTATCGTGCGACGGTTTTCTGTTGTGCGTGTTGGAATTGGACGTAGCAATCGTCGCCCGTTAAAAGACTGTACTCGTGAATCTTGGCCAAGAGATCTGAGAAAAATGAAAATGAAATACACTTTTAAGTGAATCCTGATGCAATTTTAAGACGGACAAAAACAACAAATGGTCTGGTGAAAGACCAATGTAAAGGCTGGCGCAAATCAATCTAACATCTCATTCAAACGCATTTCAAATCAATTGTTGAACGAAATGTTGGCCGGACATTTAAAAAACATCAAAAATTTTATGTTGGATGGATTTTAAACGACCTTAAAAAAAGACCTTCAGATAGTTTAAAAGGCTATATTTTTCGATCTTAAAACCTTTTAGAGGGATGTCTGCGCCAATCCTGAATAGGATGCAAAGACAGAGGAATTAAATATCAAGTATATCTAGAACGTACCTTGCCGCTTTTGATTTCGAGCATCGATTAATTTCTTCCGATCTTTAATCCGCCCTTCCGCCCTACATCTTGCTTCATTTATTGAGGATTTGACTTCGATTTTCCTCATTTGGTCATCATAGACGAACGGAAGGGCGGCATTTGGCGACGTTTGAGTGGCTATGGGCGTTTCAGATTGCAGCTCATCATTTGATCGTTGGTTAGCTTGTTCCAACAATATGGTCACATTTGCTAGTCCCTCTAGAGATGGTTCGTCTTGAGATTGTGAAGTTGATGAGTCTTGAATCTCATCTACGATAATTGTTGGTGAAATCTCTATGGAATTGGTTGCTCTTGAAGTTTCCGATTCACCTACATATCTCTGCACATCTTGTACCTCGGCTTTTCTGACTGTTGATCTGTGTATCGACTGTTTGGTAACCACTTGCGATCCTGCATCATAATTGACCAGAGATTCGACCATTGTTCCAAAGGTAGTGTTTATATTGTTAGAGAATCTGTTTTGAACCTTTATCATGTATTCGATCGATGAACTGTATTTTGATACAACTTTCGTTTCTTCGTGTTCGAATTCAATGTAACAACTATCACCTGTCATAAGGCTGTATTGATAAATGGATGTCAGGAGCCCTGTAAGAAAAAATGAGCACGCTTCAACCAGACACCATATTTTGGACAAAAATAATTGTTACAACATTATACGTGGCGAAAACAAGTGTGAAAAGAAATCCACTAGGATTGGACGTGAAAAAACAAGTCTGAAAACACATATAATTCCGATTCTTTTGGTCTTATAGCCTCAAACGATAAAAAGAAATACAGTCAACTCCCTCTAATTCGAACCTTCTAAAACATTCGAACTTAAATATTTGTCCCGCTCAGCTAAGAAGTAGTATAAAATAATCTCTGTAAGGCTGGACTTTTAAAAATGTAGGTTTGCCGACAGCCGACCGACTATTTTTTTAAGTAGAACCTAATTCGATTCATTTTTTAATTTGAAGAAGTTTTTTGTGGTCCCTTAAAAATCGAAATAGAGGGAGCTTCAATTACCTCTGCTTCTTCCGCATCGAGCATTACTCAATTTCTTTGGATCTGTGATACGCCCTTCCGCCCTACATCTCGTCTTACTTCCATTAGCAATCGTTTTTTCTTTCGTTGAGTTCTTAATATTTTTTGACTTTGTTTTTATATTAAATTTCCTCAATGTCTCGTCATAGAGGAACGGCTGTGGTCTATAGTAGCCATACTCATCTAAAACCATATTATTGGAAATCTGGGAAGTGCCGACCACAGTTTCTTGCGAGTTTGGCATTTCTCCTGTATCGCCATTCGCTGTAGCATCATGCTCGGTCATTGATACTGATTCTGATGAATTGTTTTCATCTGGTGATTGTATGGATGGTTCAGATGGTTGTTCAACTATAAGAAATTGTACTGGTTCCGTGGATGAGTTACTTGTCTCATGAAGATGAAGATTCTTCATTTTGATCATGTGTTCCAAAGATGAGCTGTACTTGGAAACGGTTTTCAATTTTGCATGTTCGAATTCGATATAACAATGATCACCTGTCACTAGGTTGTATTGGAAAACCTTCATAAGAAGTCCTGAAAAATAAAATATACTAGATGGGTTAAGTATACATCCATTAACATGATATCATTTTTCCCTGGGAAAACACCAAGAAAACATATACACGTTTTTTATATCAAAGTTTTATTTATATAAGAATAAGATGCTTAGCTCTAAGAACATTCCAAGACGTTTTAAAGCTTTACAGACTCTAAAAACACATGCAATTTCTTAAAAAACCAAGTTACTCGCTAAAATGTTGAAAATAAGAACATTTTTAGAGCATTTTTAGGTTTGATCAGGTTTGATGCCAAAGAAGTTTTTGACAGTCTTATAAAAACGTGTACAACGTCTTCTTTAAGAAGCAGGGCAATTCAAGGGACCTCTGTTTCTTAGCACTCTACGTATGAAGATCGGATCACAGCTACGGTCCCCTCTGCTAACGATATAATTGAAAAAATAAATTTCAAAATCACTAGTCATAGATTTTTCAATTCATAATTAGAATAAAGTTATAAATCATGAGGGGATGAACAAATTTTATGACTCAAAGTAATTAAGAAAATCATTAAAAAAGAAAAACATTCGAACGTTCGATTATGGGAGTGTTTTATGTGAATCTTTCGACTATTTACATGATTTATGTTTTGTTTTTGCCTCTAGGCATATAATAAAACATATATTCAATAGGTTTTCGTTGGTTATTGGATTTATTAACTTTTACCTATTGAATATCTGCTTATTATTCCATACTGACAAAAGAATCAATTTACTTAGAAACAGGAGTTCTGAGTGATAAACAAACATGTGGCTGAACAGCTCTATATTTTGGATGTTTCTGTAAATATTTGGCGATTGCTCAAATTGGTATTGCTAAAAAAATCGAAGAGAAAAAAAAGAAAATGAGAATTACCGCTCCGTCTACCGTATCGTGTATTAGCTAACTTTGCAGGATCGGCGATGAGTTCATCAGTTGTTCGGTTTCTTGTTTGTTTACCATAGTAGATGGTCACATCTTTGTTGTACTTCTTTTGATTCCTTGGTTTGATCTCAACCTTTTGCAATTGCTCGTCAAATACATATGGTATATTCTCCAATTTGTTTTCCATCTTTCTTTACTTTCGTTTGTATTTTTTTGTATTTGTTTTTTTTTATTTGCTGCAGAAAATTATAACATGGGTTTATTATCTACCTCGTTGTTAAAAAATGGGAATATTTTTATAGCCGTGACCACACTTTTCATTTTCAAATGTTTGTCCTGTTTTTCCTTTATAAACATTTTAGCCTTTTTTATCATAAACCAGTTATCGAACTCGCACACGAGATTAGCGATGTTAAAAACCAGGGGGGGGGATCAGGCAAATTGACCAACGGGTATGTGCGGCGGTTAAGGGTATGTTTTTCAAAATATCAGAAATGCACTGTAAGGATGGACTTTTAATAAATGCACTGTATGGGTGGAAATTTCAGCAAATCAAGGAAAAATTGCAAATTCTTGCTCGAAAATCTTGATTTTTTTTGCTCTGAAAGAGTTTAACATTTGAAAAAATGTACTGTAAAGGGCTACATACACTACACAATATATTGTCAGGCAATATATTGATGATATATTGCTGAATGTCGACAATATATTGAAAAGGTGTCCGCAATATATTGTCAGCTCGATTTGCAATATTCCAACAATAAAGGGGGATTGTTTACAGAAAGAAAATTCCTTTTTATAATAGAGTACCAGTTGTTTACTTCGTACATTACGGTCCGCAAACCATATTGTCGAATATTGTTCGTCAATATATTGTGTAGTCTAAGTAGCCCTTAAGGGTATGAATTTCACCGATTTTTTTCTGCACTGTAAGGGTGCGATTCTAAAAGCCAATTTTTTCGCCGCACATACCGTCAGTTGGTAAACCCACTGCCCCCCCCCGGGTTAAAAAGTAGGCCCCAGGAACGAGTTTTATAAAAATTGTACCAAAAAAGTACCAAACTTGGAAGAGACATGCCTAATAACTTACTAAGGTAAGTTAAACATCCCTACCCACCGGTTTATAAGATTTTGAAAATTTCGGACCCCCCCCACTTTATTCGGACCCCCTACTATTCGAGACCTTAGAGTATGGTTTGATATTAGCAGGTTTACTCAGAAAAATATAGGGTAGCCCTTATTTCTGGACCCATTTAGCGATTTTTATGGAAATTTCAACCACATTTTGGGCCTAAACCAATTATTGAGACTTTTGAGAGAGTATGACCGATTTTTCTACTGGACGGGAGTAGAACTATCAATTTATAAGCGATTTTTGCCAAAAGTCAGGGGAAAATCACTAATTAAATAATTCCTTAACTCCTTGATAAGAGATTAAAACAACAAGATACCGTAATTTTCAAACTGCAGCCTTACCAAAACAACCATACCAAGTGTCGCAGATTTTTGTATCGGAATGTACCTAAGTTAGTGAGGTCTGTTAGCACATAAGAACGTAAGAATACTTCAGATGGTGATAAAAGCATGAAATTTGGCACAGATGATCCTTAAAGGGTCTTAAACTTAATTTTGAACAGTAACACCAAATTTTCCTACCTGGCCACCTGCCAGATGACGTCATCAGTTGGCTGAACAAAAATTTATTTTTTTGAAAATATTCAAAATCTGATGGTTTCAGCGGAAAGAGCATGAAATACTGATGAAAATTGAGGTATAAAACATGCCTTGAAAGTCTTCCTATCAAAAGTTACGAAGGTTGAAAGTTTTGTGATGACGTCATCATAAGCTCTTCCAGGCAAAACTTGAAAACCTCGTAATTTTGGAACAAATTAACCAAATTTCATGTTTTATACATCAGTTTCGACCAGCAGTAGAGCATCCAGCTACGGTGCGCAAGGTTGTGGATTCAATCCCCAGCCGGGTCATACCAAAGATCCCAAAATGGTACTTGATGCCTCTCTGCTTCATGCTCAGAAAATAGGAAGTGGTAGTGGCGCACTCTCCTCCCTTGTTAGAAGCCTTCGAAGCGCCTATCTAAAATCTGTCAGTGAAATGATGACAGCCCTCCGCCGAAATAGAGGTGTTGGGTAGTTGTAAAGAGAAGGTCTGGTTCAAAATATTAAACATCAACATCCGAGTGAAAAGGATTTTTTTAGGATAAAAACAGTGCAGCTGTAACTTTCATCTTACTACCGGCATATTATTTCCTGATGTGTAGTCTCTATAATAAATCACTGTGGAGTGCATGAAATAAAGAGAACCTCTTTCTCTTGCCCAAGTCAATGCATGTAAATCAAATAATGATGAGCCGTCTTTGTTTAAAATAGACCGGTTCAGTGTTGGCAATCCATTCAATTTACAAACTAGTATTGCCGGAAGAAACTTGAGTGAGGAGGCAAGAAAATGGCAAGCAAAGTATGATTTTGACTCAAAAAATAGTTACCATTGAACTGTGGTCTACCCTTTTAAAAGTTGGCATTATTTTTCTTTAGCCAGGTACAGAGAAACTAGATCTAATATTTTGTATAAGATATGTGAATTGCGAAGTACCTTTTTTGACATGTCAATGCTTTCACTGCCTCGTTTTATTCCAAAAATTTATTCAAGGCACTGGTACTCAACATTTCAAAATACATATCAAACAAATTTATGACCTAACTGACACTACATAATATAGTCTTTGAAGTCTCCAGAATGAAAGAAAGAACAAATAAAATTCTAGTTAAAACAGAAGTCAAGGAGAATAAACCAGGGACACGTGTGAATAGGGGTAAGAATACGTTGAAATTGTTTAGTAAATGATAAAAGGGAAACAGACTTTGAAGTATAGGAATATTGAGCGACTAATCAAGACGAAGTATATACGATTTCTTTGATCTTTAATGGACCTTGCTTGGGGAAAATTTCTCAAAAACGGAGAGTCACATGGTTTATCTTCTTAAAGCTGGTAGACCAATGAGTCAGGCCGTATTGGATTGGATTTATATAATTTTTTATTTTGAAACAGCATCGTGTAGAAATGGCCACAGATGACAAACTGATACAAAATTGTACATTTTTTATTGCTCTATTTTAAATGTGAATACATTACAGCTTTAACTGAAGAATTTCGGCTGTAAAGTGTGTAAAATCATCTCATCCCGTTAAGGAGAAAATGAAAAAAAAAAAAAAAAATAATCAGGAATCCGAAATTCACAAAAAAGAAATGAAACAACATTCATACCGAGAAAGAGGATGGAACAGTATGTTTTGTATCCACACCGACATCCTTGGTGATGACTTCATTCTCAGCTGGTTCTTGGTCATTTACAACTGATGGTTTACCAGAGATAGATTCACCATCAATATTCTCTTCACCTTCGAGTGAATTATTGCCAGGCTTTGGCTTAAGTTTGTCTGTAAACAAAAAGAAATACTTTTAAGGCGCACGTTTCACAAAATGAAATCTTACTTATTTAAAATCATAATCAAACTAACTCATCTTACTTTTCACCGAGACAATTTCAAGATATCAATCAATCGATCACAGGGCTATTACTTTATTCTTTCCAAAGTTAGGTTCACGGTCAGACTGAATTTGGACTGAATATCCAGTGTAGCAACCTAGGATCACAGGACACCAAGTACTAAGGCAACCCAATCGGCTATATAATGTAATGGCCATTTTGTTACGTCACGTCATACTAGTATTTGACTAAATACACAGAGAAATGATAGATAAAGTTTTAATAATCAATAATCATTACCTTCTCACTATACACATATCAACCCTTAGCAGCGCGGTTGGATTTCTAGGGGACTGGAAATGAATTCACAAGGAAGATTTGTTCACGGCGCACAATATATTTAGGCTCTGCAAACTATTTTTAGCCTTAAAATAGCTTAACTATAATTGACGTTACTTTATTGCTTCAATGCAAGGATATCTCACATTTTTTCATAAGAGCACTCCTACACTTGTGTTTTCGATACCACCTTTGAGAAGAACTTCCCCTGTATTTTCGTTACCAGTCTCCTTGCGCTGCTAAAGGTTGATAGGTGTATTATTTGTATTATTACCCGTATTGCCAAAGCTATTCTCGTCACCACTACTGGTGTCGCCAGATGATTCAGAATCACTGTAATTCAATTGAAGCATCCTTCTTCTCCTGTTGGTGTAATGGTTCTGGTGTAAGTGTTCCCCTCCAACATCATATTTCAGTATAATTGTGATTTTATTTTTTATTTAGCTATTATACTTTGTCCTATTGATTTAAAAAAATGAACCATTTAGAAACGTTAATAAAGTTTAATGAAGGAATACACGGTTTTTTATGAGAACACTGAAGAACAAACTATATAAGAACAAAAGCCTTCAATGGCAAAAATATTAGGAAAAAGTTAAGAAGATTTTTAGCTTTTTGGACTGTAGAACACCTATTTTCTTAGGAAATTTAATAAAAATACTCACAGAGTGGTAAAAATAAAAACATTTTAAAAACATTTT
This sequence comes from Clytia hemisphaerica, assembly GCF_902728285.1. NCBI lineage: Eukaryota > Metazoa > Cnidaria > Hydrozoa > Leptothecata > Clytiidae > Clytia > Clytia hemisphaerica. The sequence goes on along the minus strand of NW_027104234.1, from coordinate 478,334 downwards.
AAGGCTTAAAACTCAAACAGTTTAAAACATTTGACGACTTCAATAATTTTGGATGTTCTAAAAAAACGTGTATGGTATGAAAACTCATAAAAATGATTCTTGAAAATTGATTAGCATTGTTAATATGAAAGAAGTTGTCACAATTTTTTGAATTAGTTAAACTTTAGGAAATCTCAAAAAACTTCATTTTTGGGCATATTTTGACCCAAATAGACCCAAAAAATATTATTTAAAAAATCGGGCTCTGTCACATTATTACAATGAGACAAACTTGCCAAAAAGTAACCTTTCTTTAATTTCGATTGATATAAACAATATACAATATTTCCAGTGGTAGCAAAAAATATCATCCAATAAAAAATAAAGTATAAAAATAAGGAAATGATAAATGTACAAAATGACAGTTGATTTAATAATTGAAATTTGTTGAAAGTCAAACGCTTTTATTTATAAGAACCAGTAAATTTTGGCTGAGCCTGAGATTGTTTTTAAATTTCTACTGCTCCAAATAATAAAGCCATTGTTCTGAGGGCCTAAATCTGAGGTTGGTGTTCTTATAAAATTGTTCTTATAAATCAAAAAGCGTGTAACAGATCATAAAAAAGTTTTAGTCAAACTGAAAGTTTGTTAGAAAAAGAACATTGTCATTATATGATAGAAAGTATCCAAATTCGTGACAAAACTGTATCTTTACTAAAAAATTGAAGAAGCATAAAAAAAGAGTTAAATAGATATAATGTATGATATCAACAACTAAAATTTCATACAAAAGAATTATGATACATTAAAATTTTAATTTCAAAAATGAATCCAATTTTTTCCATTGATAAACAGACCACATCAATCAGTTGGTGGTGAACATATTTTAGAATGTCCACTTCTCCAGTGAGTGACCTGGCAATTCCTGGAACAATACAAATTAATTCTACAGCGGCCACACTTCTTAAACTTTTTCTCTCGCTCATCTGGTTGTCTTTTACCGCAAACTGGATTCGAGCAGATAACAGTTTCAAGGACCTTACAGGTCTTATTTGTGGTGTTCATATGATGAGTGAACTTGGACAATAAAAGCTTTTTGTGGTCTGGTAACTCTTCCAGGTTAACCATATGATTGATACAATTACTGGCAACCTCAGCTTTTTCTTTCATATTTGAATCAAGTTCAGACCATTTAGAAAAATCCAACAGCACATCTTGCAGCTTTAATTCATGGCATTTCTTCACACATCCTTGATGGTTCTGGCAGATAATTATCAAGCTTAAAAGAATCTCCTCATAAGTGAAAAATGACACAACTTTCAGTTTAAATTTCAATACTTCTGCGAGTAAAATGATCAAATCGGATTCATAAATTATAGTAAAAAGGGAATTTGGACCACCCAACAGTAATGTTTGTAACAAGTGTACAGCAATATCTCTCAGCAATAAGTAGGCATCAGTGGCAATCTTTGAGAAACGTAGCAACTCAACTAAAGCTTGTATAAGCATTTTATCTTTCCACAGATATTTTTTGACCACTCGTATATCTTTTATACCAACCAAAAGGGCACCTGAAAATAAATGTCTGTCAGTGATCGGTTTACTTTTTAACATATCAACAACATCTTTAAGCGCCCGCTCAGCTATGTGCTGGCACAATGTATCATTGAGTGCTGCATCAGGTAATTCATCATTGCAAAGGTCTAGTACACGAAAATCATGTTTTTCAACCAAAAAAAGTACAAGCTCAGCAGCTTCATTAGGCGACTTCCCTTCAATTAATTTGCTCAATGACTCTCTTTTCTCCTCCTCCTCTGCCATGTTCTTAATTCATTTCTCTATCAAAAAAGTGAAAGTAATTTGCTTTTTTAATGCTTAATAATATAAAAAACCAACTCAATAAACAATATCATCCGGTCAAAGCCATGAAAACTATTTATTTGTTTTATTTTTCACATCTAACGTTAGACATGGCGGCTATCTAAAATATGTTCCGTTCGCGTCGCCCGACCGACTCACCTTCAAAACATAAATCCCGAGTCGGGCAAGTTGGAAAAATGTCGGAAAGTTTTTGATAGCTAAGCACTTCTTTGAATCATCATTTGCTACGAGTTTTTATTTACTTAACCCACATTGAGTCCCGTTTGAGTTTTTTCATGTATCCTTATTGAAATTTTCCAGTCGAAATTCGGCGACGCGGTAGGGCCAATACCCCTGAGAGCCGAAAATAAGGCAAAACTTGAAAACCTCGTAATTTTGGAACAAATTAACCAAATTTCATGTTTTATACATCAGTTTCGACCAGCAGTAGAGCATCCAGCTACGGTGCGCAAGGTTGTGGATTCAATCCACAGCCGGGTCATACCAAAGATCCCAAAATGGTACTCGATGCCTCTCTGCTTCATGCTCAGAAAATAGGTAGTGGTAGTGGCGCCCTCTACTCCCTTGTTAGAAGCCTTCGAATCGCCTATCTAAAATCTCCGCCGAAATAGAGGTGTTGGGTAGTTGTAAAGAGATTCAAAATATTAAACATCAACATCCGAGTGAAAAGGATTTTTTTAGGATAAAAACAATGCAACTGTAACTTTCATCTTACTACCGGCATATTATTTCCTGATGTGTAGTCTCTATAATAAATCACTGTGAAGTGCATGAAATAAAGAGAGCCTCTTTCTTTTGCCCAAGTCAATGCATGTAAATCAAATAATGATGAGCCGTCTTTGTTTAAAATAGACCGGTTCAGTGTTGGCAATCCATTCAATTTACAAACTAGTATTGCCGGAAGAAACTTGAGTGAGGAGGCAAGAAAATGGCAAGCAAAGTATGATTTTGACTCAAAAAATAGTTACCATTGAACTGTGGTCTACCCTTTTAAAAGTTGGCATTATTTTTCTTTAGCCAGGTACAGAGAAACTACATCTAATATTTTGTATAAGATATGTGAATTGTGAAGTACCTTTTTTGACATGTCAATGCTTTCACTGCCTCGTTTTATTCCAAAAATTTATTCAAGGCACTGGTAATCAACATTTCAAAATATCAAACAAATTTATGACCTAACTGACACTACATAATATAGTCTTTGAAGTCTCCAGAAAGAAAGAAAGAACAAGTTAAAACAGAAGTCAAGGAGAATAAACCAGGGACACGTGTGAATAGGGGTAAGAATACGTTGAAACAAATCAAAGGTCGAAACATTGTTTGGTAAATGATAAAAGGGAAACAGACTTTGAAGCATAGGAATATTGAGCGACTAATCATGACGAAGTATATACGATTTCTTTGATCTTTAATGGACCTTGCTTAGGGAAAATTTCTAAAAAACGGAGAGTCACATGGTTTATCTTCTTAAAGCTGGTAGACCAATGAGTCAGGCCGTATTGGATTGGATTTATATAATTTTTTATTTTGAAACAGCATCGTGTAGTAATGGCCACAGATGACAAACTGATGTAAAAAATGTACATATTTATTGCTCTATTTTAAATGTAAATACATTACAGCTTTAAATGAAAAATTTTGGCTGTAAAGTGTAAAGTCATCACGTTAGAAAAGAAAGTGTACAAAATGAAATAAATATATCAGGAATCCGAAATTCACAAAAAAGAAATGAAACAACATTCATACCGAGAAAGAGGATGGAACAGTATGTTTTGTATCCACACCGTTGGTGATGACCCCATTCTCAGCTGGTTCTTGATCATTTACAACTGATGGTTTACCAGAGATGGATTCACCATCAATATTCTCTTCACCTTCGAGTGAATTATTGCCAGGCTTTGGCTTAAGTTTGTCTGTAAACAAAAAGAAATACTTTTAAGGCGCACGTTTCACTTTATTCTTTCCGAAGTTAGGTTCACGGTCAGACTGAATTTGGACTGAATACCCGGTGTAGCAACCTAGGACCACAGGACACCAAGTACTAAGGCAACCCAATCGGCTACAAAATGTAATGGTAGACGTTTAGTGACTCGTATAAGGACTTTTATACAGTGGCACTTTAAAATCAATACCCTAGGGCCATTATGTTATGTCACGTCATACTAGTATTTGACTAAATACACAGAGAAATGATAGATAAAGTTTTAATAATCAATAATCATTACCTTCTCACTATACACATATCATATCAACCCTTAGCAGCTCATTTGGATTTCTAGGGGACTGGAAATGAATTCACAATGAAGATTTGTTCACGTCGCACAATATATTTAGGCTCTGCAAACTATTTTAGCCTTAAAAAAGCTTAACTATATTGACGTTACTTTATTGCTTCAAGGCAAGGATATCTCACATTTTTTCATAAGAGCACTCCTACACTTGTGTTTTCGATACCGTCTTTGAGAAGAACTTCCCCATATATTTTCGTTACCAGTCTCCTTGCGCTGCTAAGGGTTGATAGGTGTATTATTACCCGTATTGCCAAAGCTATTCTCGTCACCACTACTGGTGTTGCCAGATGATTCAGAATCACTGTAATTCAATTGAAGCATCCTTCTTCTCCTGTTGGTGTAATGGTTCTGGTGAAAGTGTTCCCCTCCAACATCATATTTCAGTATAATTGTGATTTCATTTTTTATTTAGCTATTATACTTTGTCCTATTGATTTAAAAAAATAAACAATTTAGAAACGTTTAATGAAGGAATACACGGTTTTTTATAAGAACAAACTATATAAGAACAAAAGCCTTCAATGGCAAAAATATTAGGAAAAAGCTAAGAAGATTTTTAGGCTTTTCGGACTGTAGAACACCTATTTTCTTAGGAAATTTAATAAAAATACTCACAGAGTGGTAAAAATAAAAACATCTTAAAAACATTTTAAGGATTAAAACTCAAACAGTTTAAAACATTTGACGACTTCAAAAATTTTGGATGTTCTAAAAAAACGTGTATGGTATGAAAACTCATAAAAAGGATGACAATACTTTCTTGAAAATTTATTGTCATCGTTTATATGAAAGAAGCTGTCACAATTTTTTGAATTAGTTAAACTTGAGGAAATCTCAAAAAACTTCATTTTTGGGCATATTTTGGCCCAAATTGACCCAAAAAATTTTATTTAAAAAATCGGGCTCTGTCACATTCGAGGGTTTACCATTTTGATTCTTTGTGCAAAATATCGGAAAAATTGAATGAGCCAATCTGGAGAAAAGCTCATAAACGAACATTTATAGGACCTCCACAGGAGTAGGAAAATCCTAAAAAATTACAATGGGCTTTTCCAGAAAAAAATCGTGACCCCCTGTTGAGGAGGTCCATTTCCGTTCCAAGGGGGTAAGGTTTGAAATGCAGTGGAATTCCATAAGGGTAGACGAAAATCCGTCAAAAATAAGCGGAATTCCAAGGGGGTAATGATTGAAAATTTGTAAAAATTTGGAATTCCAGAGGGGTATGATCCTAAGATTGCCTGGAATTCCAAAGGGGTAGGTCACAAAAGGTTGGACCTCCTCAACAGGAGGTGCACGGTTTTTTTCTGGAAAAGCCCAATGAGACAAACTTAAAACTTGCCAAAAAGTAACCTTTCTTTAATTTCGATTGATATAAACAATATACAATATTTCCAGTGGTAGCAAAAAATATTATCCAATAAAAAATAAAGTATAAAAATAACAGGAAATGATAAATGTAAAAAATAACAGTTGATTTAATAATTGAAATTTCGAAAAAGTCAAACGCTTTTTTTTTTATAAGAATCAGTAAATTTTGGCTGAGCCTGAAATTGTTTTTAAATTTCTACTGCTTCAAATAATAAAGCTATTGTTCTGAGGGCCTAAATCTGAGGTTGGTGTTCTTATAAAATTGTTCTTATAAATCAAAAAGCGTGTAACAACAGATCATAAAAAAGTTTTAGTCAAACTGAAAGTTTGTTAGAAAAAGAACATTGTCATTATATGATAGAAAGTATCCAAATTCGTGACAAAACTGTAACTTTACTAAAAAATTGAAGAAGCATAAAAAAGAGTTAAATAGATATAATGTATGATATCAACAACTAAAATTTCATACAAAAGAATTATGATACATTAAAATTTTAATTTCAAATATGAATCCAATTTTTTCCATTGATAAACAGACCACATCAATCAGTTGGTGGTGAACATATTTTAGAATGTCCACTTCTCCAGTGAGTGACCTGGCAATTCCTGGAACAATACAAATTAATTCTACAGCGGCCACACTTCTTAAACTTTTTCTCTCGGTCATCTGGTTGTCTTTTACCGCAAACTGGATTCGAGCAGATAACAGTTTCAAGGACTTTACAGGTCTTATTTGTGGTGTTCATATGATGAGTGAACTTGGACAATAAAAGCTTTTTGTGGTCTGGTAACTCTTCCAGGTTAACCATATGATTGATACAATTACTGGCAACCTCAGCTTTTTCTTTCATATTTGAATCAAGTTCAGACCATTTAGAAAAATCCAACAGCACATCTTGCAGCTTTAATTCATGGCATTTCTTCACACATCCTTGATGGTTCTGGCAGATAATAATCAAGCTTAAAAGAATCTCCTCATAAGTGAAAAATGACACAACTTTCAGTTTAAATTTCAATACTTCTGCAAGTAAAATGATCAAATCGGATTCATAAATTATAGTAAAAAGGGAATTTGGACCACCCAACAGTAATGTTTGTAACAAGTGTACAGCAATATCTCTCAGCAATAAGTAGGCATCAGTGGCAATCTTTGAGAAACGTAGCAACTCAACTAAAGCTTGTATAAGCATTTTATCTTTCCACAGATATTTTTTGACCACTCGTATATCTTTTATACCAACCAAAAGGGCACCTGAAAATAAATGTCTGTCAGTGATCGGTTTACTTTTTAACATATCAACAACATCTTTAAGCGCCCGCTCAGCTATGTGCTGGCACAATGTATCATTGAGTGCTGCATCAGGTAATTCATCATTGCAAAGGTCTAGTACACGAAAATCATGTTTTTCAACCAAAAAAAGTACAAGCTCAGCAGCTTCATCAGGCGACTTCCCTTCAATTAATTTGCTCAGTGACTCTCTTTTCTCCTCCTCCTCTGCCATGTTCTTAATTCATTTCTCTACCAAAAAAGTGAAAGTAATGCTTAATAATATAAAAAACCAACTCAATACACAATATCATTCTGGTCAAAGCCATGAAAACTATTTATTTGTTTTTTTAAAACAAATTCATACTACAGTGTTTCAAGTGATTTTATTTGCTTTGGTAAATTGTTCCAAGCCCTGCCAAGCCAAACCAAATGAACCAAGTCAAATGAATTAAGGCAAACTGTGTTTTTAGAAAAGGAAGTTTAACTCTTGAACCACATCTTAGTTCAAGTTTTATTGTCAGGATTTTTGGGATCAATAATAATTTCAATTTTTTCAAATGCATTCCATCCTATTTTAGGGTCAATGTGGTTTAAGAATTTAAAAACTTCCTGTAACATAAGTTGGAAGTTTTGTGCATGAACAGGCAGACACTCTGATATTATCAATAGTTCATCATATCATGGACAGAGGTATACCATAAAGAAATTATACATAAGGAAACAGGAGAAGTATGCTATTGTAACCAAGCTCGCCCTACGATTAAAAAAGTTACGATGTATGTATGCTCATAATCTCATATATTGCATTTTTAAGCTCTTAATTACCCATTGGTGAAATCTTATTGGCTCAATGAAGCTTTAAGAAAATATTTGGACTAAAAAAGGCCTGTAAACTTGGCAATCCTACATCAAATTATAAGATTTTTTGATCAATGTTTTCTTTAAGGTGAAGTCTATTGCTTGATACTTTACTCCAAAATTCTCCAGTGACTTTAAGTCTACAAATTGAGTCTGAAATTGTGTCTGCTTTCAAAAAAATGACGTAGAAAAAAGTTGGTAAAAAGTATGTCATTTTATCTTAACAATTTTGTAAACTCTGTCACAACCACGGAGCGCTGACTTTTAGTTTTTTATAAAACTGTTTTTTTTTTGCTTAGTGGTCAGAGAGGAATAATCCTTTTTCAATCAGTGATTCAAGCTTTCATATTATTCCTTTCTCTAAAGAAGGGTGTCGGAATTAGACGAGGGATGTCAATATAAGACCAACTTACAGTAACTGCTTTGTCAACTACCTTATCTGCCTAAACTTAGTTGGCCCTAAGTGACTACCCTCAACTGCTATAACTTGGAGCGATTGGTTGAAACATGGGACTAGTTGATCTGGCCTGTATTTTCACTTACTGTTAAATCTCTTTGACAAAAAATTTGTTTTGATAACTCCACCAAGTTTATCAACCATACTTCTTTGTTCCTCTTAAAGTGCACAGACACTCATGTGTGTTCCACTATGGATTTTTTTCATATTTCGATTTTAAAAGCCTACTTGGTGGGAAAGAGAAATCATGTATTTTTTAATACGCCGTTCATTAAATCAAATTAAATGACTTCAAGGCTTGAAATAGCGGTTGTACATCGGACATTATCCGACCCAATTTGCCCCAGGTTCGACCCAAAATTTATCATTTCTAAGCCAAAAACAACCCCTGTTGGACATTGGGCCATTCCAGAAAATTTTTGTTAATCCCCGTCGGACGGCGTGAATTTTTTCATTTTTTCTAGCCTTGGAAATAATTTTTCTTTTCCAGTGGTGATCAGAGATTCCGATAAAAATCCATGTACTTATGCAAAATGCATCGGAAATTCCACTCTTTTTTGCCTTTTTTAATTCAATTGCCTTGGAAATTCATACATTTTCTTCTCTCGCCTTGGAAATTTCGAATTTTGGTGAAAACTTTTGCTCTCTGAAATCCTGTGTTTTCATGGTTTCAGCCCACTTTTCAGGTGCCCCCATTGAGCATGGTGCCCCCAGCAATTTAGGTCCCCTTGAAAAATTGCTTTGAGTTAGGTACCCCTATTCAGCAGATAATTTCTTTGAATTGACACATTTTGTTCTTTTGTCATTCCTAAAATCATGCTCACACATGAACTTCTGCTAATAAGCTTTGTTGTTATGCTATAAAGATGGCGGCTGTAAATCAAAACAATCACATTAGAAAAATATAGCAAAAGATGGCGTGATGGGAAACGAAAGAAAAATTGGATGGGAAACTAGGTGCTGGGGTAAAAAATTCAATAATTTGAAATATTTTGAAATATTAGATTTCATCAAGACAGCTAGGTACCCTTAATGAATAGGTAACCCCAAAGAATTGCAAGGCATTAGCCCCCCTCTACTAACCTGGCCTAGGTGCCCATCAGATTTCTGGGGGGGCTGATACCATGGTTTTCCGCCCCCCCTCTGTTACGGACAAATTCTGGAATGGCCCATTTTGTCCGACCCAGTTGAAATCGTTATTTCGAGCCATGGACTTTGGAGGTTTGGTAAAATGGTGGCCGAATTGCCGTCCCATGTTTTGTCAGATAGTTCCAAGTTAGAGCAGTTGATGGTAAATTTTGGCTTGGTGACTAAAATTAGGACCGACTAAAAATTTGGGCCAACTAAAATTTGGGCTAACTAAAAATTTGGGCCAAATTTAAAATTTATAAATTAAGCTTTCCTTATTTTCCAGTATTTTAAGCTTTCTCCTATTTTCCATCTGCTTGTAAATTTAGAAATGGCCCAAATTTTTAGTTGGTCTCAATTATTAGTCGGCCCTTAGTGACTAAATTTTGGCGAGGTGACTAAAATTAGGACCGACTAATAAAATTTGGCTGATATAATAGCTGGGAGACGCGTCTGCTCTCTGTTTGTGTGATATTGAAGTATAATACCGTGAGATTGGGTAACTTGCATCAGTGGAGGCTAACATGCATAGCCCTCAAAAGAAAAACCTGGCTGGTCATTAAAATACAATTACGCAGCTCCGCTTGCAGCTCCGCTTGCAGCTCTACTCTACCATTTTTGTTTTGATTCAACTATGTATTTTAATGACCAGCCAGGTCTTTCATTTGATGTCAGATCCAAGTTTAGTTTGCAGCGTACATTCACTACAACCCAAATCTTAATTAGGATGTCTTATTTCTGTTTCATGTCACATCTCTGCAAGAGACTTGAATCACATTGTACAGATCTCGAATCAACAGCTTTTAAAATTCAGATCTTTTAAAGCTCTCTTAAAACTCCAATTTAGTTCTTCAATTTTCTACATGATTTTATTTAGTTTCCTAGCTAATTTTCTTAATGCTGATGCTTTTTGAATATTTTCTCATTACTTTCCATCTATTGCCGTCAAATTTTCCAATTTTTTTTTATCTTTGTTTATAACTCTTCCTACTCCTTTTTTATAAAATTTACAGACTACAATTTCTAAGACACATTTCTACGTAGAGATTCCTTTTCACAATAATATATTGAAATTCCTGGATGGCAAATTTCTATCTTGAAGGAAAATCCATACCCTGCTCAAGCTCCTTTCCCTTGAACACTGTTTAAATATCCTAAGTTTTTGCATGGGTGGAGCCTCCGCTGCCTCTCCGCATGTGTGTCTGACTCAATGATACACATTATGGGTAGACAGTCTAGGGATTGCTGTCTTAGGTATCTCAAATCTCTGACCAAAGACATTTCTAAGTTTAATTCTAACTTGGCCAAGGTAAATATTGCTTCGCCCACCTAGGACCCAGATAATTTGTGATTTATTCATATTATAAACTTTTACCTCTATTATACATCACTATTTGTAACCTACCTAATGTCATTATGTGTCTATAATTTCCTCAGATTGATTTCTTATTCTACTCCCTTCATTCCCTCCTGACCATCTTTAAATAAAAAATAAAAAAACTTTGGATTTGGGTGACGTTGGGGTGTAGGGTTACTCCGTAACCTTGGCAAGTCAGTAGTCAGTTACTTAGATTCATCCCCTAAGGTCAAGGATCCAGTTAGATCTGGATTAGGTTCAGCACACTGTAATCCCAACGGTCATGGTATGAACCCCCCCCCCCCCCCAGAGATTAGGGGGGACCTAATTTTTTTTTTACCATATTCTGGCTGGGGGCTGGCAAAATTTAATTTTTTAGGGGGTACCTATATTGCTGAAGGGACCTACAACTGCATGTGAAAGATCTGGGGGCTGGCTTTGTTTAAAATTGGGAGTAATCTTTTTCTGCTTTCAATCCACAGATTCATTGTTTTAGTCCAACTTTTATATCAAGAAAGTTTTTAAACATATGTCCCGTTATATTTATATTCTACTGGGGGCTGAGAGGTTTTATGTCAGGGGGGTACCTAATTTTTAGGGGGGGGCTAAATTTTCTGGGGGGACCTAGAACCCCTCTGCATACCATGAACGGTGTTAAGGTTCGCCAGGGCAACCTCCTTATTTATTAGCCTCCGTCATCAAAACGGGGCTATCAACCTCTGTCATCAAAACGGGGCTAGGCGGCACCTGTCATCAAAACAGGTTAGGCTCTCAGTTATATATCTTGATGCATCCCCATGCCAATGCCATCCCAAGTTCCAACTATTATAAGCAGGTCCTAGGTCCCCCCTAAGAATTTAGGTGCCCCCTAGGATTTAGGTGGCCCCTATTGGAAAAATATTCTAGGTGGCTCCTAAAAGTTCAAAAATCGAAAAAAGCTAAAAATTGAAATCGTAGATATACTTTTAGAAAAACTTTCAATTTTGTCAAGTGTAATTAAATACAACAGTTTAAAAAATAGCTACTTAAAGGCAAACAAAAGAAAATAAAGTTTATCACTAAAGTTTTTTATGGAAAAAGGTTTGCGAGAGGTTTCAAGGTTTTGTAAATTAGGTACCCCCTAGCTCAGTAGGTGGCCCCTGGCCAAAGACTATTTGTAGGTACCAGTTGCCCCGAGACCTTTTAACCCCCCCCCCCTGCGAGCAGGGGGGGGTGAAGCCATGAGTTCTATTATACATCTTTGGCATTCTTGTTTACGTTTCGAAATATATAGTGTTTCCATTACTGCACACTTATGTCTCCATTCAATTTCCTCTGTTGCTCATATCCTTTGGTACCTAGATCAGTGTATTTTGACCACTTTCAAAAACTTCTCATCTCGCCGACTTAGTCTGCCTATTTTGTGTTTTTATTCCTAGGTCCTCACACTTTAATTGCAAACAAACTAATCAAACGTTATCTATCGTAATCGAACGAAATCGAATATTAATCGAATGTAATTGACAATCAATCGAACCAATGGGACATAGTCAACTATTAATCGAACCAATCTAAAACTTTACTCGAATGCAATCTAACACAATCGAATATTACCCAGGAATATTACCGTTCGATTTAGATTCGATTACGTACGACAATCGAGTCGCAATTATTCAATTGCGGTTGATTACGTTGGATTGGGCAATTTTTGTTAAAAGTTGTTCGATTGACACCGGCTGGCAATTTTAATGACTTTTTTGACTAAGGCGGCAATCAAAAATATGTTGCATTCGGGTCATCCGACCGATTGTTTATTTACAGGAAAACCCGATTCGGAAAGTTGGTAAAATTGTTCGGGTTTTTTTGGGCGCTGTTCGATTGCAGGTACGGATCTTTCCCATAATGGCGGGCACGGGCAAACGGAGTTTTTTCTTTGAATCATTATTTTTTGTTTACTTAACCCACATTGAGTCCCATTCAAGCTTTTTCATGTACCCTTATTGAAATTTTCATGTCAAAATTCAGCAGCAACTGGTAGGGCCAATAACTGGGGGCCGAAAATAAGGGCCACTTTAAGGTTAACACATGTGCGCACATTTAGTTTGGCAAATTAAAGATGGCGGCATAAGATTTTGTTGATTGCCGACTTGATTCATCGGGATTTACTAGATCTTAAAAATCCGACAAAATTTAAAGATGTTTTAGGACCCGAATGGAACATATTTTTGATTGCCGCCTAATCAATGAGGCTGGAACTTCGATTTTTGAGGATTACGATTTTACCAGCTTTTTAGCAATTTTTGCCTCACTAACCCAAATCTCGCAACCTCTTCACCTTAAAGGAAGATCGAAATTAGAGTTTTTCAGCGTTCCGAAAAAACGCTACTACTACTTAGTTTCCGCCCCATTTTGCGCCCACAATAGAATGGTCTAAATACGGGGGTATTTCAATGATAAACGATGGCGTTCTGTAAGTGTTTGTTTTCTAAGAGACACAAATAGTATATTGAACTGTATTGAATATTATTAACTTATTTGTTTAAGTATTTTTGAGCCCAAATTTAAATATCTGGTTTTAAATAAAAAACAAATGATAGCAGTTCTGTTTTTCCTCAAACCCCCGGAAAAAGTTTTTTTGCCGACTTAGCTATTTTACATATTTCGGAAAAGAACTCCCATAGGAATTCCGATACATAACCTGATTGGTTCATTTCGGAACAGCTTCAAGAAAGTCATAATGGCAGATGATTTTAAAAGTTTCTGAGGAAATGTGTGGAATTTATGGATGTCAGATGTTGATGGCTTGTTGATTCTTTGTTTAAAGAAAAAAGATAACAGGTATAGCGTTTTCTAATCCTGGAATATTGAGGTTCCAGCTAATGATCAAGTTAAAAAATTTTAATTTTTTTATATTTGAGTATTTTAAAAAGGCATGCATTCAAATGATAAAGGTTTAAAATTTTCCTCTGGGCTAGTTAGTAAAATATCTCAAATAGGCTCTGTGATGGAGTGCAGGACCCTGCCGAAGCACCGGACTTAACGAACACCGAACACGCGAAAATCTGGTGTAAAATGAAAATTTTTTTACCACCGGACTTAAGGAAGTCGGATGTCCGGTGTCGGAGAAGGATATTTTCTCCCACCGGACAATCAAATGGCCATTCCAGAATTTGTCTGTAACAGGAGGGGGCGAACCACACAGGATTTCCGAGGGCAAAAGTTTTTCTCCAAGGCGAGAGAAGAAAATGTATGAATTTCCGAGGCAATTGAATTAAAAAAGGCAAAAAAGAGTGGAATTTCCGATGCATTTTGCAAAAGTACATGGATTTTTATCGGAATTTCTGACCACCACTGGAAAAGAAAAATTATTTCCGAGGCTAGAGAAAATTAAAAAATGCACGTCGTCCGACGGGGGGTAACAAAAATTTTCTGGAATGGCCCAAAACACCGGACATGACCATTTCGGTGCGGTCGGTGTTTTTTAATTTTTTGTCTCATAAATGTCCGGCGTCCAAAATTCCCTGTATGCAACACCGGACTTATTGCGTCCGGTGTAGCGAAAGGATACTTTTTGCCACCGGACAAATACACCGGACAGTCCGGTGTGCGTCGGCAGGGTCCAAACCATTGAGTTTCAAGCCCGAAGGGCTAGAGGTCAATCTCTAACCTTTCTCAGGCAAGAAAAATTGAAGCCTTAAAATATGCGCCCTATTTTTGATGACGGATTGAATCTAGCAATTCCTTTGTCTTCGAGTGATATATTTTTCGAAATTAAGCGGTAAATTTTAGTTTCAATCTGTCGTCATTTGTGTGAAAACCAGGCGGGTCGCTCAAGGCCGCGCAACTTTGGTAGGATTTGTTGGCTTCAAATCCTACCAAAGAGATTGACCTCTAGCCTTCGGCTTGAAACTCAATGGTCCAAACCAAGGCTTGGAGTGCAAGGCTGCTGAAAGCCACATGAATATGGTTCATCCTATAAAAGGAAGTTCATTCTTTGGTGACCTATCTTGAAGTGAAGGTGGTTGAACAAAATGTTTTTGGCATATTGATGTAACTGTCTGATGAAATTTTCTTATTATATGGTGTAAAAAGTTTGAATAGAGAGAGTATATGACTGTATCAGTCGAGGATTATGCCCTAAATAAGAGATATACTCTATTTAAGAGAAGGTCTCTTATATAGGAGATTTCTTTCTCTTAACTAGGAGACTTTTCTTTCTTCGCTAATTTTTGGCCTTCTCATCATTTTGCGCAAGTTTTGAACTTCATAGATCGACTCAGTACTTTTTTTTCTCCCTTCTAGCAAAATTTGGTTGAGTTCTGCTTTTGTTTCGTGGACCTAGGATGGTTAGGGTCTATCAATCTAACAGTCAGGCGCATCCCGCGATTGCCGTATACCGCAATTGCAGGGTATACTTTTGCGCTACAAACCCCACGGCTTGCAAAATTTAACCATCATTAATTTTACGTATTGGGCGCGGAAACTCACAAAAAACCGCGAGCTAAAATTAAGCGCAACTTCCTTATTGATATATTAGGGAGATAACTGCCCACGTAGAAAAAAATCCATCCATGGTATCTCGAGTAATTACCTGTCAAACATTAGAGAGATAACAAAAATCGCGAAAAATTCTTTCAAGTTAATATCCTGCAATTGCAACATATACCGTGCAATGTCTTCTTTGAAATATAACGCGATTGCAACATATTGTGTATCATCATCCTACATATTGTACCATTAAAATCAAATCAAATCAAGCATACTTACACAAAGGCTTCTAGCATATCTTGCTAAACTTGGTGATTTAAAGTTATTTTGATTTTTGGGGCCTGGAGACAAGTTTTTCGTCAAAACGAGGCTAAAACTTTAGGGCAGCCTGGAGACTTCAAAAATTGTTCGATTTGGCTGAAATTTTGCACACTTGTTCCTTGGGGGGTGCTTTTTGCATTTTTCAAAAATTTTGATTTTTCGGGGCCTGGGACGAGTTTTTTTGGCAAAACGAGGTTAAAGCTTTGGAGCAGCCTACAGGCCTCCAAAATGGTCGGATTTGGTTGAAATTTGGCACACTTGTTCATTGGGTGAATATCTGGGGGTCTACAATTGGGCCTATGAATAATTTGAAGCCACTGAAGTTGAGCCCAGTGCGTTGCGCACGTTCGACTATTTATATTCGACTATGTTGGCAGACCAAAAAAGAGATGGTCAGACAATATCAATGCGGACATGAAGTCCCTCAATGTCAACATCGACCTGACAAACGATCGCATTGCATGGCGTACGGCCATCAAGAGAGGAAGGCGTCCAACCCCAGCTGCTGGGAACAACGGACGTTAAACCGTGCAGTAAGTAAGTAAGTAAGTATAAGTAGAAATGGCTTTTTTTTCTTTAGAAGAAGGAAGCACATTACAAGTACAAACATACATAATACTATATTTTTTTTATAGCATGGATTCCATTTCTGAAGACCCTTTTCAACCAACTATCGATACATCAATCAACAGCAGCAGTGAATTTCCTCCCGTCGGCACTACTTCTGATGGTTTACCACTTCACTCGTCGTCATTAAATTACTCGAGCAACAGTTTGAACAATGAATGAAGTCGATGGAATGCCAAGTCTATCAGGCCTAGTGAAAGATTTGTTGAGACCATATCCAACGCTCCAAGATGACAGTTTACTAAGACTTGACGTAAGTTCTAACAGTACTAGCCTTCAAAACCTTGACTCTATCGCAACAAAGACTTCTGTGACTTATACTACTCACACTATTAACACTGACATTAGCCCTACGACGACGAACTCTGACAGTAACATTAACATTAACCATAACAATAACAATACCTCGACGAACGATGACAAAAGACCTGAATTTACTGTTCCGACACTGGATAACGTTTTTGTTTACGACGCTGACGGCCAACCGATACTTAAAAAGACAGCTACAAAAAGGACATTGACACCTAAACAACAACAGACAAGAGACTTATTGACTGAAGACAAGCTTCGCGGAGAACGTGGTTTAAAGTTTTGTGAAAATGCTGCTAAACGGACAAGCTCAAGAAGTAACCACACCAACGGTTTCATCAAGAAGATGCGGGAACTGAAGATATGTACTGGAGATGATGTTTACCTTGTCTTATACAAGGATGGCCTCAAGAGTGGCTCAACAGTACGAAAGTTTTCGACAAACTTGGACTTAGTAAAGACCACCGCCAGACCACCTCCACAAGTTGTTTTGCCTCCAGAGAATGTACTGGAGTTATATTCTCCAAGCAAGAAAAGAGAGCGTGACTTCGAAGATGTATGTCAAGAATGCGGTGCGGAATGGAAAAGTCCGATGGATATTGCGTACGATTCAAAATGGATAGGCTGCCAACGTGTCAATCCAGATGGCAAAAATTGTGACCGTTGGAATCAAGCCAAATGTATCGGTTTGGAATTTGTACAAAACGTGAAGTCGGTAAAATGGTTTTGCCCGATCCATCGAACAAAGCCACCTAAAAACTATTCAAAGAAGGCTCCTACTGGAAAGAACAAAAGGCAAAAACCTTTGAAAGAAAATCAAAAAACAACAGGCAAAAAAACGGCAACAACGAAAAAACCAGCAAAAAAAACATCGGAGAAATAATGTGTAATATATTTATTGTTGAATTAATGTTAAATAACAAGAGAAAGTTGAAAATATATATCTATTTCTTAATACTTTTTCGTCTTTTGTGCTTCAATCCTTACTCCAAATTACATACCTTAAGTCGGCTAGTTTCAAATTTCTTAGCTAAATTCTTCAGGGATAAAGTCTTTATCGGTAATATGGCTGATATAATTAAGTTTTTCAGGCAATTTTTGAAAATTTGAAAAATAGAATCCTTTTTAGAAAACTATATCCTTTATCAAAAGTCACAACTTTCGTATTGAAAGGGGGGCGTACGGTATTTCGATATTGCGGAAATCGACCCTTTTTTCTTCGGTATTTCGGAAATCGGGCAAAATTCCTTCGGTATTTCGGAATTCTAAAATGGCTTCGGTATCGGAAATCCATGAAGCAGTATCTGTATAGCCTGCCAAGACTTGTGGGTGTCTTTTGCATTAATAAAAAAGCTAAACGCTTTGCTAGTTTGAAAATTAAGTACATCTTTTCCTAATGGTTCTATCATAACATGTTCTAAAATTTTGAATATTGTTTTCATCTGGTTCATATGCATATGTCCCAGTCCTGGAATCATATATATAAAATCGTACTCATCTGGATCTTTTTCGATTAAAACCGCTCAGAATAACAGTAAGGCGGCCCATCACACCCAAGAAAAACCAATCTCGATCAATCCCGATTTTGGCTAAAACTTTCATCTCATCCAGAACTCGCTTTACATTCTTATAACTATTTGGGTTAACCAATACAGACTCGAACATTTTAACAATTGGCCTACATTCTGAGGGGTTCTCACCAATATTGATGTTGGATGTTGCAACATAAAATGACTTTGGCTTATTAGAAGCAAATTCTTTTGTAGCTTGAGAGTATTTTATGAGAGGATTTCCACAACTACATTTACGTTTCAAACCGTTTTCATACACTTTTTCGCATTTCGAACATTGTTTGCTTGAACTGTTTTTAATGTCTTTAACTTTCTGTTCGACAGAAAAATTGTCTTCAACCATATGATTCATGAATTCAGATAATAACGCATGTAAGAATCGATATCGGTACTCTCGGTAGTTTTTCACGCCTTCTTCAATTTCGGCTTCCATTTCTTGATGTAGCGACTTAAGATCAGAAGATCTTGTTGGCTTTAAGGATGCATCCTGCTGAATGTCATATTCACTTGTTGGTAGGATTTGAATCGCTGTGGTAATTACGTCAGCTCGAGCTGAGCTATCTGATGAAACTCGATACGATTTTATAATATATTTGCCGATGTTATCAAAAAAAATGTCTAATGTTCCTTTCATACAATCTAACATTTTTTCTCCTTGTAGCTGGATCCAATTTCGATACGTAGTATACCCCCCTCCTGGTGAGGTCTTCCCATTAACCACACTTACGGACTTGGAACCAGATATACAAGATTGTACTAAATTAGCCAAAAATGAATTAGGTAGAACTAAGTTCATGTTTCGAAGGTGATAGCACATTTCAACTGTACAAGCAAAGGTATACACTACAGATTTCGACTCAAATTCAAGTTTTCGATGTGATAGGCCACAAAGAAATTTGACAAGTAACATATTACGCTTCTTTATAAAGCTTAAAATGTCAAGTTTAATTAGAAATTCTGGTTGCTTGTAAACTGCCTCCAGAGATTTCCCATCGTTATAAATTGGTAAGCTGATTGAAGACCCCAATAACTCAAATAATTTAATCCAAAGATTCTCTTTGCCATTATACAATTCTGCGAAGGGTCGAGTTTCGAGGCTGTTAACTATAACTTGAAGACTTTCACTTATGATATCACGAGGATCTTCTGGTTGATTGTTGCATGAGGTCTCGTTAACTGCTTGAGAAGAAACTGGCAACTGATAGTTGTGTCCATGCTTCAAAGAAAAGGTGTTATAGCAAGCCCGACATAAAATATTGGCTCTTTCAGGTAGCACATTTTTTAGTCTTAAGTCAGCAATAATGATCTTTTTCAATTTTCGGTGAGTGTCTATTTTCAAGGGAGGTTTTGTTTCATTTTCATCGCACCACTGATTATGTAGGAGACACTTACATCCTGAACTGAATTGTTTGAGTGGATCAAGTTGGTTATGACGACGCTTCATTCTCTTCTTCAACAGAATCCCTGAAACGAATAAAGTTCATAATACTTTAACTTAACTCTTATCTCCATGAGAAATTAACCAATGGTTTTATCAAGACACCCCTGTATCATAGACCCGGTGGACCCCCCACCCCGGTGAGGGAAAAAGTTCTACCGGGGCAGGGGTGTATTAAGGATGGTAAAGTATATTCTGCATAACTCGAACCTCTAGAACTAGAATGTCTCACGAATAAATCGCTAGACTATGCTGGTCTTTATAACTACATTTCCTTTTCCTTTAGGCCGTTCGAGTTACTGAGACTCTACACTGTATTTAATTTTCCGACATAATGCGAGGGAGGTTTATTACAAAAAAATGAATCGAACTAGTAAAAAGATTAACGAATATATATTAATCGTATTAAATGTATATACAGAAAAAAAACTTACATTTATATTCGGTAGGTAATAAAAGATAACAACGACTACTCCAGCGATCCTCTAAACTAAAACCCACACGGAAATATAAAATGAGATTAGCTCGCTCAGTATGCCGCGATTGCGCTATATCATCTTAGATGCTATAGCGCGATTGCAGCATACTTCGAGAAGCGCAAAAGTATACCCTGCAATTGCGGTATACGGCAATCGCGGGATGTGCCTGACTGTCTAAAGGCCGATCTACATCATGAGAATTTCGTGAAAAGTAATAATATAGATCGGGCCATATTTAAGAAACGCGTTTAAGCGCGGTCAAAACGCGGGTCAAACAGAAAGTGAGTCGCTCTTGTCTCTCCTAAATAAGGGAGTTTGAGAAAAAACGCGTTTTGAAGGTCGAGGGTGTTTCTTCATTATTAAAAATTTACGTCAACACGTGCAAATGAGGCTATTTATGGTTTTTCGAAGTTTGAAAAGGAATGAAAAAGTATTTTATTTTGGTTTTTGGGTCATCGGAATCACGGAAACGTGATCTTTCACGTGATCTTATTTTAACATTGCGCAAATAGTCTGCTCTGAAGTAAATTTGTGAAACGTGCAGAATTCTCCTAGTTTAGGTAACGTTCTCTTAAATAAGAGACTGAAAATCTCCTAAATAAGGTAATCCTCTAACTTGGGTATTCTCTTATTTAGGGCATAATCCTCGACTGTGTACCTTATTGGAACTAATTTTCGCGGGTTTTAATTTTTATAGCGTTTTTCGCGGTTTTTCGTCAAAATCGCGAAAATTTGATCCCACGAAAAATTTTGAGAGCTGAAAACCGCGAAAATTAATTCCCGCGAAATACAAATTTTTCCAATTTTATCGAAAAATTTGAAAAATCCCTAGGAAAATGAAAGAAATTTGTCCAAAAAAGGGCAAAACCGCGAAAATTAAAACCCGCGAAAATTCCAGAATGGAAAAAACCGCGAAAATTAAAACCCTCGAAATGCAATTTTCCGGATATTTTTTTTCGACCGCGAAAATTAGTTCCCGCGAAAATTAGTTCCAATAAGGTATGATGGATCTCCAGACTCCAGCCAGACTAGGCTGATAATAGAAAAGTCTGACAAATAAAATTTTCAGACAAAAACTTACAGATGAAAACATGAAAACTCTGTCAAGGTACGGACAAATTTAAGCTTTGGTAAAGAAACAGGTGCATGAAAAGAAAATCAAGTGATGAAGTGCTTTTGGTTGTTGGTGCTGCAAAGTTGTCTTGGCCTCCATTTTCGCATTTTCCATCGGAGCTAGCTCGTAGCTGTAACTTAAGAATATCAATAACTCATCTACGAAAAATAGAAGCTTGAACATTTGAGCGTTGAGCGTGCTGAAGAGTGCCAAAGGCCTGCTCGCTTATCTCTACGATTTACCGATCCGATTGATAAAGTTGAAATAAAAATGGCGGAATCGCGCCAGCGCAAAAAAAACCTTAAAAGTGGACCCTGTGTCTCTGGGGCCACCACGGGACAGCGACTACACGGCCGGCGGCGGGGGGGGGTAAGAAGTAAGTAAAGCAAGATAGCAGAGAAATGCACAAAATACCATTGGATTTCAACCATAGAAGGGCTATATGGCGTGCTTCAAGCTCTTCCCCAAGCAAAATAAGTGAATATCGCAAAAAATATTGCTGCTATTGTTTTCGAAAACCCGCGAGGCTTCTGATTGCATCAAGCGCTTAAATTTATTGCCCGGGGGGTGGGGGGGGGGTACTTGGAGGGTAAATGTATGTGCC
This sequence comes from Clytia hemisphaerica, assembly GCF_902728285.1. Classification (NCBI taxonomy): domain Eukaryota; kingdom Metazoa; phylum Cnidaria; class Hydrozoa; order Leptothecata; family Clytiidae; genus Clytia; species Clytia hemisphaerica. Next base: position 456,815 of record NW_027104234.1, on the reverse strand, counting down.
GCCCTTAAGGGTACCTTTTTTGGACTTCCAAAGTCCCGCTAAGGTCGGAAAAAATCAGAAAATCTAATTTCAGTCCCACTAAAGGTCGGCAAAATAGGAAAATTTCAACTTTTTACCCCCTGAAAGATCGAAATTTGGTCAAATTTGTCCCGCTAAGGGTCGTAAAATTCCCAAAATTTTCCTTTGTTTTCTCCTTTTTAGTCCCGGTAAGGGTCCAGAGCTCGGAAGTCGGGCAGCACCTCCCGTCAACTCGCAACCCTAGTACCCTCCCCCGGGTACCCTGAGTATCAGAGGTCAAGTTTTCAAAGAGAAAATATTAATTTATTCGCGCTGTGATACTCACGGTATCCCCCGGGAGCTATTGTAATATAGGACTTCCTACCTAACCTCGCCACACTTTTCAGCAAAAGCACTCTAAAATCTACGATTTCAGCCCGCCCCCACTGGGAAATTAACTTTGATTTCGAGGCTTGAAATTCAATGTTTAAAAATTGCACTCTAAAATCATCAACATCACCACTTAATTAAATGGAGCCTTGTGGAACAATAATAGAATTGCTATCAATCAATCAATATTGGAATTTCACTAAGAATCTTTATCCCCACTGTGCACCACTGAGGATAAAAAGGTTCCACCGAAGCTGTCTGTGAGGTTGAGGCAGGGGTGTTGTAAGGGCGGAAATTCTTCTAGGAAATCTAGCAATTTTTGCGCGGAAAATTCTGATTTTTTTATGCTAAAATCAAAAAAATAGCCCTGTCTCACACCGGTGAGAAAGGTGTTTACCTTTTAAAGTATATCATCTCAAGCGTACAAAAAAGGTAAGAAAGAAACAAACTTATGATAATTTCCAATTTTAAAATATGTAGTCTTATTCTCGGTCTTATTTATATGATAGATAAAAAGTTAAAAACTAAAAAATTATAATGAAGAAAAAGCTGAAAAAAAATTTAACAAAATTTTTGAGGCTCGCAGCCTAATTCTTAAAAAATTCTAAGTATGTTTTCACATTTAACTTATGTTGTGATTCTTAAAAATAGAACTCTTGCAAAAAGCTGTGCAGTAAAGATAAATCAGTGAAAATCCTGTCAGTATATTCAGCTTATTTTGAGAAGAGTAGCATTGATATAACCTGAGATCAGATTGTGGTTGTTTTCTGCCCACCACGCTGAAGCTCTAAAGAGATGGGTGAAAACAAAACAATCTGAAGCATATTGCTATCTCGAAATCGTAAGGACCGCGTTCGTCTAAAAGGACTAGGAACGACAACAAATTTTTGCATGGTTTTTGACTTTCCAGCGCACAACAAGTTTCTTGTTGTAGGATTTTCTGCGGGAGGACTATTTTCCTCAGATGTTTAACCCTTTAAATACCACGGTACCACGGTAAGTTTTTAAAGAAAATCGCTAGTTCAAACTTTAAAGATCTCCGGATCTTGAAGGAGCTGCGCGGACCTGACTGAATGATAGAAAGGTGCCCAGTAGTAAAACTTCTAATTAATTTACTAGAGGGGTAGAGGACAGAATCAAGTAAAGCAGGGCTAATTTTGGAGGTTTTCGAATCACTCGTTGACCAATAATGGGCAAACAACGGTCGTGGATTTTTGTCAAATTTTTGCATTTTTTGCCTTTTTGGCTTAAAATCTCGCTGGAAAGGCTCACTTTTGATTTTCTTTTTGCTTGACCATGAAACCCAATCCAATTCCTACGATTAAGACCAAAAATGACGATTTCTAAATAAATCTGGGCAATGTCTAGTATACCCGTCATTGATACTTAAAGGGTTAAATTTCAAGCACCTTCAGAGGTTTACCATGCGCGTAAGAAAATTATTAACAGCTGTTATCAGGTTATATTGATATCAATCCAAACTGGCTAAGTTCATAAGTCGTGATATCTTTTTCACCAAACTTGGTGACATTTTCAACAAAATATTGAACATATTTCATAACTTTTTCTGCTCTACCAACATTAAGTACTCCATCTCGATGTACCATTGTAAAATTCAATTTCTTAGTGGAATAAACGAAGAATACCATTAACGATATTGCCGGTAATAACCATTGCCCACCACAACAATATGAAGCTTCTACTGTGAAATCTTTGTGTTCCAAAGGTGCTGGAAACCTGCGAAAAACAAAGTAAGTAAATCTTTTTCATTATTTGGATAAATTGAATATGCTTTAAATTATGTTGTAGCTATCGTACAGTACCTCGGTACAACATCAGATTTTTCGTCATACTATACATGTTTTTTTTAATGCATAACGGTTGTAAGCATATGAAGGCTCAGATTTGCAGAATTCCTAATCATAACATGAGCATATATGCCAGCCTAAAATATTTTTCAAGTTGTCATTTTTATCTGTTTAAAAATGTTTGGTCAAGTAAAAAAAAAGATATTCCACGGCTAGCTACATTCCACTGCTCCCAAAATCTGAACAAATTTTTACAAAATTTTTGAAATTTCACTAAAAACTTGGCTCGGGTTGAATCATAAGCATATAATTTAAGCATATAATAAGGATAAGCTATGTCTGGATGCTTTGAGAACTTAATCATACACGAGCCTGACCAAGGGGTATACACTTGCTTATAAAAAAAACATATATTATTTTTTTTTATTTGTTTATATCGTCAACTTTAAAGGTTTTGTTTTTACATAAGTGTTCCCGTTTCATATGAGACACATATTTCATATCAGGACAGTGTCTTGCTATTGTAATATTCTGCTGATATAAGCAAAAAACCACTGGCAAAAAACTGTTCTTTTTTCCTCTTTCTGACCAATCTTGCTCCACATCTGTATCAATCCGATGTATGAAAAAGCTTGATTGAATTAAAATTGACGAGTAAGCAAACGATATCACTCTTATCAAAAAATAAAACTCTTCTCTCTCCATTTTAGCCTGGAAATCCAAGCGTTAAACTTTGTTCACAGTCTAGTTTTATGATATTTTTGCTGCTTGTTTAACGCTTGGCGCAGGTAACTCGCCAGCAGGGAGATTTTTACCTGCAATGCAGGTTTGGCCTGATTGGCCAGCTTTCGGAGTTTAATTAATAATTTCAATACGTGCGCATAATTTATGGAAAAAGCTGACTCTGCAGAAAAAAGGAAAACAAAAAAATGAAAACATAGATTCATTTCGAAACAAAATGGCTGTTGGCTGAAAGTCTAAATACATGTAATGCGTGTATACTTCTGTCCATTCGATTTTTCACACTAAAAATGAAATGAAAATTGATTTTTTTCAATTATTTTCAATTTTTCATTTTTGTTTTTAAATAAAAATTGAAAAAAGAAAAATTGAGATTAAATTTTCAATTTTTATTTCTTTGTCCATGTGGGTGACATTTCTGTCATGATGATGTATCATTTAGATTAGACGGGGGTCTGAATATGGCAAGAGTTGAAGCTAGGCTGATAGATTTGTCGCAGACTGCTGTAGATGTTATACATATTGTCCTATAACATCTTTATCACATTATTAACATATTACACGATCAGAAAAAACATAATAATGTAACATCTATTGATCTAATGATATAAGATCTTATTGACAAACTGGAATGATATGCAAGACCGAAGCTTTTGGCAAATTAGCAGTAAAATCTGTTACTTTGAATCTCCAGCCGGATCGGATCGGTGTGGGGATTATGGAAAGGAGGTGTTTATGGTCATTCTACGGAAGGTTTTTGTAGCTTTTTTTAGGTTTAGTAGTTCTAAAGATTTACAGCAAATTGTAGCTGTCGCGATTATTCTCCACCGTGACTTGGTGAAATCTTTGTAAACTTTCTGAACCACCCAGCCCTGTTACAGCATCTTCAGGACCTTCAAATAGTCGATTACTCCAGCGTGACAGTTGTCTTGCAGAATCACTCCACCAATTCTGTTCTGCTAAGTATACATATTGCAATTTACGGATCTCGGACTATACTTAGGTTGAACCCATCTGCAGAAGCTACGTTTAAAGCCAAGTATGATATAATTTTAAAAGGTAGTATATACTTATGATGTTACATCATCACTATTATTTGATGAGATAGGAAACAACATTAAAAAACAGTGTAAATGTTTTATGTGATAGAGATAATATACAATGGATGCCTAAGCGCAAGCAACAAACATTGCCATTTCAGACCCCCGTCTAATCTAAATGATACATCATCATGACAGAAATGTCACCCACATGGACAAAAAATTAAAAATTAAAAGATGAATCTCAATTTTTCTTTTTTCAATTTTTCATTCAAAAACAAAAATGAAAAATTGAAAATAGTTGAAAAAAATCAATTTTCATTTCATTTTTATTGTGAAAAATCGAATGGACGGAAGTATACACGCATTACATGTGGCTGATGTTTTGTTGTGGTTTTTAGTAGCTTTAAAAGTCTTTAGAGCTTGTGGAGGATTTTAATGGTAAGTTTTTTATGTGTGTTTGCCTGGGTTTCCAAAGTTCAGAAAGTCTGTCAACAAGGGTTCACACACAGACTGTTTATAACATTCTGTGTCAGACTAATCTACCTAGACCAAGCTCTATAATCTTAGAACTTTGTGAGGTGAGGTATTTTTTGTTTTTTTCTAAGATTATGAGCTTGGATTCCCAGGCTATCTCCATTTGTGCTCTTTTTCTTTCTTTTGTTTTTCTCTTCAATATTTTTCTTTTCCTTCTATTTAGATGAAATCAACATCAAAACAACACAAAATACAGCATTTATGACAAGTAAAAGTGTGATAACTGGTTTATCGTCAACTTGCACACCCCTGTCTCGCAGCCCCGGTGGAACTTTTTCCTCAGTGTAAATAGAAATTCTTCTTATAAGGCCCGACCGACCCTGAAATTTTCAGAAATCGACGCAAACAATGGAATTACTAAAGATATCATGATTTGGCAGAAACTTATTTTGACGATGCAGTCCTTTTTTGTGATTTTGCGATAACTAATTTCGAAATTTTCCTAATTAATTCACCAAAAGTAGTAGCTTAACATGAATTTGAATGTAGATAACCAGTTAAAATCAAGACAAAAATCAAAAATTTTAAGGATATATGTTAATATCATCTTACTTTAGCATATTTGAGAAACATGTATGTCTATCCATTCCTCCCATTTTCTTCGTTGCAACGTTCAGTCGTTCTTTATCCTCCGGCTGATCAAACAAATCATCTCTTGTATACAAATCGAACAAGTATATCATTGATTCGTCACTTAAGATATGGTTGAAGATATCCTTGACTTGCCTTGCTGTTTCCCAGAATGTCGAATTTCTACCCACTTTGACGGTGATAATCGGATTGGACGGCATGAAGTTAGCACATTTCCAAGAAAGTGCTTTAGTTGTGCGATCACGTAAATTTATAGGGATTAAAAACAGCAGGCTGACTTCATCAGGGACATTTTTTTGATTTTTAAACATGCAAGCAGCCATAGCACATGCTTGAACTCCACAAAAAGCAGCTCCAACAGTAATTCCCTTTGCTTTGCATTCTTTCTTGAAATTCTCAAATTCGATCTCAGTGCTTGAATATGGTGTAAACACTACTCGATCATTCTCTTCAAATTCAAAATAACAATTAGCAGAATCCATTACGTTCAGATGAAACTCTTTGAAACTCTTTTGTTGTTCACGAAACTTTTCTTCGGAACCAAAAAATTCAAGTCGATAATCTTCAAGAGATTTTGGAGCTGGATATTTCATTGGTTCGTAGTTAGCATCTTTTTGAAGCTCGGAATAAGTCTCTAAAATGAGACTAGTCATAGCAGTAATGCCGGTCCCATCCACACAGTAATGACTTGCAACAGCGATGACCACAGCTTCTTCCTTACAAGGTTGGATCAACATTAATTTAAAAGGTGGATAAGTTTCAAAATCGGGCCTCAAATGTTTATTATTGTATTCTATGCAAACATCTTTCCAATTAGCATCTTTTGGTAACACTTCAAAATATTGCTGTATCTCTTTTAGAGGTTTGAAGTAAATTTCTTCTCCCTCGAACCTTAAAACAGCGTTGATGTTGGGCTGAGATTTGATGACTTTGTAGACAGCTTGATCAAGTAGATGAGTATCAATTTGACATCTAGTTTTCAATAATGTTGGAATTACTATATTGTATATTTTCTTTCGATCGACATGGACTCTTTCACCAAAGCCCAATTTTCTTGTTTGTTCTGACATCTGAAAATTATAAAAAAATAAACTATGATTTATAATGACTCAAGATCCTCCTATAAACAAGGTTCGGATGTTTTAAGGGAAATTAATGGATGATGGGTATTGTCGAGGCTCTACCTGTCCTATCCTCATATAATCTAATTTTCACAAGAACAAAGAAAATCTGAAAAGGGGTTTTGGATAATTGATCGAAATGATCGCTGACAACATTAATTCAACTTTTAAGAAATTCAAACTCAAAGAAGAGGTTTTTAAAATGTTGACAGTGTCGAAATAGTCTAATATAAAGAATCTAATTCAAAACAAAATTTGGTTCAATAAATGGTGTACATGGGATTTCCGAGCCCTCCATCTGAACTTACTAAATTTCATGATCAGATAGAGTAATTAAATCAAAGGGGAGATGAGTGCAGAATGAACTTTGACAAAAGTTAGTTTTCTATGAAATACCTTAAGTGGATAAATTTTGGCGTGGATTTAATTTGGCGAATAACCAAAATGCGATTTTTGGCGGGGATTTAATTTGGCGAAAGACAAAAAAGCGTTTTTTGTTAAGGTATTTTGTTAAAGCTCAGAATAGAAAAAATAATACGTGTAACATAAGATTGGTTATAAAGGTAAAAATAGTTTGTTAAAATGTATACGGTTAATACACGATCGGCTTAAAAAGGCAAAAATAGTTTTCTGAAATTTCTCGTTAAAAAAACCTGATTTTCCTTTAATTTTGGCGGGGATTTAATTTGCGAAAGGGAAATTTCGAAAAATTTGGCGAATTGCCGAATTTGGAAATTTCGGCGATGATTTAATTTAGAGAATTTTAACAAAATTCGCCAAATTTAATCCCTACCAAAATTTATCCACTTAGGTAATCTTTAACAAAACAAGCTCCTAGTATTACAAGAAAAAGAGTTACACTTACATTGCGAGAATAAATTGATGAATGTTGCGGAATAACTTCACTTGCCTGTATACTTCTCTCTATCCTTTTCTACAAACATTTAGCTTAGACATGTAATTGAGGAGCGGGCTGATTAATCCATAATAGCCCTGCTGTATAAAAAACTAATCGATTTCATAATAGTTGTGCAATTCGAATATTTTGATTGGTTAGTTGCCATGTCATTCGATGTAATCGAATTCGAGTAATTATATGGCTGATTACATTTAGCTTAGACATGTAATTGAGGAGCGGGCTGATTAATCCATAATAGCCTTGCTGTATCAAAAACTAATCGATTTCATAATAGTTGTGCAATTCGAATATTTTGATTGGTTAGTACTAGTAATAGCAATGGTTTAGAGTGTGATTTGGGATTAATAACCCCGAGGTTCATTGAAAACATTTCAAAATAGCCTGAACGTAGTGAGGGCTATTTTGAAATGTGGGGGGGGAGGGGGTTATTAATCCAAAATCACCTGAGAATACCTCCTTTTTACTTATTTTGTTTCTTTTTAATTTTGTCACTTAATAGAAGTAATAGAAGTTTGAATGGTGCAACTAACCAATCAGAATATTCAAATTGCACAACTATGAGATCGATTAGTTTTTGAAAAAAGTCGTAAGCATTTTCTTCGAAGATTTTCTTTTTCTCTTTTCGCATGGTGATTACAGCAGGGCTATTACGGATTAATCACCCCGCTCTTCCCTTACATTTCTAAGCTAAATGTAATCAGCCATATAATTAGTTGCCATGTCATTCGAACTTCTATTAAGTGACAAAAATAAAAAGGCTCTGATAGAGGGGAAAATAAAAGCAATAACGTGTAGTTTGCCCTTCTTCTATTAAAATTAGTTGATATTAGCTTTTAGATGAGAGATATGTATGGCGCGCCTGAGCGGACAAAAATACTATCTTCCAAAAATAGATACTATTATTCAACAATACATACTATCTTTTCAAAATACATACTATATTTTCAAAATACACAGTATCTTTTCAAAATACATGCCAACTTTCAAAAATACATACTTATCTTTCAGATACAAATACTATACCGGGTGTGCCAAAATAAATAGGCCTAAGATTGAAACTTTGACGTAACTTTTTTCAGTTAGAATAGAAACTTGAAATTTTACACGCGTCTTAAGCAACCTATTTCGAAGCTTTCCTGAAAGTTTCATTCTTATAGCTTTAGTAGTTTTAAAGATATGGAGATTTTCCTAAAGGATTTCAAGCTCTCTAGCGATTTCTCTCGTTGAAGCGTGTGTCCCAGGTTCTTCTTCCTGCGAGCAGATCATTTCTTCAACAAAAGCTTTATTTTCAGCAGTTCTGACATTTCTTGGTCTTCCAGATCCTTTCCTTACTTAGGCAAAAATAGGTGCTGGTTATGTGCAGACGGTAAGGGTCGGGCTTTTCACCTTTCAAAGTCTCTCTAAGGGTTACAAAAATCAGGAAATTTCAAAGTAGTCTCTCTAAGAGTGGGAAAAATCACGATTTTTAGAAAACAAAAAAAGTCTCACTAAGGGTAGGAGATTTTTGAAAATCAGAGAAAATTTTTCGAAAAAGTCTCTCTAAGGGTCACTTTTTCACTAAAATTTAGTCTCTCTAAGGGTCGGTTTTCGGAAGTACCGTCCGCACATACCCCTCATTCACCAACCCAAGTACCCCCCCCCCCCCCGGAATGGCATCTTTCTGATTTCAAAACAAAAGCTGAAATAAACAAACGCAACTCCGGTTCGGATACTAAACGCTAGGGAACTGTGGTTGACAATTTTTTTGTTTTGACGTCAAGTCTATAAACAAGCACATTTTCACATCCTTTAGGAAAATCTCCATATTTTTGAAACTACTAAAGCTGTACAAATGAAACTTTGAGGAAAGCCTCGAAATAGGTTGCTAAAGATGCATGTAAAATTTCAAGTTTCTATTCTAACTGAAAAAAGTTACGTCAAAGTTTCAATTTTAGGCCTATTTTTTTTTGGCACACCCGGTATTCAAATATTCAAACTATCTTTTCAAAATACATACGACCTTTCAAATATAAATGCTATCTTCAACCATCTTTTGTAAAGGGCCTATCTGTACTGTAGGTCATACGATCTAACTAGCTAGCACATGCGTACTCCTAGTCTCTTATCAGTGACTAGTGTAATGGGAACAGTGCAAGTGTGATAATGGTGGGTCTAGTGTTTGACTCCAACGAGTGGTCGATTGCTAGATGTGGTATATGCTTTGCCAAATCACGGTTTATTGATGGTAAAATTGTTGAAGTTGAATATACAAACCAACTAATTCCTGAGCCTGAGACTTTTCTTGTTTGAAACTAGATTTTTCTTAAGTTTCCACGTGTCTATAAGTGCGCATGCTCCAATAAGAAAGTGAGCTTGATCGTACGAGGTCAAGTACTCATCCTCATTTTTATCATGTAGATGGGCCCTTAATGAAAAATATACATACCGCTTGGGTATTTTGAAGATAGCACATATTTTTGAAAGATAGTATCTATATTTGGAAGATAGTATGTATTTTTGAAAAATTGATAGTATGTATTTTCGAAAGATAGTATTTTTCGAAAATCAGGCGCGCCATAAATATGGTACAATTTAATAAGACTCATAAAAATACGGTATAAGTTTCCTGTCGTTGCATAACGGTTCACATTATCAAAGTCGTTAAGTTTTTACAGCCTAAAGAGGCCGGAGGGGGGGGTGAGGATTCCACAAGACTAAGAGGGGTTAAGAAATTATAACCGAGGGAGAGGGAGTTTCTGGTTTTAATCGTGATTAAACAGTATGAAGAATAATAAGCCATATATGACCGTGTTTAAATATTTTCTAGTTTAATATCTATACAGTAGTATTTTGAAATTAAGATGAATCAACTAATATTATAAATAATTATACGACGAACTCCACTGTTTTAGTCTATGCTGGCTAGTTCAGAAGCCGTGATATCTTTTTCGCCCGACTTGGTGACATTTTCAATAAAATATTGAACGTATTTCATAACTTCTTCTGCTCTACCAACATTAAGTACTCCATCTCGATGTACCATTGTTAAATTCAATTTCTTAGTTGAATAAACGAAGAATTCCATCACAGAAGTTGTTGGCAATAACCATTGCCCACCACAACAATATGAAGCTTCCACTGTGAAATCTTTGTGTTCCAAAGGTGCTGGGAACCTGTGAGAATGGAAAGTGAAGATCTTGAAGTCTTTAGTTTAAAGAATGAAATTCAGAACCAAGACAATCACAGTGATAAAGAAATCTCACATTTATTAAAGGACTGATAACAAAACGGTTTTTTTTTAAAAGATTCGACCCTGGTAACTCTTCGATATATAGCTCGTACAAAAGTCGAGTGATAAAAAGTTGCCTGAAGATTGTCACAAAAGTGGCATGAAACTGCCAGTAGCAGAATAAAAAAGTGTCTTTTCTTTCTGACTGAAGTGATAAAAGTATAATCTATCATTAGAATAACTTACTTTAACATATTTGAGAAACATGTATGTCTTTCCAAGCCTCCAATTTTCTTCTTTGTAACATTCAGCCGTTCTTTCTCCTCCGGCTGATCAAACAAATCATCTTTTGTAAACAAATCAAACAAGTATATCATTGATTTGTCACTTAAAATATGGTTGAAGGTATCCTTGACTTGCCTTGCTGTTTCCCAGAATGTCGAACCTCTACCCACTTTGACGGTGATATAAGGATTGGACGGCATGTAGTTAGCGCACTTCCAAGAAACTTCTTTAGTGATTCGACCACGTAAATTTATAGGGATTTCAATCAGCAAGTTGACAACATCAGGGACATCTTTTTGATTTTTGAACATGCAAGCAGCCATAGCACATGCTTGAACTCCACATAAAGCAGCTCCAACAGTAATTCCCTTTGCTTTACATTCTTTCTTGAAATTCTCAAATTCGATCTCAGTGCTTGAATATGGTGTAAACACTACTCGATCATTCTCTTCAAATTCAAAATAACAATTAGCAGAATCCATTACGTTCAGATGAAACTCTTTGAAACTCTTTTGTTGTTCACGAAACTTTTCTTCGGAACCAAAAAATTCCAGTCGATAATCTTCAAAAGATTTTGGAGCTGGATATTTCATTGGTTCGTAGTTAGCATCTTTTTGAAGCTCTGAATAAGTCTCTAAAATGAGACTAGTCATAGCAGTGATTCCGGTCCCATCCATACAGTAATGACTTGCAACAGCTATGACCACAGCTTCTTCATTACAAGGTTGGATCAACACTAATTTAAAAGGTGGATAAGTTTCAAAATCTGGCCTCAAATGTTTATTATTGTATTCTATGCATACGTCTTTCCAAGTAGCATCTTTTGGCAACACTTCAAAATACTGTTCTATCTCTTTTAAAGGTTTGAAGTAAATATCTTCTCCCTCGAACCTTAAAACAGCGTTGATGTTGGGCTGAGATTTGATGACTTTGTAGACAGCTTGATCAAGTAGATGAGTATCAATTTGACATCTAGTTTTCAATAATGTTGGACATACTATATTGTATATTTTCTTTCGGTCGGCATTGGCTCTTTCACAAAAGCCTAATTTTCTTATTTGTTCTGACATCTGAAAAATATAAAAAAATATTTACCAATTACCTGTTCATAATTACTCATAATCGTCCTTTAAAACACCCCCTTCTCACAGACCCAATGAGACCCCTTCCCACTGGAAAAATAGGCCAAAATATCGTCCCCGGTGGAAAATTATACTCCAATTTTTGTCCCCACCGAAAATAATCAAATACACCAATTCTCACTGCAAAATATATCCTGTTTTTCCCATCCCCACCCAATTTTCTGACTTAAAAACAAAAGAATATGAATCACCAGTCATAAAAAATATGAGAATGTAAATTGTAAATCCCCATCAAATTTCAATCCGTTATTTTTACCCCCAGTGGCTGAAAAAATCCTACCAGGTCTGTGAGAAGGGGGTATTTAAAGTCATGCTCAGAAATACCAGAGTAACCAGGTTTGAATATCCAGCGAAATTTGTTGAAAAACTCAAACTTTCACTCATAGTTTTGAAAGCTTTTCACAAAAAAATTACTTTCATCGTTGCTTTTTCTTTGTGGTTTCAAGCTAACCTGACATTTACCTTCATCCTAAACCGCCCCCTTATTTCCAACAACTTATAAGATTCTTAATTATATGGTTGATTACATTTAGCTTAAATTTTAAAGAACGAGCGGGACGATAAATCCGTAATAGCCCCGCTTTTTTGTAATCGCCCTGATGTAAACAAAAATTTCTATTGGTTGAAAGAAAAGTATCGTACGATATTTTGATTGGTTAACAAAATATCGTACGAAATTTTTAAGCCAATCAAAATACGTTCGGGCTATTTTGAAATGTTTTCAATGAACCTCGGGGTTATTAATCCCAAATCACCCTCTAAACCATGTTATTACTAGTACAAAATGATCAATTCATAAAAAAATCCACTACGATTTCCACTATGTTACTTAAAGCAAAAGATCACAAAAGGGGATATCTAAAAATTTGTTTAAAAAAGATTTTTATAAGAAATTTTAATCAAAATAAATACTAATTCTGAAATATATACAATTTTGCATTTGACTGATCAATAAGATAACTACCAGGAACACAGAACTAAAACATATCGTTCGTATATTTCTTTTAATGCTCTAGTTACCCCATTATTGTGTGTTTACTGATTATTCATTCAGATTCATTGTTTTTTCTTTGGTTTCTGATATGTTGATTTCCGATGATTTTTCATGTCGAAATCATCATGTCCTTCCCTAAAAATGAACAACAAAATCAAAATTCAACGTAACCAAATGTACTTGCATACTTTATACATGGGTTTTTGTCAAAATCTGTCTTAGTCTTATCACTGGCGGATAGGAAATCCTGAAAAAAACTAGCTTGGTTTTCAAAAAGTTGAGCCACGAATAATCAGGAATAATCCCTTGAAATAAACCCATTCTTCAAAAAATGTCCTCTGATAATAATGTACCTGAAACATCGTTTGCAGTAGAGGTCATTATCACAATCATGACATCTGATGGTTGCATCATTGTTACATATACAGCACCAAGGGAGTTCATCATCATCCTCTTCTACTGGTGCTCCACCAAGAGACGTCATTGGCTGGAAAGAGGACGAAAAATAAACCTTTCAGAGTTACCTTCAAAGGGAAGAAATTTACATGGGGAGAAATTTTCGCGGTTTCTTTGCGGACGAATCTGCGAAATTTAGTTCCGCGAAACACGAATATTCTCTGGATTTAAAAAATCACCTCTAAAATTGGTCTTTTTAGGACAAAATAGGCTATTTTGTAGACATGAAAAATTCTCTCAACCGCGAAATTAAATTCCGCAAAATTTCTTCCCACCAAAATTTCTTCCCTGTATTACCACTGAAGAGATCAAACTCAATTAAATGGTCGTGATATCTTAATAAAAATGGCTTACAAAAGGCCAGGGTTCCAACCACCTTTGATAAATCGAAACGGAAAGTTTAAAAACTATTCAAACAGTTTATAATTTCCGTGTCGGGATTTACAATTGGGACGAAAATCAAAGCAAAAAATTCTCAACTGGATGGATTTCTGTCTACAGACGAGAAAGTTGCACCAGTGAAAATTAAATTCAAAATATTTTGAGAGCAAAAATATAAAGCCATTAAACCTAGGATTGTGATAGTGACATCTAGGACTCTTGACTACCAGTTATTTAGGTGATCCTTCAAAAATAAATACCAACTTTGAAGACTACTTACCTTATTAGAGCTAATTTTTGCCTTCGCAATCACGTCACCTATAAAAAATGAAAAAATGAAAAAATGGATTTTAAAATATTAAGGTTTTAAATGAATTTTTTATCTCGCATTTTTCAGCTCGCAAATCGTGCTTTTATTTCATTAAATAGCAACTCGCAACTCGCAAACTCGCAACTTGCAAATAGCAACTCGCATGTTACAAATACAATCTGGATTTTGATTTTTTTTTATCTCTATAACGACAATGCTTCTTCCTTTTCTTTTTTTCATTCGAGTAACAATTTATGAAATCATAATACCATGCCCAGCTTCTTTAACTTTATCGTCCAGGAGTGATTCTGCCAACGCCTAAGGATAAAATTTTTGTGTGAGTTTAAGGGAAATAGTTTTGAAGCAAATTTTCTGTTCCTAAGAGTTGACTCTCGCTAATTCGAGCTCGATTGGGGGATCTTATTTGTTCGCATTATAGAAAATATTCGAAGAGAGTTTCTCCGCCCTTGGGAGTGGGAATAAGTTCGAATTTTAGAAGAGCGAGAGTCCACTTGTATTCAAATAATCAATAATAATTGGTCAAAAATATGACAGTTATTTTACGATTTAAAACTATGGGATATGGATATTATGGATATGGATATTTTTGGTTTTCGTTATTAAATATTAAATATTGAATTATAACTTTGAGCAGAATTTGCATCATCACACAATAAAAGCAAGAAGGCCCGTGTCTGAATTTTATAGTTATAATATAATCTTATATATCACAACATAAGTGATTGCCATCTATTTGTATGACAAACCTTTCGAAGAATCTTCTTCATAGCTTCGTCCTCATCTTCAGAACTGTCATTGTATTGCTCTTCTTTTAAACGTTCTTTTTCTTTTCGTACCTCGTCTTCGAAGGTGGTAGAAAAATTTAATTTAAGTCATTTTTTAGCATTAGAGAGAATAACACTTCAATAAAATGTTCATTGTTCCTGTCCTTTTTGAAAGATTCAAACTTTGATTAGTCCATGTAGTTTATATTTTTGAAACCATATTTTTGAAGAATGTAGGTCTAAAGCCCAATTAAGATGCATACAGAAATGTTATTTGTTGGGGTAAAAAAATGTATGAGTAGAAAATTAAGAAAATTATACAGATTTTGTTCAAAACAAGAAGCTGTCAAAGACGACTGATATGATTAAATAGAAGAAAATGTTTAAAACAATTATTTTACCAGGGTCTTGATCTTTCAACTTATAAAATCGATCTTCCATATTTTGAATATCTTTACTCAGTTTTTCTCTTGTTCCTACTTGACTTTCATCAAATCGATCATCCAACTTGACTTCATCCTGTGTTTCTTTCATCAACTGCAACATCTGTTCCTCTTCTGTTAATCGAGGCTGTGGTTGCAAAATCTGAAGATTTGCACAATAATAAGATTTTCATGGTCATGAAGTAAAAAGTTACTAAGGTCTATAGTACTTAGGAGTTTCCCCCAACAATAGGTGTTTTTGATACATGCCAAATGACAAGAGTTACCAAAATGCTTCTCAGATCACTAATTTTGATTTTCTTACCCTATTTTCACCCTACAAATAGTTTGTTGCACTCCCTTTCATTGTTAACTATAACTTGTGAACTTTCTCATTAAAGAGGTACTGAAATCCCTTTTTGTGCAAGCCACCACCTCATCGTAAATTTTACCTGTGAACAAAATACCGATATCTACATACATTGCCTTTATTTGCTGATGAACTTGCTGCTTGTCTTCCTGCTAAATTATTGAAGCGCTGGTGAAGATCTGAATCTGTAACTGGCTTTGAAGGTTCTAAAATAGTTGAGCAGAAAGGCAAGGAATTATGGGGACAATCGAGTTTTGAAGATAAATCAAAATTTGGAATACTGTAGATTGTTGTTCTTTAAACTTAAATATGCATTAACAAATTAATCAAACTACTTTTGACCAATTTTGACATCTCTAGACTCTAAATTAGCATACTATTCTATTTGAACTGTAAAGAAAACGAAAAAGCAAAACAAGGTTCCAATTCACATAAACATAAACGTCTTCTTTTTTTAAATCCAAAAGATTTTTTAAACGTCGGGCGTTCTCGACGTAATACGGTATTCATTTCTGTTCATTTATTAAAAAGTGTGTAGGAGTCATAATTGTTTTGGATATGTGCACTATGAGACTGATTTCTGCGCAATCTAGCTAAGTGACATAATCAATTTATAAGTTAAACCTTTCTTTTCCTTTAGTTTTTCCAGTCGTTCCTTAATTGCAGTATCTTTGTCGTTTTCTGAAATATCTTTAGATAGACCATGTTGCTTTTGCTGTTTACTCTTCTTATCAGCAACATCTTTCATTGAAGGACCAAGGTATACATTAGGATCATCTGATGATACATTTGCTTGACCATACCCTGTCGTGGAAGCCGAAGCTTGACCAGGTTTCTGTTGGACTGTCCTTTAAAAAGGATAATCGGATAACCTAAAATCAATGGTCAAAAGAACCCCTTTGGGGTCCTGATTAAAATCTCAAAATATTTTGGCTTCACTATTTTCCAAAGTTGAGAACTGACAATTTTCCACATTATATTTACATAGCTTTACAATTACAGCATCAAATTTTTGCAATAAGACAAGAAAATAATCATACTTGACATTTAACTTCTTATGACAATCCACACAAACATTGGTTTGTTTACCACCAAGCCTTTTGACAGATGCTGTATAGTTCAAGCAATCTTTACAAAATGCCTTTCCACAATTTGGACATCCATGCTGTAAAGAAAAATGTAATGAAATAAAATACAATACAGCACCAATGACACCGCCATAAAATCATGGATTTGAAACGGAAAGACATCTTGAATGTCCAACACAATATCATCGCGATAAATTATTTTCTGTCCATAGCAAACTTACATAATTTTATCAAAAAGTAGAAAGCCATTTTGGAAGTGTCTATGCTGACAGAGACAGAAAATTGAGCAGTAATTAACAATAAATAATGAATATTCAAATTCAGGTAAACTGTATTCCAAAGACCTTAAATAAGAATTGAGGGAATATCCATTGGAATGAAAGAATTGAAGAACATCTTTGAATCTTACTATAAATACATTCTAGATGTGCGAAATAAAGTATAGAAAATTTATTTCATAGGTACTTAATTCCTTTTGCATTGTGTTGAGGAAAGGAAAGCATTTTTGAAATTTTAAAATTAGTCAAACAAAAGCTATGATGAAAATTATGTACCAAAAAAAGTCCAAAATGAGAAAAATCATGTAACAGACTTTTTTTGGCAGTAATAGTTTCTATAACTTGTCTAATGAGATTACAGATGAGTTTACCTCTCTTTTTCGCCAACTAAATTTTGAGGTACAAGTAAAACATGACATGTTTCATGAATCATCGCTCACAATTATAACCATAATTTTTTCATGTGATACACATTTTACCCTGTAAATACAGTATAATATTATAGTTTGTCATTGTTATGGGACAGTTGTGAGTACACCATGAGAAATATTTTACGAGTTTCTAGATTTTTCCATAAAATATTTTCTGAGCCTTTAGGCGAGGAAAATATAGGGAAAAAATCTAGAACGAGTGAAATTTTTCCATATTGCACGAGCAAAGGTTTGATAACTGGTTTATTGTTGACCCAGAAAATGAACTTTTTGTGTTGGAAAAAAGCGCAGGGCACTTTTGTAGCAAAGTGACGTTAGATTGCTCACCGCTACAATGCAACAACATCTTTTCGTCAATCTTTATTTTTACATAATGTAAAATTCAAGATTATAATTGTTTTCTTTTTAACCAATCAGATTGCAGATATTTTCTGTATCACGATAAAAAAAATACAAAATATATTCTTTCTACTTGTAATAAAAAAAATTGGCTGGAAAGACAAAAACATAAAAAATCAGAGAAATGTAGTTTGTGTATACAAAACATTAATATTAATCTACAATTATAAACTTTAGAATATTGACATGTTATACGGAACTCAATTCTTTACAAAGAGTACACACAAAAGACTCCCATGACTAAAAATATATAGAAATACAATCATACTTAAAAAAAGGAGAATCTTTTTTCCAATAACCAAAGTTTCTTGCTTTCTCGAGCATTCATCAGTTGCTTAAGAAAATTACAAGCAACATTTGTAATGTCTAGCTTCAAATACAATACATTGGTTTCAATTTACAAAACTTCATTTTAGTCTTTAGTGTCAAACAAATACGTTATTTGAATTATATTTTGTAGCAGGTCTCAGTACCAGACATTGAAAATAACTTGAAATACATTGCTTTTCATAATTCCAAAAGAAATACATGTAATTCTACGCCCCTGAGAATTTATCATAAATAAGATTTGAACCTCTCTTTTTATATAATTTACATAAAAAAATTTAAAATAATATCAAAAAATAATGTTTACTTCACTATAAAAACTACCTGATTTTGAATAAAAATTAATCTCACTTGACTTTGAGCTAGCTTGAGGAAGCCTTCATTAAATCAAATCATAGAATGTTATGATATAGTTGTGATACTCCAAAAAGCATCATTATTTTATAAAATAGCTTTTGGAAATAATGAACAAAAAGCTACTCCTTATAATAGAATAAAAACATTAACTGTGTTGTGTAACTTGTATCTCAGTCACACCTTTCCAAGCTCATACTCTTTCTGCTCAGAAATATTGAAGTAGCGTTGATCCTTTTTTTCAACAAGGTCTCGTGCAGGATAAACATAAGGAGGAACTGGTTCAATGAGATCAAGATCTTGTATTTCAGGGTGTTCTGTGTTTCTCTTCTTTTGATACAAAATAAATATTACAGCAACAATGATAAAGATAACCAAACCAGATATTCCCAAAATAATACCAAGAATCATTCCAATATCTGTCCTACGTGTATTTTGATTCGTTTCTGGGATTATTGCTTCTTTTTGTGGTACAGTAGATAATTTACCACATGCGCATTTATCACATAATCCAACTTCATAATACATATTATATGTGACATTTCTTTTCAGGATCATTTTGGTTGTATTTTTTGAAGACATTAACACCTTGCCATTGCTGTTGAATTTTTTAACCATAAAGTGAAAGATTGAGTCATTGTATTCATCAACTAGAAATTCTATTTGATTTGGTTTTACCAGGCTAAATTCTACTTTTGGGAAGAAGTTTTGATACGAAAATGGTTTACATGTTGTATTTGATGTCCGGATACTTTTGTGAGGTCCACTACAATAATCCCAATTTGAAGTGATGCAAATTTTATCAAAATGAGATAAACAGCTTTTTGCATCATAAGTAAACTGCTCTTTTAAATTTATGGATCTCATTTTTGTGATATTCCTGAATATAATTGATTGATCAGAGTTCACATTTGACAAAGTAACAGTGAAATAATACTGATTGTATTGTTTATAAGGTTCTGAAGGAAGATTTGATAATCCAAACTTCAACTGATTTTTCTGGAATGAATATTGAAATCTATTAGTGTCGATTTCGAGGGCTGGTTTGTAGTCTTTACATCCACGTACATTACATTCTGCATACTGAAAAGACTTTACAATCATCAAGTTTGTTTGTGACTCATTAATGCTATATATGAATATTTTCAGTTTCAATGATTCACCCCTATAAATAGGTCCATGTATAAAACCTTTGACTACAGGGCAAACTATTCGTTTATTTTTCTTCTCATTCTCACATTCAATAATTTGAGATACTTGAGAGATATTTACTTCCTGTTGACATTGAGCAGATATATCTTCTCTACAGAGCAGTATTTTGTATTCTGTATCTTTAATTGTTGAGTTAAATACAAAACTGAAATACTTGACATCAGAACCTGGTATATCATGTGAATTATCAACAACTGATTCACATCCTTTGTAATAAAACTCTTCATTATTTAGTTCAAAACCATGGCACAGTATATAGCAAATTACTTGAAAAAGAATAAGGTTAACAATTTTTTTCATCTGAAACATAAAAATTAAATACATTACATACTCTTTCAAAAAGTTCTTATTAAGTGTTTTTATTAAATTGCTCTCAGCCACATATTCTACAAGTAAGAAAAGAAATGTTGATACAGTGTTCCATAAGTAAGTAGAGCTTTTGAATATATGAAAAATCTACCACATCAAAACCAATTCAATCCAATCCAGTGTCAATAAACAATTTTGCATTCTTTAATGTTCAAGGACTTTGCCCCCAAACTGTTCAGAGCAAAGTCCCTTTTATAAAAAATAATATATGCAATAAAAATTTACTGTTTCTTGGACTGTCTGAAACATGGCTTCATAAGGGCCATATGGAAGCAGAACTTAAGATTGAAAATTTTACCCTATTCCGATGTGATTCTTCAAGAAAGAAAAGAAACAGAGGGAGATACACAGGTGGAGTGTGTTTTTACGTAAGAGAAGACATTGGTGCAACATTTGAAGAACTCTATTCTTACTCCTCAAAAACTGTACAACTCCTTTGTATTTACTCGAAAGCTGAAAACATGGCTTTGTTGGTAGTTTACCGCCAACCAGACGATAAAAGCAATGGAAATCCATCGACATCCAATGATTTTATCACCCCACTCAATGGAGTAAAAACAGCAATATATCAGAGCTAGGAGCCACCCCAAACATCATTTTTGGTGGTGATTTCAACCTACCTAAAGCTACCTGGCCAGATGGCTCACCTAAACCTGGTTGTCCTTTGGATGAAAGAATCATCCTAAACTCATTGAATCAATTCTGCAATGATTATTTCATCTCTCAATACGTGAAAACTCCCACACATAAAGATGGAAACATACTTGATCTTGTTTTCACAAACAATGAAAACATTATCCATAACTGCTCAACAGTTCCTGTCCTTCAAAGTACCTCACACCACAAAATTGTCCTGGTATCAACCTGTCTTAATGTTAACACTGTATCAGATGAAGATGAGCAGCCAGAACCTCGTACAGGTTTTAGCACCCTGAACTTCTTTGCTGATGAAATAGACTGGGAAAATATAAAAGAGACCATGCGTCATATCAGGTGGAAGGAAACACTTAGTGACGACCCAAACGAATTATTGGAAACCATAAATGCCCTGTGTTTCAAAATCTGTAAAGATAATGTACCAACCAGAACACCAATAGAAGGCAAAAGGAGATCAAAAGTTGAAAGGTATCGTAGATCCTTAACCAAAAGACGGAGAAAAATCACAAAAAAACTTATACTCACAAATTCTCAAACCCGAAAGAAAAAAATCAAAGAGGAGCTGCTGCAAATCGAAAAAAAATTGCAAAAATCCTTCCAAGATTCAAAAAAGTTTGCGGAAAATAAAGCTATTGAATCAATCAAAAAGAATTCTAAATATTTCTTTGCATACGCCAAGAAGAAATCAAAAGTGAGAACTAAAATTGGACCACTAATAGACAAAAACGGGAACCTTACAATGAAGAATAAAGAAATGGCTGACATCCTTTCAAATCAATATGCTAAAGTCTTCAGTGAACCCATGTCACCTGACGATCAAGCTTTCAACACACAAACCACTGAAATATCAGAAATGGTAGTCACTGAAAATGACATAATGAAAGCCATTGACGAATTATCACCATCCTCAGCTGCTGGTCCAGATGGTTTCCCAGCAATAGTCCTGAAACAATGTAAAGAAGAATTAGCCATCCCATTGTGCCATCTATGGAAAAACAGTCTGGAAAAAGGAATTGTTCCAAACAAATTAAAAATATCAACTATAACCCCAATCTACAAAGGAGGAAACAAATCACTGGCTGCAAACTACCGACCAGTCGCCTTAACATCACACGTTATAAAGATCTTTGAGAAAGTCATCAGAAAACACATTGTCAAACACATGGACGAAAATAACTTTTTCAACCCAAATCAGCATGGCTTTAGAAGTGGAAGATCTTGTCTGAGTCAGCTCCTTGAACAACATGATCTTATATTAAACTTACTTGACAAAGAGACCAATGTAGATGTTGTTTACTTAGACTTTTCTAAAGCTTTCGATAAAGTGGATCATTCAATTGTTCTGTCGAAATTCAAAAGGCTAGGAATAACTGGTAAAATCTATAATTGGATAGAGTCCTTTTTGAGAGACAGGCAACAAACTGTAGTGGTTAATGGTGTGAAATCAAACAACCAAGAAGTTATCTCAGGTGTACCACAAGGAAGTGTACTTGGACCCCTGATTTTCCTGATACTCATTGGAGACATAGATGAGAATGTTATCCAATCTATCGTCAAGTCCTTTGCAGATGACACTCGCACAACCAAGTCAATAAAGAATGCTGAAGATGTAAAAATATTGCAACAAGACCTTCAGATTTTATATCAATGGACAATCGCAAACAATATGAAATTGAATGATGCAAAATTTGAATTGCTACGTTATGGCTCAAATATAGAAATCAAAAATGAATCTCACTATACCTCACCATCAGGAGATAAAATTGAAGGAAAGGAATATGTTAAAGACCTGGGAGTTCTTATGTCCAATGATTGTCTATTTAAACATCAAATTGAATCAATAATTGAAAAAGCCAAAAACATCATTTCTTGGATATTACGTACCTTCACTTCCCGCTCTACACATACCATGATCACTCTCTATAAATCACTTGTGATCCCTATACTGGAATATTGCTCAGCGTTATGGAGCCCCAGTACTATTAGTCTTATTCAAAGACTTGAAGAGATCCAGAAATCATTCTTGAAACAAATAAAAGGAACACACCAAAATTATTGGGAAAGTCTAAAGAAGCTTAGAATATACTCACTTCAAAGAAGGAGAGAACGCTACAGGATCATATACACCTGGAAAATATTGGAAAATCTTGTGCCAAATATCAATGATTGCTTCAAATCTAAAGACCATCCAAGATTAGGACGAATGTGTTTTAGCAAATACGCCGGTCCAAACAATTCAAAATTACGCGACAGTACACTGACTATACAAGGAGCAAAACTTTTCAATGCAATGCCAAAGAGCATTAGAAACTTGAAAAATTTAACTGTTGACAAATTCAAAAATGCACTTGACAAACACTTGCAAAAAATTCCCGATGAACCCCAAATCCGTGGTTATACAGGGTGCAGGAGAGTTGACTCAAACTCAATTTTAGACATGAAATCTCTCTGCTGATCCATTTCTTCCTTCAGGAATTATGGATTGAATGAAGATTGTGGTGTGGATCAAAAGATTCTTGCCAGAGCGGTACGCTCAAACACATCCAAAAGTAAGTATCAAAAGTAAGTAATAATTCTACAATTTTCTGAAATTGGAAATTGGAGAAACTTTTTCCAAAGATTTGAAAACTTAAGATAATCTTTCCAGAATCAGAATTAATCAGAAGATCTCATTTCGAACAAATCTGAAACTAATTTTAGCGAGCAGTAAAATTTGAACATTTGGCAAGGCAGCAATTTTTTTTTAACTTGGTTAGAAATAATTCTGAGGAATACCAGGATAAATAAGTTTTATCATGCTTTCCTAGAAATGAGTGTTTAATGACACAAGTTAGCGTTCAAAAGACCAGACGGTGTCAATCGAATATATCAAACGCCGAATCAATTGAACACAATCAAACACAATGGAATAATTACCATTCAATGTCGAACCTAATCCAATTGTAATCCAATATTACCAAGGATTTGTCATCTGATTGCTTCGATAACATTCAACATTGTATTTGATTATGTTTGATTATGTTCAATTATGTTATGGTCAATTGATTCAATTGCATTCGCTCGCATTAAAATCGCTCTTGTCTTGTGTGGTACTTACGCGCTTGCTCTGATCTGATTTTCCAATGGTGTATTGGCAGCTGCCCACGCTAAAGTTCTAAAGCTCTAGAGGAATTGGCAATCAATTTTATCAAACATAATTGTAACTAAAGTAATTAAACTAATCAAACATTTTTCACTACCATTACCACGAGATCAACCGTTAGATATAAATGATCTTCCACCCACCATAGATGAAATAACCAAAGCTATTACCAGACTTCGTAATAACAAAGCAAGTTATGATATTTCTGCTGAACTACTAAAACTCAGTCTTGAAAGTAACGAATTCAAAACAACTATCCACAAATTTTTCAATGACATCTGGGAAAATAGACTATTTTGGCAAAGGAGAAATAAGTGCCATATTCAAAAATAAAGGCTCTCCCCGTGATCCAACGAAATACCGCGGAATTACCTTATCGAGTATTTTGACCAAAGTGCTTGTGAACATTGTTTTGAATAGATGTCTCAACTTTTATGATGATATACTGAATGAAGGACAAATGGGATTTCGACCAGGGAGAGGATGCACGGACGGTATCTATTGTCTGAAAAGAATTCATCAATGGGCGCGAAAACAACAAAAAGAACTTTTTATCGGCATGGTTGATTTGTCCGCTGCTTTCGACCACATCCGTAGAGATTGGCTATTCACCATTGTCCAAGGATACTTTGGAAACCTAACAATGTTCAAAATCATTGAAGATATGTATGATAAAACTAACTGTTCAATGAAAGGTTGTTCTATAATCTTTGAAACTACCTCGGGAGTCAGACAAGGCGGACCCGAAAGCCCTCTTTTATACAATATCTACGCTAACCACACACTTGAAATATTTCAGCAGAGGTGTCGTGAAGCTGGAATTCGATTTGTTGATATCCCCTACAAAATTCCTACTGAAGTCACTGGAACCGAATATGCCATAGCAGGAATTCTACTTCTTTTATGGCTAGGATATGCCGACGACATTGTCCTAGCAGCTTGGTGCATTGGAGATCTCGAGAAAATGATTGGGATATTGAACGAAGTATTTGTTGAATACTGTCTAAAACTCAATCCGGATAAAACCGAAACCCTTATTCTAAACTGGAAATTAGGAAAACCAACTATAAACGACATATATCCACAGTCAATTATAACCTTGAATGGGATCCCAATTAGAAACTCAAAATCATTCAAATACCTGGGAGCATTTATCGAATATGACAACAGTTCAACAGGAGATATTGAAATAGAGCATCGCATCACTTCAGCCATTTGCAAATTTTACGAATTGAAACCTTTTTTCACGAATTATAAAATCAAACTTCATACCAGAGTTCTATACCTCGAATCACTTGTTCGCTCCCGTCTCATGTATGGATGTCAGTGCTGGACATTGACCAAGAAACAATTCAATCATATTGAGAGTCAATATATCAAATTCTTACGTTACCTAGTCAGAGGAGGTAATCAACGCAAACCTGAACTGATTGAATATACAACAAATGATGGAAAAAAAGGAACATTCAAAAAACTACTTTACTCAAATGAGCAAATCAAAAACCTTATCGACCGGCCTTCGCTTTCTAAGTACCTTCAAAATCAGCAATACAACTGGATTGCACACTGCACCCGAGCTTCAAACGAATGCTACATAAAAAAGTTAACTTTCGAACAGTACCACCCTGGTCTAAAAAAGAAACCAGGTGTAACGAATTCGACATACCGTGAAGTCATCAGAGATGCAAAGTTGTATGGACTGAGTGAGTCAGATGCACTCACAATGATGGTGGAAAGAAAATCCTGGCGCTCCACGGGCGCCAACCTCAATAGAGTTTAAAACATATTTATAAATATATTTATTATTTACTATTACTTTTTAACTCTGAGGAAAGATATTATTTTTTATTATTATTAAACATAAACAAATCTCAATTCAACATAATTTGAACGCAAACAAGCATAATCGAAAATACCCAGGAATCGGTCATTCGATTGAGATTCGATTGCCTTCAACAATCAAATTGCAATTATTTGATTGCATTCGATTACATTCGCTTGGTTTGATCACAATTTTCATTTGAACTTGTTTGATTGACACCATCTGGCTGGATAAGATCTCTTATTATTTGCAATACTTTCCCTCAGCAAATAAAAATGTGATAAATTGTCTTGTCTCTAGGTACTGTCAACTGCTCCAACTTGGGACTATCTTACGCACCATGGGGCGGCCATTCCACCATCATTTCACCAAACCTCCAAAGTCATTTGATTTGAGTTCAATGAACCGCGTATTAAAGAATACACGATTTCTCTTTCGCACCGAGTAGGCTTTTAAATCGAAATATGAAAAAAATCCGTGGTGGAAAACACACGCGAATGTGAGCGTTTGACGTCACTTGCGCAGCAAGTTACACACTCGCTATTTGATAATCTCATCGGGGGGGGGTAGGCGGTTAGGCGGCGGGCTTTCTCTAATTCTCCATTTGGCATCCGGTCATTTTAAATAGAAACAAAAGTTTAAAAGGGCGAGCTATCAGTGAAAGTTATTGTGACATGTTATGACAGAAAGTATGATTGCTAAACTTGGTGGAGTTATCAAAACAAATTTGTTGTCAAAGAGATTTAACAGTAAGTGAAAATACAGGCCAGATATCAACAAGTCCCATGTTGGAACAGTTGACGGTAACTGTTGTGGAGTAATTAGGTACCGTGAGAGGTCCTAAAAAGCTGACACCACTGCCTAATTCTGACCCCCCAAATAACTGTTATGAAAAATAATTCTATGTTTACAAACATTCCCTCTCCAAGTTGAACGATAAACTATTGCTAGAACTCTCGAAACAAAACATCTAAAACAAGATAGCTGCAATGTCAAGATGTCAATAAATGTAGTCAAAAATGTGAGGTGTAAAAATAATTACCTTTTATTCTGGATCAGTTGCTCATGTTTAAAACGATAACAGTTTTGTAATAAAAGTGACTTGTGCGGGAAAAATACGAAACAACTTGGGCTGGTTTCCATCAAGAAACAAACAGACTAAATTGCAAAAATGGCGCGAAGTTGAAAAAAGGGCTGATGCGGTAGTACTTAATTTGAGTAACAAATCTCTCCCTCTTTACCACCCATAAGTACGGATGTTTATTTACAGAAGGCCTGCAATCAAGCCAAGTGCCAGTGTAAAGTAATAAAAACCAGGCTTATTACGTAACTTTTCAAAATGAGCACGCTCGTACACAGACCTCTTTTATAATTTTGTGTGCTTTGGAAGATCAAAACATTTCATTACTTTTTATGATGCTGTTACTACTGTTGTCATTCATTTATGACGTTGTGCATATTGCAATAAAAAAATATGTTTTGTTATAAGAAGCAATTATTGTTATTTGGTTCAATTGGTTCAGTGTATCAAATCTCTCAGTTTAGTTGACACTTTGGTATCTTCGTTGCGTCACAGCGAAAGGTTTGCTTTTATTCTAGTTTGTATCTTTGAAAGACCCCATCGGACTTAGCATGGTGTTGGATTTAGGACCTCTCACGGTATTCAATAGGCAGCTGCGTTCTCCAAAACAACTATTTAGAGCACACTGTATCTAATTATTCATTAATGTGTATGGTATATATCGTCGCATCAAAATAAGAAAGCCTTAAGTCCATTTTTGTAGTTTTGAGAAAATCAAGTTTAAAGGTTTGAAATGGCTGCCATTTTTGACCATGTTGGGCTAGCTAGCTGCTTTTTTGATATGAATATAAATGAAGAAAGATCTTTCAAGTTCTAAAGTATCAACATTGTCACTTATACCATTGCGGAGATATGAATGCTTCTTCATAGCATGTTTTTCGAGAATGGACTTAAACCTTTCTATGTAAATTTCCTTGATTAAAACTGAAAATTTGAAAAATTTCCAGTGAAAAAGTGTCTTAACTCCAAAATGGACTTAAGACTTTCTTGCTTTAAACTTTCTTAACTTTTTTGAACTCTTTAACTAAAACCTTAATCTAAAAGGTCCTAAAGTCCAACTAAAATGACAATGGACTTAAGACTTTCTTAACTTGAGAAAATTTCAAAAATAAAAATTCTTATTTTTCAAAAAACTTAAAATTAGGCCACTTTAGGTTGGTTTTTGATGGATTTAAGCCAAAAATTCGATAAAAAATGGGGTGTAAAGCATCGGTATGGTCATAACTCAATTTTTGAAAAAATGGACTTAAGGCTTTCTTATTTTGATGCGACGATATATGGTATTTTTTTGAAGTTGACGAACTTTTTTCCAGCCTGTTGAATAATTATGTAGTCCAGCTATAAAAACAATGATAGAGCCATGCATAATTACTGTATCATGCATTATTGTAATAATTATGCATGGTTTTATTATTGTTTTTCTGCTGGACTACATAATTATTCAACAGGGTGGCCTCTTTGAAAAAAGGTCTATCAAGGTCATCTAATGTGTTCTTGTTGTCTAGGTAACCCTAGAACCAGCCTAGAACACATCTTTTAGAGAGACAGGGTATACATTCAAGAGGAAATCGATGTAATCTTGTTGCGTAGTAACCCTAGAAAGTTTCAGAACACATCTTTTGTGTAGAAAAACAAATATCTTAATGTCTTTCTAGATTTTTTAGACACATATCCAACCTTAAAGTAGCAATAAGTTTGTTTAGGGAGACATATAGTGTAATAAAGGTTTTCTACAAATCAGAGAACACATCATTTGTGTTAAAAAATTGAAGATCATAACATGTGGTCTCCTAGAAGATGAGATTTCTAAAAGATTTCTAAAAAATCTCTCCGCCGACTGCTTCTGAATTTTGTCCTCTACCCTAGCTAGGGTAACCCAGGCTCCCAAGATAGATGACGTTATCATTAAACAAATTTCTGCTGGCGTAATTATTTTATTTATCCTTAAAAATACCCTTACAATTCTCTTATAACTATGATTGAAAAAGCTATACTGACCGTCCGTCGTTAGTGGTCAGGCAGTCAGGGAAATCCCTCAATTGCGGTATACTGCAATTGCGGTAGTTTTCATTCGTGTTTAGCCTACAAAGGCTTATAACGACTACATATAGTGCTGGTCGACAAAGATAAACAAACATCGACTATAAAAAATCGTACGAGAAGAAAGCTTTTCTTTATTAAAAGAATCTGATCTACGGAAAAAATATTTTGTCTGTGCGTTAAAAAGATATGATCAATTATGTACAAAAATTGCCTGTTTTTTCCTTGAATCTTGAATTCTGATTCTTGAGTGTACTGCAATTGCGGTATATGAAAATTGTAAAATTGACGTTTATACTGCAATTGCAGTATAAATTTACTACCGCAATTGAGGGATTTCCCTGACTGTCAGGCTTCTTGTCCAGTCGCCATTGCTGTCTAAAGAAAACAGAGTTCTACGGTTCTACTGATTCCAAGAATTGATCTTATGATGTAACCTTTAGAACTTTCGATCAATCAGTTCATAGCTTTTGAGTCACGTGACGGGAGTTTCAAAATACCATTACGTAAGTAAAATGGTAGACATTATTGCGCACGACATCCAAGGAGACATCCAAGCAGCTGCTGTCCTTCATAAATTTTTCAAAATGACATCTTTAATGAGAGTTGTTGGCTCATCTGTGGCCATTGCCAAAGAAGCAGGAAACGTTATTCGCAAGACATTACTCTCAGGAAAATTGGATATTGTGGATAAAGTATATTTTTTCATTTATACTAGCTAGCTAGGTACACAGTACCACACCACGACAGTTGTAAAAATTTCATGTCTTAAAATGGCTGTTACTGCTGTTAGACCTTTTCCTAATCACAAGTCATGTTGGATGATTTTATTATAGCATTAAAACAATAACCGCACTTTATCAGCAGTCGTCTAAACTTTAGGGATTAGAAACTAGACTAGTCTCTGCCTCTTTTATCTTTCCCTTTGTTTGCAACAATACAATGCTGACAAGTTGACATAACACATTGTCCCTCTGAGAAATTTGTATTGAAATCTGTGACAAAAATGAAAATCCATGAGATTGCCATCATACAGCCCTTTGTTTTGTCACCCGTGGCCAGTCAGGACCTCATTTCACTTTATCGATATTACGCAAACGGCAGTGTGCGCTAAAAATAATCTTGGTTTCGCTCTTTCGATTTCAAGCAAAGGTCTTAGCAACAGGGAGCGCGTACATAGCAACGGGGCTGGGTAGAAAAATCTAAACATAGAATTCAAAAAAAATACCGATCATCGTATAGAGCACTAAAAAATACTCCCTTTCTATGTTTAGTTTGTTCTACCTTGGATTATAACTGAAAATATCTTCAAAAAAACCTTCGTCCGCTATCAGCCGCACGGTAATCTTTGCCCGCTTCAATTCTTAGATAATGAATAAGAGAGGTGTGCTTAGCTAAGCCGTGCTCGCGGGCGATAAATTTATGTTTACTTATCTTGTATATTTTAGTGGTATTTATCCAATGAAAAGGATGTTGACAAAATATGCACGGCGCTGACAAAATATGCACGGCATTGATTATGACATCATTAAATATGTCAATGTCGATTCAACGCCCGTTAATAATAATAATTCGTAGATAGTTCTTTTTATCTTGAAATTTAGAAATACGAGAAAAAAAAGATAAAATTTAATATTTGTTTCCTATCTAGATTATATTAGCGTTAGAATACGGTAAATTTTCACGAAAAATATTTCGCGATAGCGGTACACCAAATCACACCCACGGGAAAGTTCCAATTTTTAATTATCGGGAAATCGGGGAAACCGGTTCACAACGTGGATAAAAAACGTATGGAATGAAACCTGATAAAAGGTTTTCAACCAGATTTATTCAGATAAAGCTATAAGAGGTTCATTACTTGTGGATTTTAAAACCTACATAAGCAAAAACGAAAGTTGTTGGGAAGGAAAGAGTAAACGCAAGACAGAAGGTTTGGTTTTGTTGATCAGGTATGTTTTTATTCTATCCGAACTAATGTTAAAAAAGACGAAAGAGGTCCTGACTGCCCGTGGCCTCTCAGTGCCTTGCACAACGGGCACAACTGTAAAATCTCACCCTTCATAACACCTTTTTTATTTGTTTAAATCCGTAATCCTAAGGTGTGGACTATTTTTTTTATCTTTAATTCTCTGAAGAAAGTGGGAATTTGATGAGAGAGTTAGTTCTTTTCAACAAAGTGCCATACAAATCAAAATCGAGAGAAGACATAACTTGGACCCCCTATCTATATGGACCCCAATATGGACCCCCTCAAAAATGGCGAGAACGCATTTTGGTTGATTTAGACAGGCAGCTGACAACATCAAAAAAAGTGAATAAGTGAAAATTCGAGGGACAAATATTGAGTACTTATTTTGAAATCTTTATAGTTTAGAGAGTCACAAAAATTTACTCGGCGTGTTTAAAAATCTTTACCGGACGTGTCCGAGAATAATTTATTAATTGATGACGTCATAAGCAAAAGTGATTGATGTTGCAAAAATTCAAAGTTTTGTATACCATTCGAAGCGTTTTTTGATGTAGATTTCAAATCAAATAAATCTCAATAAGTAAAAATTGAATATGAAAAGTTATTAAAGGTCCGTAGCTTTTCTATGACGTCATTTTTGAAAAAATGCCTCATTTTATAAGGAATTACGATCTCAATTTTCTTGAGTTAGGCTGAGAAATCGAATATACCCGTTTAATTGTCTTCTATATATTTTTTGACGAGCTTTCGAATGGTGTAAATTGTTTTTTGATTTGATGACATTGAAATTTGACATTTTTAGGGGGGGACAGGGTCATGATTGACCAAAATCACATGTCAAATTTAAGTCATAACTTTTGAAATCTAAATTTTTACCTATTGAACCTGATACATGATTTAGAATCTAGATCGAAAAATGCGTCGAATGGTATATAATGTATATCATTATTATATGCTGAAATCAAATTTTCACTTTTGGTGGTGACGTCATCATTTGGAAAATTACTACCGGACATGTCCGTTAAATAAATTTTCGGACGCCAAGTGAAATTTTTAGGATCAGTAGATATATGGGAACAAGCAAAATCAACTCGACGTTTGTCCCAAAGTCGTCCAGATTTTAGATGTCGTCAGCTGCCTGTCTAATTAAAGAAGCTTTATATTTGACCGTCTGATCATTATTTTGTAAAAATAAGTCATTTTGTCAACATAAGGACAAAAGAATAATTGAGACCGACCCTAAAAAATTTTCGTTTCCGGTCCACTAGGTGACGAAAAAAAAAGTCATGCGGGTGGCAAGGAAAAATTTTTTTTTGGTCCTTTCCATGATTTCTAATAAAAGAAAATAGGAAGAAAAAAATCATCTCTCTGTCTATTAGTGTTGCCTCACATTCTGTCTTTATATTTTTTCTCTCTTTCACTGAAAAAAAATGTGTTGCTATTTATTACAAAAGGCTGTACTAAGAATCAACTAACTTTTCCTTCTAATAAATTCATTTAATATGCATAACACTATTCCTTTGATCTTTGATGTCCAGAAAGCATGCTAAATAAACAAACTTTTTGAAGAGTGTTATATAGGAACGGTGTAACAGTTTGAATGAGTCATGAGTAAAGGTTTTTAAGAAGAAAGTTTCATCTGTTATCTATTTGGTTCTTATGAAAAAAAAATGCAGCCGCGTGACGGCGAAAAAAAATTTCACCCGGTCGGTGGACCGGAAAAGAAAAAATTTTTAGGGTCGGCCTGATGAAAATTCCCATTGCATATATTATTTTCATGTTATAAATTATATGATATGAGCGCGTTACAATTTTTCTGGTCCGTAATTTGTATGACCTGTCATTTCTATGACACTTGTGACTTAATGTTCTAAAACATAATTTCAAAGTTATTTTATGATAATGAAATGATTTTATTTCAAGAAATACAAATAAATAGCAAGTATATGAAATTAAACATGTGGTAGCCATGATACAATTCAATTTTTGAGGGGGGTCCATCTTGGGGTCTATATCGGGGGGGGGGGGGTCCAAGTATGTCTTCTCCCGTACAAAATCATTGAATTAAATATTTTAATTATTGAAGAATTGATGCAAAAAAGTGAAACATAGAAAAGTTTTACTTTTTATTGGTTTAAAATCAAAATTAGGGATTTGCTAAATTTTCTATGTTTGCTTGTTTGCACAACAAAACCCTGTTAACTATGGGTAAGCACCCTGTTGCTAATATGTTGGCTTGAAATTGAAAATGAATTTAGAAACTACTGAAAACAAAAGTAAAGTCGACTCGCACTCCAATTCCCGTAATCTTGACATAGGAATTTTAGTCTAAACTACTTATGATTCATTCTATGGATCCACCTTTTGCCATTGTAATTTCTTTGTACTGCCAATATACCTTGTCTAATTCTGCCAAAGCAGCTATCTGATCTTTGAAGTACAGTCTAATGGTCTAATGTCAACATCTCACATTTGATTCTGACACCCTTTTTAGTGATAGGAAAAATAAGGTTGGAATCATGACTGATCAGCTTTGTACTTAAGTTGTGTTCAAATTTTTTTCTTTTCATTTGTTTGTAAGTTTTTAGGGACTGTAGGGTTGCAGATGAACAAGGAGTCCGTATAATTTATAAGGCATCAGTATAAGAAAAAGTCTTAGATTCTTAGAAAAGCATTGAAAAGACAATGTAATGACCCTAAAAGCATTATACATAATTCTTTTTAACCATATAGCCTTTGCTTGCTCTTGTTTAATATAGTCTGCTAATAATCGTTTTTTCCTTTAACAGGCTGAAACAGCGAAAGAATTTGACCCACAAACTGAGGCTGATCGATCTGCGCAAAAAATGATCATTGGCTCATTGAGTCACTTATACCCTGACCTTTTGATTATTGGCGAAGAGGTAATCCACATAAATCTTATTTTTGGGTTCAAACTTCCGGCTTTCAGTGATTTTCTCACTTGCCCTCTGTTCAGGGTTATCTAAATTCCCAACATGAGGTCTTCCGCCACTAAATGTGGGGGCGTACGCTATTTCGGAATTGCGGAAATCAACCCTTTTTTCGGTATTTCGGAATTCTGAAATTGTTTCAGTATCGGAAATCTATGAATTTTTGCTTCGAAATTTCGGTGTTATAAAGTTTTTATCCCCCTTTTTCGGAATTCATACATGAAAAATCAAATTTGATGAAAAATTAGTCAAAACAAGGAAAATTACCCAAAAAATCGTTATCGGAATTGCAAGTATTTTTTTATTGAATTTCGAAAATTTTGACAAAATTATTCAGTATTTCGGAAATCGCAAATCCCTTACGCCCCCCCTAAATCAGGTCTCCGTCCAATGAAGGAAAAAAAATCTGCAATATCGCAGTGAGAATTTAACTCAGACCTCATACACAGAAGGCAAGGGCAATTACCACTATACCACTACGCCTCAAGACATTTTATTTTATCCATTTACGATTTCTTAACTTTTTTTCTTTATAATCTTACTGTAGGAAGGCTGTGACTCTATTGAAGAAAGTGAAGTAGTCAAAGAAATAGATCATGAAGTTATAGGGAAAACATGTCCAGAAAGTCTAAAAGACCTTCAAATAAAAGACGTAAGCGTTTATATTGCTTTCTGTTATCAATTATCACATTTCCTCAAAAAGCCATGCTCAAATTCGAAAGAATATATTTTGAACAAACGAAACAAACCAAATTTTTCCTGCGTACCTTTGCTTTGTTCTAACCTTTCATGCTTAAAAATAGAAAAGGCTAGCTGTTTAAATTGATTTATCTTGTTTCTTACAAACATTAAAAGGAAAGATGGTTTATATAGAATCCAAATTTAGAGGGCGGTGCTGATCGGAGGGCGTTCATGAATAAAGGAAATACGTTTTGAACAAAATACTTATCAATTTTTGATAATATCTTAGCAGTTTGAATTTACATAAATCTTGGATCACTCTTTCAGACTTCGAAATAGAGAATGCAGAACTTTTTTTGTATCGACAAATCAATCTGAATATTATTTATTTAATTCAATATTTTGATAATTTTGACAATTTCTGAGATGATTTACCCTTTTCTGTTCTTTTATTCGTATAGCTGATTGTTTGGGTTGATCCTCTTGACGCAACACGAGAATTCACTGAAGGTATGGCGATTCTTGGAATTTTGAACCTTTAAGACCCGAGTGACATGTAATCTCATTCTATAAAGTTCATTTGACATAACGCCTGACCACTAGAGATTTGAGAAAATTTCATAGTTAATATGTTGAACTTGCTTCCTTACCCGAAATCTTTCTCAGAAAGTCTAGTTTCGAATATTAAAAAGAAAACACTGAGTTTTATGATAACTCGACTACTCGATTACATGGTTATTGTCTTTGTAAGTATTGCGCTTATTACCTTGAGCCTTCAGACTCAGAGTTTCTTTGTTTTTGATTTGAATTTTACAAATTTTAGAAATTTCTCTAACATTTTGCTTAGCATATAAGCATCCCTTAGACTGTAGTGCAGTGGTAGAGCATCCGGCTACGGTTCGCAAGGTTGTGGGTTCAACCCCCAGCCGGGTCATACCAAAAATTTCCAAAATGGTACTTGATGCCTCTCTGCTTGATGCTCAGCAATTAAGAGAAGGATCAAGGGTAAGTGGAGAAATCCAGGGAGAAAGAGTGGCGCCCTCCCCTACCTTCGGGTAGATAGCTATCGAAAGAGTAGCCTTCGGGTCGCCTCCGACTGCGGTCGCAAACAGAGATAAGCATCCCTTAAAGCATCTTTCAGCTTTGTAAAACTCTCGATCTAAGCATTTCCGAGCCAGCTTTTGGATTTTTGTATATATACTTATAAAAAAAAAACATGTAAGTTTTTAAAATCAATTTTCTGTGTTTTGTCATCACGTAAAAATGAATGTCCGTTTAGAATGGAATCTAACCTGATTCTAACCATATATTTGAGGAGTAACCCTGCTAGAAGGTTTTCAAACATCAGGGTTTGAATTACTTTACATGTCAACCGATTTCTTTGGATTTCTTATAACTATT
The DNA here is from genome assembly GCF_902728285.1 of Clytia hemisphaerica. Lineage (NCBI taxonomy): Eukaryota > Metazoa > Cnidaria > Hydrozoa > Leptothecata > Clytiidae > Clytia > Clytia hemisphaerica. The sequence continues at coordinate 421,113 of NW_027104234.1, read as the reverse complement.
TTATAAATTACTTCAAAAGTATATCTACCAAAAACGTTTTTGCGAATGCTTAAACTTTCTTTCTTGCTTGGTGTGATATAAAATCCAAATTTTGTAAATCACCTTTTGAAATGGGAAATAAAGTCCAAGAGTAAACATATCATGAATCTTTCCGATAAAATCATAGATGAATTCAATTCATAAGGCAACATTTTCACTATCACTCATTAACATCACTTAGAGAGATGCTACTACAGTTGACGCTCTCTAATTCGATTTTCAAGGGAATCGAATTAGCTACTTTGGGTAATGGGAGGATTTTTTTCGTGGAGAGTTAATTTCGCGAATGGCATTATCAAGAGAAAATATTTTTTCATGATTTTTTTGTCTTTTTACTGCCAAATTATACATACTGGTTGTTGAAATACGTATTATTAGCGCTTTCTTTGATGTCAGTTAACATTTTGTAATAATTTCGCGAAAAAGACCTCTCCAATTTTCCATTTGGACTTTATTTCACGGATGGCACACAAATCCGCGAAATTTGCGAAAATTTGTCCCATTAAAATATTTGGAAAAGTGGGACTCTGTACCATAATTGTGAAATAATCTCCTTCATTGGCCAATTTGAACTAAATTCAAAGGTTGATCGGCAAAAAATAAATAGGACGAAAAAAGTTTTGTTCATTCGAAAATATTTTGCTTTTGTTTTTAAGTTATTATGTATATGAATTCGTTTGAAGAAAAATACATGGAACATAGAATATTAGTCCTTATTTGCCAATAGGTCTGACTTCTGTTTTCTCTCGGAGCAGCTCGTAAGGTGGAAGCAAAAACAATGTCTTTCTTAACTGTGTTGTACAAGATGAAATTTGCTTCTTTCCGCTATTCTTTGGGTCACCTTTCTCGGATTTACGACCTGCCATTTGGTGATTCACCTCGGCAAGCATATCAATAACGTGCATTTTATCAGCGTTATCATTGAATACCTCCACCAAATCCTGTATAAACCAACTTCCGTCTTTTTCATTTCTCCAACTCAGGTATTCAGGAGGTGTTGAATATGCGTACAAAAAATCAGCTTCACTTGGTAAGGCAAGATTATTGATTTGATCTTGATCGCTAAATTCTGATTGACGAGGACCAGAATCTGTCACATCGCCACCATCACTACCATATTGTGATTTCGAGCTCCCGCCATCAATCGCTGGCATATATTGACCACCACGGCAAGCCTGGATAATGAAAAATTTTGGTTTGCCAGCCAGATACTCCTTTTTATAATATTGGACGAGAGTTTTGATCTCAATTTCTCTGTCCTTTGTGCTGACAGTCCCCTCTTCTATACCGTCATGGCTCAAAATGGTAAATGCACACACAGAATTTTCTTTCATCTTTTCCTCGGTTACCATGTCTTCCATAAACATTCCAATCTCCTTTTTTGTTGGGTTATCAAGCCGAACAACTTCAAATCCCAAATCCTTGAATAGCTTAGTCAAGGCTGTCGCGTCTTGTTCTGTACCTTCTCGGGTAGAAGGTGTTACACGTCTTTTGTATTTCTTATTAGGAGTATCCAAGCGTTCATCAAAATATTCACAATTAATCAAAAGAAGTATGCCACGTGGCATCACTCCCTTTATCTCGTAAAACCTTCCAGTTTATTTTGCAGGCTCAGTTATCAAGAGCTCCCCTTCTTTGATTTCAGGGGGAAACGTTTGTATTTTAGCATACAGCAATGTCTTCAGGTTATCTTCTCCATCTGCTCCTGATTTTCCTTCTTTGGTTTTGAAGCAATTCAGTAAATCTGTTCCGTCATCGGCATTTTTCTTCGTGACAAAAGGTCGCCCATCCAACATATCTCCCCCTGTAGTTGAGTCCGCCATCTGTAACTGCCCTTTTGACTAAACTTATGAGAGTGTTTTTTCTTTCCCCTCTCACTGTCTAATACGCGCTTGAATGAAGGCAGTGAAGACAATGTCAACTAATAAATAGAAAAAGAGGTACTTTTGGTTGTTTACCTTTGTTTATTCAGTATATGAAATTACAAAAGTACAAAACAACTATTAGTCTAAATAGTCTAAAACAATTAATAAAGTACATCACAGTACATAATTTAATTATAATAGTTTGTATTGGCACAATGAGTACAATGATTTCCTTATCGAATTGCATTATATACTGTTATTTTTTTTAAAGTCTTAAGATAGTGGCTTTAAATACTTAAGATTATCAAGTTTCCTGAATTCATAAAACTTTCATGTTTATTCATAAAAGACTGTCTGATGTTTTAAATGATAAAATGCAATGAAGACATTTTGTACTATCACTTTTGAACTTTCTTAGTATATTATCTTAATTTTACCTGATATCCTACGAAACTTTTTTATAATCTTAATGTTTTAAGCATGCGAGGCTCAAAATTTGCTAAACAAATAAGCAAAATGCTATAAGCATGTCTCAAAGCTGGGTAAATTCACCATTCAAATAATGCAACGTGTTTACGTCTCTCCGTTGATAACATTTTTATAGATTTGAAAGAAAATAGAAAAGGCCATCCGCATAGAACATACCCCCTGGTTACGCAAGTTAGTAGCCTATATTTCTTCTGTGGAGTGTGGAGTCTCCATTAACTCGAAAACGCACGGGGAACACAAATTTGGTCGAGATAAGGAAAGGAGTTATGGAGTAAGGTTGATAAGGCATCGTTACAGGAAAGGACGAGCAAACTTGTTCTACTTAGTTAAGGAGACTTTCGGGTTAAAGAGGTTCGAGTTAAAGAAACTCCGTTGTATAAGAAACTTTTTATTATTTTGCAACGAGGATAAGCAGACAAAAAACAATACAAATATATTAATGATTCATGTATACGAATAGTGTATACGACCGATTCCCTTTGCGTAAAACCTTAAAGCCTGAAAATCTTGCATATTGGAAGTTATCACTGATATTGTTTTCTTTTTGTTCACTTCCACAGGATCAGTTGAGAACGTCACAGTACTGATTGGCATTTCGGCTCACGGCAAAGCAATCGCTGGTGTCATACATCAACCGTTTTATGAACAAGATGTTGGACGTACATTTTGGGGTGTGGTCGGTTTAGGGGCTTTTGGAATCAACACAACAAAACCTGAAGATCCAAACCGTTTTCATCTCATCACTTCCAAATCACATTGGAGTGATTCGTTAAAAGAAACTTTTGCGTCTTTTAAAGATGCCACCGTTTTGAAAGCGGGTGGTAGTGGCTATAAAGTGATGCAAGTTATTGAAGGCAATGCAGATGTATACCTTTATCCGCAAAGAGGTACTAAGAAATGGGACTCCTGTGGCCCTGAAGCTATCTTACGGTCAGTGGGTGGAGTAGTGACTGATGGTTTAGGAGATGAAATTGACTATGCGGCAGTCGAGAAACGTTTTCATGTCAACTGGAGAGGATTAGTTGCCTCTTTGGGTAAAGACCATCAAAAGGTTATCGAGCAAATTCCATTGAAAACGAAAGAAGCTCTTCAAGCCGATTATGATGTCAAAACTAAATTATAATGATACGACAGAAAACACAATTTCTTGTGTATAATACTGCCTTTAGGAAATTCATTGGGTTTTTAATCCATCTATTTATATTCTTTTATATTAAATACATTTAGCACAATTTAAAATTCGAAAACTTTCTGAGGTAACCTCGACAAAGAACGGGGACCACTCTGGAGACATTCTCGATAACCCAATACTATATCGAGGTTGTTCCTTGTCGCCATTTCCGGTTAATGTTTGGTCGCTCCTGAATTAAAATTCGGTAATAAATTTAACCATTATGCCTTTTGTTTATCGAATATTCACTTTGTTAATCTTTTAAGGTCATTATATTTATTAGAACTATCTATGTAATGATGTAGTTGTATTTTTGATTATTTTTTTAATGCAATGTTAAACATGACTAAAGTCTGTACAGATATAATTGGCAGTGGAAACAAGAATGCCTGTAACTTTTGATAGTCAAATATAATTATGGAATTTTTTTTGCATGTTTCAGAGAATCGAAAGCGCTATATTTGAATGTATTTTTGTTGAAAAATTCGCGATTTTTAGCGGTTAAATTTGCGATTGTAAAAATTGAGCTTTTTTTCTACTTATGCTTTAACGTTCATTTTTACACCAGTGGTAGTTAAACCTTAGGTTAAGAAGTTTGTTAAATTTCAAGGCAAACAGAAAAGTCCTTCGGAAGATATGGGATGATATTCACGGTAGTGATTTGGACCGTACATGCTTTTTTTATAAGAATACACTTTATAAGAATGTCCATGATGAACATGGCCAAAAAATTAAAAATATGCTAAGAATATCACCATCATGGAATTTTGCTACTTTATGCTAAGAATGCCATTTTTAGAGCATTTTCAATTATAAATTGTCAATTACCCCCACCAAGTAAGGATCACTCCTTCAAAAAAATGTCATCTTATGCTTGAGACGTATGAACTAAATGTTAAATCTAGTCTGAATTAGGACCCTAACCTAAGAATATATACTGTAAGAGTATTATCTATTTCTATAAATGAATCCGAAGGGTACATATGTACATTTTCCCGGATGATTATTTTAGGATGAGAATATTTTAGGAAGATTTTCCCAAAAAAGTTAAGAATATTCATGATGAAAAAGAAATAGATTTACTTTACACCATTCTTATGAAAAAAGCGTGAGTGTACCAAACGTTGGGCGTACTGAAATCTCAGACCGATTTTACATTTCTAGTAAGATTTTCCGGTGTGATGTTTTTCATTCAACGACTATACTAGTCTAAACGGGCCCTAGTTGGTCGGTCGGAAAGGTTTTTAGAATTCCGGGAATTTCCAATGCCAGCTTTGTCTTCCCCAGACCCCTTTCCCGCGCAATTATTTAAGTTAGCTCAACCGGGGGTAAAGTTGTTCAGTTTTAGAAATTTGATTTTGATCTTGACACGGTTTTTTAATACTATTTATTTCTTAACTAAATTCTTTCGTTAAAATAGAAACTTTCAAAAGGTTAAATGAATATCAAAATATATTCATATTCATATTCTCATTTCTATCGATTTCTATCACATTATGAGGTGCAACCCCCGGTTTGTAATCAGCAAATAAGAACATAAACAAATATGGTAGACGTCCACAGCGCTAGCAAGACTGATCACACTGCACTAAAACCAGCAGAGCAGAACTCCAGCATAATGGGTTTGATTTTTTATATTTTTACTGTGTTTATTTCATTTTTATCATGGTTCAGAGTGTCTTATGTGGAATTTTGACTTTTGTCTGAAATTTAAAGCTTAGATGTACCCTGCCCTGGGCTATTCCAAAAAAAAAAATGTACAGGGGTATTTAACATTATTATAGTAGAGGCCACTATGTCTTCCCGTGTGCAGCAGCTTGTGCAAAGGGATTTTATGATTGAATATTGTTCCTTGAATGTAGAAGATCAAAATTTGAAAGGTGGGGCCGGGTGTGACTACCCGTTGCCATGGAAACTGACGTCATCGGTTACTATGGCAACCAAAATAAAAAGACGTCACAATTGAAAAATTTTTGTTTCATTCGAAAGAGCATGAAAAACTGACAAAGAAAAAGGTCACAACCTATATCTGAAAATGAATATATTAGGAGATATAAAGGAAATAAGGCAAAATGACGTCATCAAACGATGATGTCATCGAAAAATCAAAATTTGCGAAAATTCGAAAATTTTTGGTTTTTTGAAAAGAAGACCCTCCAGTGAACATAAAATATTATTACGAAAACGTTTGAAAACTCGTCAAAAAAAATCTATTGGTCAAAATTGACACCCTGGTATTCAAACTTTGGACAAAACTTGGTACATTAGGTACAATCAAGGTGTACTTAATTATCCCTGGTTTTTAAAAGATATATGTTGAGAAAAGCAGGGATAAAATATGGATAATTTAGGACAGTAAAACGATAAGAAATTCAAACAAAGTACAACCAGGGATAAATCTGGATAGGATCTAGTACAATCAAGTACAATTCGGTACACCTTAAATCTCCTGAAGAAAAACTTAATTTAGAAAAATTAAAGATAGGGATAATCAAGTACAATTCGGTACACCTTAAATCTCCTGAAGAAAAACTTAATTTAGAAAAATTAAAGATAGGGATAATTAGGTACTATCATGGACATTTTAAACTTTATTCCCTGTTATGTGTGAAATAAACTGGCTGCTATATTTTTAGCAGACAAAAGATAGAAAAATAGGATATAAACATAATTTTACTTGCTTCTAGATGCTGTTTGGATGTTTTCCTTTATACAAGCAAGTTACTACAACTTTCTGTCCAGACAAGCTTAATCTCTCCTTCATTCACTTGCAAATTTTTCAATTTTATTTTACCGTTTTTTTTCTAGTTTTTTTTGCTGAAAAAGAATAGAAACATATTACAGGTTGTCGTTTGGATTTTCTTCTGAATCCTGAAATGTTATTAACAGTTAATGATGTAGATCTTATTAGTTTAAAGGGCTCAGAAAAATGATGATAAGATCCCCGTCTTTATAATATTCATTTTTTATAGAAAATTATGATAAATTGACAAGTAAACAACCAATATATTTTACAAATTAATTAGAAGATTACAAAAGTCTAGTGAAAAATCCAATAGAACACATCTTTGTTATATCAATCTCCTTCAACTGTGTTAGGAATCTTGCAAACACACATAAAATCCAAATTGCCATCCATTAAAAATAGCTTTTCATTGAGGAAATCTGATGGTGCGAGAAACAGTGGAGCACTGTAAAGAAAGAATACAAAGGATACATAATTTAAATTTGTTTCATATCATTTTGGTTTTTTAAATTTAATAAAGAATTAGCAAAATCAAATGTTCTAACCTTTCATTAGGTTCGATTCTAATGATGCAACTACGATTCCACTGTGGAACAACTTTCCATTCACTGTTTCTTTGTACTTCTTGTGCACAAAAATATACTTTTTCATCATCAACAACGAAATAGTGAATTTTTGCAATGACCTTTTCTCCGTCCTTGTGGCACATAGCAAAATAGTTAACCGTTTTAACGGCACGCTTGTACTGATATGAGGTGAAATAAACTCCCTTTTTTTTAAGCTGCAAATATTTTTTACAATGTGATTTCAACTTGAACTTTTCAAGTTCTTGCTTATCAAGATGCATTGCTTTTCCACCAACAGAACATTTTTCATTTACAGCTTTCCAGGAATTTGTGTTTCTAATGTAGAAAAAATACATTCAAATAATCAAGAAACATTATTTTGATTATTTGAAATCTGTGCATATAGTTTATGATACTTACAAAGATAAGACATAAATAATTTGCTAACCTACGATTTTTCATAAGCATGGATGACAAGGCATTTCGCACAATTTCCTTGGTATTTTGTGATTGCATCATGATATGGATTGCTTTGAGTGCATTGAAAGTCTTAATGATCTATGGAAACAAATTGTAGAGTATCTAACATCATTAAATATCAACAACAACAAATGAGAACAACCAAAATTCTAAAAGAAAGTCAGTTTTCAATACAAAAATTCTGACAGGACAGGACAGAGTACGGTTTGGACGTGACCTTTATAGAATTACCTGTGTACTACCATTTTTCGTTCCATGGACCTGCTTAATAATTGATCCATTCAAGCTTTCGAAACCAAAACATGAATATGCCCATAGAGGTCCCCAGTACTCAACATAAAGTGGAAGGTGAATCAAATTGTGGATATTCAATCCACTTTTTCTTCTTTCTATTAATAAAACGATTCAGTCATTACAATAATCAAAAATGAAAATTTTTATAAAATGCTTTAAATAGAAGAGAGCTTTCTATGGTGAAAAAAGGTTTGCAAATGAGTTTTAAAAATCATACCATAAAATTCACTAAAATATTTGTAGAAGAGTTGTAAGCAATCATTTGCCCATTCCAAATCTGTCTTGCTGATTTTTTCGCCAAGCAAAATATGTGTTGCTTCTACAAGCAGCGCTAGGTGATTCCAGTAGATTGGCAAAAGTATACCTTCCAAACAGGGTAGCGAATAATACAGTAACCAAGTTCTTAATTCATTAGCTAGAACAACATAATAATGATACAATGTAGGCAAAAAAAGCACAATAAATCATTTTTTCCATGAATAGTTTGGTTAGTTGCTTTTTTCAAGATCTAATGTTATTACATCATGAAAATAAAAGAACTGGAAGTTGAAACCCATTATCATAAAAGTAGTTAGGAATTTCGAATTTAAAAGAACAAGTTTATCATTTTTTGTAAAAGTACTTTACTATAAACCTTTTAGATGTCCGAGGTTTCCAGACAGTGGTCTTGGTCTGCGTGATATATAATCCACTGGCCTCATACCTTCTAATCGTACATCTACATCATGAATCTGGATATAGTTAGATAAAATTCAAAGTCTCTTATGACTGTGTACAAAGGTTAATTAGCTAGAACATTAAAAAAACTGTTCTCGCGGCAAGCAAGATATCTGAGAAAAACATAATTTTCATTAGTTTAAATTCATACCATGTGTCCAATATAATATTCTGGGTATGTCCTGTTTTCTTTATAAAAGATTCTATGCTCTGAGGGGTCAAACCAGCATGCAACTAAGACCTTTGCGACACCCAATAAAACTCCATGCATGTAGTCAGGGACAACACCGTCTGTTATACTGAATTCTGGTATAAGGTGAAGGGAAGATGGCCCTTTGATACCATTGACCTAAAAAGATTACGTGTAATACAATAATACTCTTATGTCTTTTTTAAATAAAATACTTAAAATGAAAGATAAAAAAAGAAAAGCAAGCTAAAGGATATGATAATACTTTAAATGTGAATGAGTTACTTTTTGTCCTGATGAGATGGCTTTTATGGCGTCATTAAAAGTCTTCTCATCATTTCTCTTTGCACTTTTCTTCTGATCGATTGCTTCTGAATATGGATATACTTGAACATTGTTTTCATGAACTCCTTTGATAAGGCAGGTTGAGCAACCATGGAAACCGTTATGTTGGTTCATACACAAGATTTGCGCTTTTGCAATCAAGTCCATTGTTGATATTAGGGTGTAGAACTTGATTCTTTTGCCACTAGTTAACATCAATCCTAACAAAAAGCATTGATATATTAAGCAGTATGCCACTAAAATATTGTTGCCGAACACCATTTAAAAGAGTGCTCAATAACTTTGTGGAGTAAATTAATGAATTTATTTCAAAATGATGTTTAAAACAGTTTCATGTCTAGCATACAAATAAAACTAGAAAACATGAAGCAACAGGAAGCAATGAACTTTTTTTAACATCACAATTTTGAAATAAATTCATAAAGTATACCACTAATGATTGCACACTTTAAATGGGTTGTTTGATACATATGACAACTGTTCTGACCGGCAGAATGGATGATTGTATGTTTCCGACCTAAAGGTCTTCAAAGACCTAGATTGAAGGATGATGATGATGAATACATATGAAAAATCTGACAAAGGAAGAATTTCACTAGCATAACCTTACCATCAATAGCAATTTCTCTTAATGCTTCTACCAAAGGCTTCGTGAAGGCATAGGTTGGTGGTTTACCTTTCCCTTGCCAAAGACCCCATAAAGCAACATTTTTGCATTGGAATCTGTAATGTCATAAAATAAAATAAATAAAAAATAAAATAAATCAGTAAAAATATGTATGAAGGCTAAAATAAAATCTTAATTGATGTAGAAGCAGGTAGAAGAAAGAAGGAGAAGGTAGTGAAAAAAGGATCACCTTTCTTTGGCTGGTATTTCATTTATGGCAACATACACAGGCCATATTTCTATTCTCGATGATTTGTACAAGGCAACACCATCAGTATTAAAGATTATAGTTAGATTTTCAGTTCCATGAAGTACACCACCAGGCTGACAGAGCTCCCTATATCTAAAAAAACACAAAAATTTATTTAATGACATTTAGGTCAAAACGTCTATTTTTTTTTCTCACTTCCACTTTGTAGCTATTATTTGGATAAAATGATAAAAAGAAACAGCTTTTATACCTTTTTCCATCAGTCACATCTGTTATACAGTCCCCATTGTTACTTTCCCTTGATTTTATTACATTAAGAACTTTTTCCCACATTCCATCTCCTTGAAATCAACAATATTGAAGATTGATTAGAACAACACACGAGTGAGTTTAATGACGAAAGGTTAGTAATGAGTTAGAGTAGGATTAAATTATGTATGCATGAAAAAATAATAAAATATAGTTCAATTCAAGTGTCTAGCTAGTACCATAGAACATCTTCATTTTTCTGATGTATTTAAAAAAGCTTCTGCTTGCCAGTCTAAACTTACTATCAAGAATAGCTTTAAGTTGTTCCTTTAAGCAGGATGTCAAAATAAAACTCTTTTTGACCTTCTTCAATGGGTTTCCTCTGTATCGCTGGCTAAAAAGATGAAACTATATTGTAAAAATGTTTGAATTCAAAGCTTGCATTTATTAAACAAAAGAGAAACCAGACATGATTTAATGTAAATAAAACTGTTTTTCAAAAAGTTCTTTGACACCTACCCAGAGCAGGAAGTATTTGGACATTTAGAAACACTTTCATCTTCAGGCCATAATGCAAAGCATTTCTCACAGTATTCGATAAATTTGAGTGTACTGCTCATCCCAGAAATACTAGCTTTCACTTTGTATTGATTCAAGAAACTTCGATTAGAATCAGGCAAATGAAGTTTAAGAGCAAATAAAATATCCTTTAAACACTCGTTGGACAAGTTATGCCTCAAAGCAAGGCCAAGTATTATAGCAGCGTGATCTTTCTTTGTTAGCCTTGAATGTCCTGGTGACTCATCAAAGAGCCAATCATCTTCATAATCTGAAAGATCACTGTCTGAATGAGTATCATCATCACTGGATTCACTTTCACTGGTAGTGACATCAGAGGTAGAATCAGAAATATCAGAATCTAAATATTAAAGAAAATTAGCATTCCATTATTATTGTAGGAAAATTTCCTTATAAAAATGTTATCTTAACGCTTTAAAAACCCAGAAAAACCTACAGCCGAGATTTTCTTCTACCCACTGTAGTCTGTAGGTAACATATATTTACAAAACAGAAGTGGTTAAAGTACGGGACCTGTGAAAAAAAGGAGAGTTATATATGATCAAAAAAATTAACCTGAGTCTGCTGCCTTTGAAGCTAGCATACTTTCTTTCATTTTTTGTAATAAATCCTTTGCGCTCAAATGAAATCCTTCTCCATCCTAACACAAAAACAAAGAGATTCAGAAAAATTGCTGTAAAGGTTTAAATTATCATAGAAAGTACACACAATTCTTTAGAGGTTATAAGGTCTCAGTGTAGAGTTTTTATAATAATGACCTTGTTTTGGAACATATCTGTGTCATGACTGTTTTCCAATATAGCAGTTTCTTTGGATGAATGTGAATGGGATGCATCATACACATCAGATTGTTCATCCAATGAGTCATTTGTTTGCTCTTCATTAAATTTATCATTATTGCAATCACCATCATAATCATTGATGGAAATATCAAGGTTGCTTTTTGCATTATCAGTATTACTTTTCACATCTTGTGACATTAATGGAGCATGAACTGTGTCCATATGTCTCTCTATGTTGAATTTTTTCGAAGATGTAATAAAACATATTTGACATATGTATTTATTTTTTATTTTTGGTATATCATATTTAAACTTTTTTTTTGAGGCCATTATGATGATATAAGCTAGAAAAGCTGTAAAAATGAAAATGGTGAAAAAACCTCTTTAATGGAAAAGTTAAAACATTATTAACATGCAATCCCGACAGATATCAAAAGACCTTATACATAATATATAATTGCAGTTTATCCCTCTAAATACTATAAATTGCAGTTTATCTAACTATCTATATATTTGGTACTAAGAGGCCCTAAGGCCCATTATCCGTATGTTAAGTCCCGCCACTTTTCTTCTTTTTCAATAAAGTTAGCAGCTTTCATGAGACTCCTTGGATTGGCAAACTTGAAGAAATTGAAGAAAAACTAAAAATCATTCACCCCTGGAAATAAAACTTAGATTATTTTATTTTGTTCCATCACAAACGCTCATGAAAGCGTCAAATATTTTATTACAGCATCCAATCACGGTCATATCGATTGTTATATACAAGTGTCTGCGTGGCAATAGACCTTTTTTCAAAGAGGACGTCCTGTTGAATAATTATGTAGTCCAGCCATAAAAACAATGATAGAACCATGCATAATTACTGTATCATGCATATTGTAATAATTATGCATGGTTTTATCATTGTTTTTCTGCTGGACTACATAATTATACAACAGGGTGGCCTCTTTGAAAAAAGGTCTATAAGCTAGAAAGTACATGTGCATTCATTAGGTTGCGAATTCAAAGACCTGATGATGAATGTCCACTTTTTAGCTTTGCTGTGTGGACACTTATATAGGTAACAGCCGTAAAGAAAAAAACTCAGTGTGCGCCACTGTGTGTGGCCGATCATCTGCTTTACAAATACAGCATAGCAAAGCAAGTGTGCAGTTGAAACGGAATTGCTCCAAACCTGCAAGAGAGCACTTAGATCACAGAGAGAAAAAGTTTGAAGAATATGGTTGGGGGCCGAAACTAACACCGTGTAGAATAATTTTGTACGTCAAATCCAAAATTCAATGTCATCTTTTGCGCCAGTATGCCAGCACCACATGACTGCGTGTCTTCCGAAGATCTTTTGCGACGTCAGTTACACGAAATCCATACTGCTGGTCGTCATTTAGCGCCAATAATCAGAGAGCCAGTCGTTGACATTCATTATACGCAGCAATCTCATTAGTCGAAATTTAAAAAGACTTTCCGATGGAGCGTATTCTCCGGAAGCCACCGAGAAGAAGAGACCATAAGGACCACTTTTGCTTTTATTGCAGATTTCGCTGCTCTATAGTCTGATAGTATAATAAACATGCATGGAAATATTCTGTCAATAAAGTGTATTAGATATGTGTCAGACAAGCAATTTATTGTTAGGAATGAAAAGAGAAAATAGGTAAGTCTAGCCTGGCATAATTGTCAGCTGTCAAGGGGCGTAAAAAGACTGTGAGAACTTTTATTTAAATCAAAAACAAAACACACGATTTACCAAGCTGTCAATTTATATGCCAACTTTTATACATACATCACCATGCATTTCATGAACAAAACTTTGTAAATATGAATCCTTGAACAATGTATTCGAAGGTATAATAAGGATTTTTTGAAATAGCATTGTAACTGCAATTAAAATCTTCAAAAAACATTTGTGACTTTACTTCTGTGACGCTACTCTCGAGTCGACGCCATTTTGCTTATTGCCCTTTTGACTCGCACTATTTTATTTGTACCACCGCGCGATTAATACGTCAATATTAAGCGTAGTCATAAATGCACGCTTCGTGTGACAATAAAGAGTGATAAGAAAATATCTACGGCAACCGAATGAGACTACCTTCGCGTTTCTTCTACTTATCACGCTGCTAGCAGACCTGCTTCAAATTCATGCTAGTTATAAATATTCATCGAACATTGATTTCTAAAGGTTATCAAGATGCAAACATGGGCTGTAGTAAACTGGAATGATGGTGGAGAAATGTCTGCAAAAGTGGAGGAGTTGTGGACGGAAGGTGGTGCAGTGAAAGAGATTGGAAGTAAAGTCCAAGGAAGATTCTTAAATCCAATTGTCCAAGAAAGAACAACCAACAAATATGTCATATCCACAGGCACAATTAAAAGTTTTCATGGTATATTATTGCTCTTTTTTTCAATTAATCTCCTCTTTTTATTTTACGTACCGTGAGATGGGGTAACTTGCATTAGTGGAGGCTAACATGATGCATCATAGCCCTCAAATAAATGACCGGACTGGTCATTAAAACACAAAGTTAAATCAAAACAAAAATGGTAGAGTAGAGCTGTGAGTGGAGCTGCGTAGTTGTATTTTAATGACCAGCCAGGTCATTAATTTGAGGGCTATGCATGTTAGCCTCCACTGATGCAAGTTACCCAATCTCACGGTACCCTCTATCAAACTTAAAGCCAATCGATCCCCTGGCTGATCATATCACTGATTCACAATTTTTTGTGACTCAATTATAGCTATATGATAGATTTTGATACTGTGAGATCGGGTAACTTGCATCAGTGGAGGCTAACATGCATAGCCCGCCCTCAAATGGCTGACCAATCTAAGCAGCAAAATTTCAAAACAAATGAACTATGCAGCTTGGGCTGCTTGCGATTATCGATCTCTTTTTAGATAGATGCAATTGTTTTTTATTGATTACAGTAGGCGACCATATATGTTGTTCGCATTGACATTGTGCGACCTCACCTTCTAAACTAATTTAACGTAAATCCCGAGTTCGCTGAGTTGATGGCCCAGTCCCCAGTAATGTTGGAAATTTTTTTCGACAGCTATAAAGCCCTTTTCTATATCGGCATTTGCTTTAGGTTTTGTTTATTACTTCACCCGCATAGACATAGTGTGCACCCCCCCCAGAATAGTGGGGGGGGTTTTGTTGATTTGGGTCGAAAATTTTCAGGTGGGATTTGGGGTTTTCCAGGTTTTAGGTGGGAGAAACAAGTTAAGGTGGGAGTTAATTTCTTTAGGTGGGACTTTGGGTGTTTTGGAAAAACATTCTATGATATATTTTCTTTATATATTTCATAAATAATTTTTTACCATGCTAAACTTTTCTTTTTATTATTACAGGTCATTTGATGTGTGAATAAATATCTTTAAGAATGATTTTTTTTTACTTTTGATTACCTTATTACACTTATATAACTAGTCAAGTAAAAGTACGCGGTTAAAATGAGTGCGAGAATTTATTAACGCGAAAGGCAGGGTTTTCGAAAATAACCACGGCTCGAATTTTGTTTAAACATTTGTTATTAACGCGAGGTAAGCAATTCGCATTAATAACATGAGTAGTTATATGAGTGTAATTAATAAGGTATTTTGAGAAGCACCAAAATGTAAGAAATGGAACTATACATATACGAATAATTACCACAGTAAAATAATGATAAAAACTAGACTTACATAATGTGAACAATACGCAAGAAATATTCTTGCTCTTATTTTTAACAATCATAATCGTATATTGACGAACAATATATTGCATCTTCATATTACGGTAAAGAAATTTTGTTTTGTTCCTCGAATTAGTATATTTTTTTTATTCTTAGCTGGGATCTGGGAGTCTGGGCTGAAGTTGGGAATTTTAGGATAAGGTGGGACCTGAATTTTCAGGTGGGACCTGGAACCCCCTTGCACACTATGATAGAGTCCTGTATAAGTTTTTTAATGAGCCCCCCCCCACGCATTCACGGAATCGGAAAGTAGATTTTCACGTTCACGCAAGTTTTTTCAATTCACGCATTCACAAAATTTTTTTTCAATTTTCACACATTCACGCAACCAAAAAAGCCCATTCACACATTCACGCAGACCGCTGGGGGAGCCCTCTAATAGCAGCTCTGTCAGAGGCGTAGCCAGAGTTGAAGGGTATGTTTTTTCATTGCAGATAATAAACGAGCTGCTGAAGCTACACTCCCAAAAGTGGATATCTTTATTGAAAAAGCCATTGATGGAAAAAGGGCTAGAAAGAAGAAATCAGAAAACATGTACGAATATGGTAAGATTATTTGAGATGTGCAATAGAAATAAAGAGATTAGCAGGGAAAAATCTTAATAAAAAGATTTTGTGCTATGTGTTATGACTCAAATTTTCTTTTAAGCTGGACTTCAGTGTTGCATTTGCTCCTGCACTTTTTATTTCTTTTTTTCTACTCAGATGATGAGGACGAGTCAGCGAAAGAAAAAAAGCAGAAATTAGTAAGAAAATATTCTTCAATAGAAATTATGTTAACGTACAAATTATTGAATTTCATGCCAAGATTCATTTTCTGAAACTAAGGTAAGTCCCAGTAAATTTGCTATTTTTGTGATCAATATCAGGAGGCTCGAGTTCGATACCCACCGTGGCACTACGATTCACTTGGCAAGTGAATGTTCCTTCGCCCGGGTCAACCCATGCCATGTGAGGGGAATTGGGTACCATAACTCTGATACAAGAGTATGGGTAGATATTTCAGACATTGTGGTGTGCCGTGACACTCAGGAGGTTCTACACTTGCGAGGACATCCGTTCTCCCGTGTAGTTCGAGTGTCGTGGTATACACCATGGCTCGGCAGCTCGCATCTGCAGGGTTGCAATGTCTGCTTGCGCTGTGATTCCTACTCCACCGTGGGTAGGACCCATTCCGATACATCGGAGGGCATATCTATCTATCTATCTATATCAGGGTTTTCAGGTCCATATATATGATCTCATTATGATATCCATAATAATTGTTTCCAAAATTAAGTAATCATGATCACAATCCTTCTTGAATATTTAGATTTTTTAATTTTCGCTCAAGCCAAATTTCTGTTTTTACGCGTCTATATTTTAATAATAGCATCTTTTTTATCACAGAGTGAGAATAAAGAAAATAACACTGGAATTCTGAAGACTGTTACAAGCAAAAAGAAAAATGTAAGAAAACAAGCTTAAATTTTGTTTTGTTTAAGAAATGAATTAATAGCAGACCTATGGCCATGAACAAAGCCTGCATGTGCTAAAGTAGCACTCTATGAAAAATATATAACAGATTATGACGTGCTATTAGCACTCCTAAAGAGGGTTTTGTTCAAACTTGTATATTTTAGGAGTGATATTTTAGCAGTTGCAAATCATTTTACGTGTGTGTCAGCGTGTGCGAGAGCATGCCAGGTCAGGCCTGTAATAGAAATATACTGATGAACAGTAAGATTTTTATACTTAATAAATTTATGAAACCCACATTTTGCACTTCATAGTTTCAAATCATTCATTCATTTTTTCTAGGGCAATCAACAAGTATCAGTGAAAGCAGATGATAAACATGGAAAGAAAAAAAAGGTAACATTGTAAAACTACATTCAGAGTTTGGTATAAAAAAACAAAACACCAGTTTTGAATTATTGAAGCAGTCATTCATTTATTTCCATTTTACAAGGTGAACGTTAATGCAGATGCTCAGAAAGCAACACACCAAGATTTTATGACTGAAATAAAAACAGTAAATACATTTTGTAAATTATCTTTGTATAGCTCAGGTTTTGTTCAAACTTTTATAGTTGAAAGTAGCCTCTTTTTTGAGTTTTCTCCCCTTTTTTTATAGCATAAAAAGGTATTTTGTTTCTTCGAATAAGGGAATTATACTTGAACAATAGATGTATTTTGTTTTTGATTGGAATTTATCCTAAAGGTTTGTTTTTTTTACTTAAAGATATGCATGATTAAAGGACTAGGAGTTTACTTTTTTTTACAGATGAAAGAAAAATTGAATGCTGCTAAAATACCAATCGAACAAACCAGTGAGTTTTACTATTTGTTTTGAAAGTGCAGTTGATGCTCTCTGATTCGATCTTTAAGGGGAATTAATAAAAATATACTTTGTCAGATGGTTTTAAACTCAAAACTGCTTGAATTTTTCTCTCTATGTTATATGAATATTATATACACAAGTATGTAACAAATGAATCCAAAAGACTTTACACAACAGTGCATTCACAAGATGATAGACAATTAGTATGCATGAGTTACCTTAAGGGAATAAATTAATGCGAGAATTAATTATTGCGGAATAAGTTAATGCGAGTAACCCCCAAAAAATTATATGTTTTGCGGAATAAATTAATGCGAAAAGGCCCATTTTAAGGAGTTTTGCGGAATTGCGGAATTAGTTTGGGCGCTTTTTAAGTAAGATAATAATGTCAAATATGGGAATACAAGTGCTTAATTTATGCATTGGAGTCCAGAAAATGAATATTTGGGATTTACACCTCCAAATCAGCAATATTTTAGAAAAAAATGCGGAATTTATTAATGCGAATGGTGAATGGCCGAAATTTTTTAAGTTTTGCGGAATTTCAAATTTGCATTAATTGATTCCGCATTAATTTATTCTGCATTAATTAATTCTCGCATTAATTCATTCCCTTAAGGTAACATATAACACTAAAATAATACAATAACATAACATGACATCACTATGACAACATTGAGATGACAATGCTACCGACAACTTGATACATCACAACAAAAATGTGCAATTTACAGACCAACATTTAACATTGATAATTTACAGAATAAAGTCACAATATATAAACAAATGCTACTATAATGTACTAGACTTAATTAATGATGGCTTGGATACTGAAAAGACGTGCAAAAGCTGCAAACAAAAAAAGAGACTGGAAACAAAGGAAAACACTGACCAAACAGAAAAACACTGACCAAACAGAAAAACACTGACCAAACAGAAAAACACTGACCATACAGAAAAACACTGACCATACAGAAAAACACTGACCATACAGAAAAACACTGACCAAATAGAAAAACACAGAAAAAAGCTGAAAACCCCCAAAATAGGGAAAACCCCAAACATCCTGTGGAGAACCATAACAGTCACTGTCTCAGCCACTACAAAAATAGCTATTTTTTTTAAGGTGTTAACTCTGATACAGAAAACGACGAGGAGCTACTGAATGTCAGCACATTGTCTCCCAACAAAGTGTCATGTGAGAGTAGCGATCATGTAGCTGAACCTGCCTCACCAAAGAGAACGACGGTGGCTAGACAGACACAAGGTCATGAAAAGGTACAACATAACCTGATACCTTCGATGACCAAAAGTCCTGAAAAGACAAACAATACCACTCTACAGCCCATTCGAAGGACTTCGCCAAGAAAAAAAGCCCATAATAGCCTACAGACACAATCTTTTCTATCAATGACCAAAGGTCCTGAAAAGGCACAACATAACCTGATACCTTCGATGACCAAAAGTCCTGAAAAGACAAACTTTACCACTCTACAGCCCATTCGCCAAGAAAAAAAGCCCATAATAGCCTACCAAGGCCTTCAATTAACTTAAATAATTTTGAACAACAACCTTGGCAACAGCAAACACAAAAGCAAGTTACAAACAGCACTCCAACGTCTAATAATTTTTTGGGAATAAACCCACTTGGTTTTTTAGAGAGTAGTACCAGTAGTACTGGGTCTCCTGGCTTTGTTAATGAATTAAACAACAATTATGGATATTGGAATAATTCAAATAACAATACACCATCAAATTCTGTTACCAATAACCAAAGAATGTATAATTCTCAATCCTTGACATCTTTGTGCGAGATTGTCAACGGTCTTCAAGCAAGGGTCAAGGCTCTTGAAGATGAAAATTCAAACCTGAAGACAGTTGTACATATGTTGATGGAGAAAAGCCAAAACGATAACAGACCAAATGTAAATAGCCACTTTAATCTTGTTATTTTGTTACATTTGTCTCAAAATCTCAAAAAAATTTTCCCATATTGCACTTGGTAATGTGTAACAATTATTGTTATTTAAGAATCCTGATCAAGAAGTAGATGGACATTACGGCCAACTGTCAAAGGAGCAAATTGTAAGTTTTAAAAAACATAAAATTATTTCACAGCAAATTTTACAATTTGGAAATAGTTGATAGTCAACATTAACATAATTATTATTGACATTTACAGAAATGTTTCTAATTATAACGTTTTTAACAAATCTTTGTCAACTTGTCATTCTATTTATTTAGAAAAAAGTCAAAGAGATTGGTAAAACTTGTGTGAATTACAAGGGTGGAATAAACCGGATGATGGATGTTGTGTTCACTGAACAAGAAATGATTTCTTGTACACCTTGTGGTCAGGCAAGTCAAAAAAATAAAGAGGCGAGAGGGGCATTACCATCTGATGGAATGAATATAATTTATAGTAAGAGTAGTTTTTTTTTAATTTGAGTGAAGATCTGTTTTTTTTTAAGCACAAGAAAGATATGATTTTGTGAATTAGAATAACTTGAATAAACACACACCACTTTATATGGCTTCCTGTGTGTATCTTTTTTTTTAATTTAGCAACTAGAATATCTGTTGGACAGCGCAATTTCTATTTATTTTTGGCCTTACTCCTGCTTACTCTTGTGCTTTTGTGTAGATTATAATAAAGATTGTTATATTATATTAATTCAAAGACTTTATTTATAGAATACATCAGAAAAAGATTTCCTGACGAATTTCCGGATGGGGAAAATAATTCCAAAATGCACAGTCAGATGACAAATCATTTGAAGGTTGTGGTTAGAGCCTTCAATTCAAGAATGAGGCCGTCAAAAAATTGAGAATTATTTTCAGTTATTTTTTGAGCTATTTCCATTTTTAGGTTAACACTGTTCTTTTGGTAAGACATAAGTAAATTTTGAAAATTTAAGAGCTCTTGTGAAAAAATGATTCTTAAAACTATATTACTCTACCAGAGACTACTTTTTCTTATTTTAATCATTAGAAGCCTATTCCTGCCACCCCATATTCATTTTGTTACTGCAGAGTTATCTATTCTATATTTAAACTTTTCAATTTCACAACGTTTTAACTGGTCAATGTAATATTTAAAAATTACAATCACCCAACATGATACAGTAATATTTTATATTTCCTATTTTATTGATGAAAAACCCTTACTATAGGTCCATTTTGCTGTAAATATTTTGTTCTACATCTTGTTTTTAGTACTCACTTTTTGATTGCCCTTATATTTCTTTGTATTTTTTTATTCTATACATATTTCTTTCACTTTCATTCTCTTGTTATATATTTTTCTATTTTAATTTTTATTTGTTATTTTCTCTTTATAACTATTTCTTTTATCTATTTAGCATTGTTTTTTAATTTTAGCATCATATCTGTTTTAACAAACTTTTAAAGAATCTGGTACTAGTATTTTGTTGCTTTAAACGCTCTTAATTTGCAAGACTTCTATTTTCTGTCTGTATGATTCCAAACTTGAAAAGTTATTTTTTTGTCTCAAATCTATTGGTCAAAACAGGTCTTAAATTTGATTTATAACAAAAAATCTGTATATTAATTGAATTTCTTTTCTTTTCAGAATGATGAAAATAAAAATTTTAAAAATGTGATTAAAAATTTGAGCAAGTTATTCAAAAAGATTCAAATCGAAATTATTGATACTGGACTTGATCACTGTTCCTTTGGCTCGGTCCCTGATTGCTTAAAGTTGAACTTCAATTCAGGTATATTTTGCATTAATTTTACCTTGACTTTCCTTTGTAATGAAAGAGGCCCCCCAGCGGTTTGCTTGATGTCGTGATTAGAGATCTTTATGGCGTGATGGCGTGATCAAGATTTTGGCGTGACACGTGATAGGGCAAAAATTTGAGGCGTGATGCGTGATTTGGGCTATTTTTCGCTTTTTTTTGCGTGATGACAAATTTTAGCTATCTTCGTGATGCGTGATGGAGAAAATTTTTTTGCATGATTGCGTGATTGTGGGTGCCGCTGGGGGGGGGGGCTCATGACACTGGTTTTGGATAAAACTTTTCATTCTGATGTGCCTAATAAGTACCCCTAAATAGCTAAATAGCCAGGTCTTTGATTACCTTATTTTTGGTAGAGGGGTACAATTTTCAGTTCCCCACAATAAAGTCCTCATTTATTACAGACACTGAGTTTATGGAAAGGGATTTATATCTGATGTTGACAACATTACAATAGTCATAGGGAAGGTTGTTTATGCAAGGAAATGATATCAATTTTTGGTTCTTATAACAAACTTTTTATAAAACGGTACATCTGAAAGACGTTTAAAAGATGCTTTATGGACGTTGATAGTTTTAAAATCCAGGGATAACCTTGGATATTCAAGGAGAACTGATATCAATTTTTGGTTCTTATAACAAACTTTTTATAAATCGGTACATCTTAAAGACGTTTAAAAGATGCTTTATGGACGTTAATGGTTTTAGAATCCAGGGATAACCTTGGATATCCAAGGATAACACTGTTTAAAATCGAAAATAAACCTGGTACAATCTGGTACAACCATGGACTTTAAATCAAAGGATAACCTCGGATAACCCGGGATTAAAAATATGGATATCCCATTTCAAAAAGTCCTTTATTATCCTTAATTGTACTTGATTTCTTGTACTTGATATCCAAGGATTTTTGCTCCCAAGGTGTACTTAATTTTGTACTTGATTTGTCCAAAGTATATCCTTGGATTATCCTTGATTTTGATACCAGGGCAATTTCATTTTTTGCCTGTCGAAGGTTGGAG
Organism: Clytia hemisphaerica; assembly: GCF_902728285.1. NCBI lineage: Eukaryota > Metazoa > Cnidaria > Hydrozoa > Leptothecata > Clytiidae > Clytia > Clytia hemisphaerica. The sequence continues at coordinate 398,880 of NW_027104234.1, read as the reverse complement.
CTTGCCCAAGCACATTACAGGCAAAATTTAAAAATATCAATTTTTGCTCATAGACTTCTTAAAAAGGATTTTCAGACTTTTTCGTAATAATATTTTTTGTTCACTGGAAGGTATTCTTTCCAAAAAACCAAAAATTTTTGAATTTTGGCAAATTTTTATTTTTCGATGACGTCATGGTTTTATGACGTCATTTTGCCTTATTTCCTTAATATCTCTTGATATATTCATTTTCAGATATAGGTTGTGACCTTTTTCTTTATCAGTATTTCATGCTCTTTCGACTGAAACAAAAAATTTTCAATTTTGACGACGTTTTATTTTGGTTGCCATAGTAACCAATGACGTCAGTTTCCATGGCAACGGGTGGTCACACCCGGCCCCACCTCTTAAATTTTGATCTTCTACATTCAAGGAACAATATTCAATCATAAAATCCCTTTGCACAAGCTGCTGCACACGGGAAGCTTTTTCGCGACATAGTGGCCCCTACTATTAGTTCTGATAGATAGAATGAAAACTACCTGATCAACACCAACCAAACCTTCTGTCTTGCGTTTACTCTTTCCTCCCCAACAACTTTCGTTTTTGGTTATGTAGGTTTTAAAATCCACAAGTAATGAACCTCTTATAGCTTTATCGGAATAAATCTGGTTGAAAACCTTCTGTCAGGTTTCATTCCCGTACGTTTTTTATCCATGTTGTGAACCGGTTTTCCCAATTTCCCGACCGCCATCGCAAAATATTAACAGTCCCGATCGAAATATTGCTGTTTGTGACGCACTGATAATCTAGAAAAGAAACAAATATTAAATTTGATTCTTTTTTTGTTTGTATTTCTAAATTTCACGATAAAAAGAACTATTTACAAATTATTTTCTTTAACAATGGGCGTTGAATCAACATTGACATATTTAATGATGTCATAATCAATGCCGTGCATATTTTTTCAGCGCCGTGCATATTTTGTCAACGTCCTTTTCATTGGATAAATACCAATAAAATATACAAGATAAGTAAACATAAATTTATCACCCGCGAGCACAGCTTAGCTAAGGGCATCTCTCTTATTCATTATCTAAGAATTGAAACGGGCAAAGATTACCGCGCAGGCTGATAGCGGACAAAGGTTTTTTAAAGATATTTTCAGTTATAATCCAAGGTAGAACAAACTAAACATAGAAAGGGGGTATTTTTAGTGCTCTATAAGATGATCGGAATTTTTTTTGAATTCTATGTTTAGATTTTTCTACCTAGCCCTGTTGCTATGTACGCGTGCCCTGTTGCTAAGACCTTTGCTTGAAATCGAAAGCGATACCAAAATAATTTAGTGCACACTGCCGTTTGCGTAATATCGATAAAGTGAAAGGAGGTCCTGACTGCCAAGCAAAAAGAAATTCGCATTTGTTTCTACATTCTGGGTTAACGGTGGAAGAATGTTTTATTGTAAATGGCGGCAATATAGAATGCATAATCAGGATGCGTTTCACTTTCGTTTTCTTGTTTGTTTGTTTACATTTCCGACATAATTTATGCGGCCATTATTGACGTAACTAAGAGTTCGCAAGATGGTAGACTTTTGCATTTTTAAAATGTTTTCCATTTGTTTCACACAATAGTGGTATTTGGGGGAAAGATGGCAAAAATGGAAGTTTTGGGGTAAGAAACAAATGGACTCTATTTTGTGCAAATACGCAAAAATCAGCACACACAAAAATTAGCACATACAAAAATTAGCAGGTACAAAAATTAGCATATACAAAAATTTGTACAAATAAGGTATATTCAGTAGAGCACACAGTCTTATTTTTGCATCCATAAACTCAGCATCTAACAACACAATTGAACCACAATTTCTGCAACAGAGACACCATGACAAATGAAATTTCACTGCTAGCACGTTGTTTCTAATTTTTTTTCATTCAAAATGGCCATCGCTGATTGGAGAATTGTAGAGCGCCCACTGCCAAACTGCCCACTGCCCACCACCCTAAATATAATGAACAAATTACGGGTGTGTAATTTGCCACTTGGATGACATTATGTGCTCCATCATGATGCTGCAAATTTCTTCTCCTTCATTTTGGAGAAAGGCAACTTGGAGGAAAGTTGAAAATGGTACCAAAATTTAGCTCATGAAAGCCGCTACTCAATTTTACAAACTTTGAAAGCTCCACAACTTGCTCTCAATTTTACAAAAAATCGAGCTCAAAAGTGCACGGAAAGCTGGACTGATATTATGAAGAAAATTTGGTTGGTTTCCCAACAAGCCAATGTTTGACAGTAGATCGATTTCTAGACACTTCAAAAGTTCCTTCTGATCTTTTTGGTTTTACCATACAAGTGACAAGAGTGTCTGCATGTCAAGCTAAAAAAAAAAAACATACAATCATTAGGCTAGGTATGGATAGGTTTTCTGTCTCACTGTCTGAAAGCGCCTGCTGCTTGTGAATTTTATATTTTCCAATAAAGTCTTTTACCAACTAAACAACAATTTTTTATCAACCAATATTTTGAAAAGTAAAATGGGTGCAAAATGAAGGGTCCATTTGTTTCTTACCTCAAAACTTCCATTTTTGCCATCTTTTCCCCAAATGCCACCATCGTGTGAAACAAATGGAAACCGTGTTAAAAATGGCAAAAGTCTACCATTTTGCGAACTCTTAGTTACGTCAATAATGGCCGCATAAATTATGTCGGAAACATAAACAAACTAACAAGAAAACGAAAGTGAAACGCATCGTAATTATGCATTCGATTATTGCCGCCATTTACAATAACATTCTTCCACTTTTGACCCAGAATTCAGAAACAAATGCGAATTTCTTTTTGCTTGGAAAAGCTTGGCAAACTTCCACTTTTGACAAAAAGAACACAAATGACCAATGTAAATTAAAGTGGTAAAAATGTAAGTATTTTTTAACACTTTTGAACACATTTTGATGAAACAAATGGGAATAAGGTGGCATAAGTGGCATAAGTGGCATAAAAGGTGATGAAACAAATGGACCCGAAGATATTTTATTCTTGCCATGTTAATATGAGCTTCCTTTGTCTATTTCAGTATTATTTGCATGGCAGTTTGGGTTTTGGTTTTCTTTTAAACTTCAAGCTAAACTATAAGCAATGGGTGCGCGTACATATGTCAACTGGGCTAGCTTAAAAAATTGGAACATTGAATTTTAGAATCAAAATAAAATTTATTTGTCATCTCCTCAACAGGTGAATTTTCAGAAGAATAAGAAGAAATCAATACATACAGTACAGATTTAGATTTTCTTTCTGAGTACTTTTTGATTGGATCAATCATTTCCTTTATATTCTGATTTTGAGTTTAATATTTTCTGTTTATTAATCAGGTAGATCCATAAAAGTATCACTTATTTATTTTAGTTTTTTAAAGATTGCGTAAAAGCAAAACATGAGTTCAAATCGCTCCATTGTTTCTCAGGTAAAATTTTAATGTTGTAATTGATATTTATAATGTTTTCATTCTTTTTAAGATAATTCATTTTCAATGGATTAAATACATTAAATACTCAATTAGTAATAGGTTTCGTTAGAATCAATGTTTAGTTTCAGCTAAAATTCTTGGATTGTCTTCATTCAGGGAAAAGGATGTATATACAGTATTTTATTTCTTCACAATATAGATAGAATACTGTGAAAGAAGAATCAAGAGTTATGAAGATCGTCTGGATGACATTGGCATGACTCTCCGTAAAGATAAACTAGCAAATGAAAAATAGTAAGTCCTTGATTTACTGTTATAAAATATTTTTAAATTTTTCAATCAGAAACATTTTCATGAGATAATATTTCACCAAACTCTCTTTATTTATTTTTATCCTTTACATTCTTTCTTAGTGAACAGTTGTCTGAAGAGAGGGATCAATTAACATCTACTGTTACTGAATATAGTAAGCTTGCTTCTTTGCATTATTTATGCCTCATCATTGTGCCTTTTTGATGTGTAAAGTACAAGTTGAAAAATGAATAAATGACAGGCTAAGTTCCAAATATCAAATTAAAAAAAACTTTCCTGTCATAACCGTATTTTGGATGAGGTTGTTGCCAACTTTAAATATGTCCCAAACCTACAGCAGAACTAATTAAAACTGTGATAGAACTTGATTATTAGTGGGGTATTAGCAGATAGAAATACCAGGTGTGCTAAAAATAAGTTATGTACCCTCTTCAAAGTGCAATTTCTTGAGATCTCCAAATAGATTGAAAGTTCGACAGAAAGTAAATTTAATCCATTTACGAGGCCTTTAAAATATATTTTAAATATTTTTTACTGCAATTAAACTGCTTTATTCAGGCAAAAGGCAATAATTCACTGTTCTGTTTTTTAATATAAATTTGAAAGGTCTATTTTAGACCGGTCTTAGAATTTTTAGAAAGTGATTTATTATTTTATTTCAGCTTATAACTTTTGATCTACTGGACCAAATTTGATAAATGACGTATGAAAATTTGAGTTTATCTTTCCTCTTGTAGATAAAAAGCCTTTGAAAAGTCATTTAAATTGAGAAATTTCACATCAAACAGGAAAACTTATTTCTTGCACACCTGGTAAATAAGTTTAATACATGGTAAGAAATGCTGAAGATCTTTTAGAACTTTTTAGAACTATATATTCCACATGAACGAATCTTATAACTCAGTGAATCTGTTTTTGAAAATAAATAAAATTTAATTTATTGTTTATTTTTAGAAACCCAGTTGAAAGAATTGCGCCATGAGAACAGAAGAAGCATGATGTTGTCAATGGCAATCATGTTATTCTTTGTTATAGCTTATTTTGCATTTGTACAAAGTTGAATGGGTGGGGACTTCTTAAATAATAAATCCTATTTGAAGGGCATTTTTGCCTTCATGGATATATCCTAAGGGCATGATGTTTAGAATTTACAAAAAAAATTGATATTAATGCCTTTTTTAAAGCAAGCTCATTCTGTAATTTGCTAAATCTTGTTGGGTCACAGATTTTTCATCCTTACCTGGCAAACTCTTACCCATTCGGAAAAGAATGTTTTTGGAGACTTTTTGTGTAAAGTATAAAATTCTGAAAACAAATACAGCCATTTGAAGCTCAAAATTCTGACAGATATTACAATATAATTAATGTCATATTTCGTCGTCGAAGCAGAACTTGATCTAAATTTTGAGCTTTATGGCTTTCCCTTATTCGATTCCTTGGATATATTTTATTTATGTATAGAACTTTGGAAAATTTCATATTTATGTAACTTTTGGTACAAGGTACATCATTTTGTATTGTTATATCTAGAGAATTATAGGGCTTATCAAATAAATCAACCAAAAAAATTGTATTTGTATCTTAAAATAAAGGGATCTGCTGTTGTAAAAAGCTTGATTTAATTCTGAATTGAGTTTAGCATTAAGCTCTTCACCATCATAGTAACGAACAGGGGAACTCAGAACTGCTCTCTGAAAAAGATTCTTTTCAAATGGATGAATTTAAGTTAGGGGTTGTTTAAGATTGAGAAGTTGAATATAACTTTAATCTATTTCAGCAGAAGAAAGAAAATCTAGAATTCAAAAAACAAATCAAAAGATGCCTCCAAAGAAAAAAGTAAAAAAGAAGCGTGCAAAAAGTGCAAAAGCTAGTGAACCAACAATCGAAGAAAAATATCAGCAAACTATTCAAAAGATTACTTCTCTACAAGATCATCTGGCAATGCGCACTGAAATAGCACGTCGTTCACAGCTCAAATCATATGATTTACGAGACCAGATGAGAAAAGCTAATGATGAGATAATTGAAGAACGCAAAAGCAAACACGATATATCATCAGATCTTATCAGGCAATACAAAAGTATGCAAAAAGATTTGACGCATAAGACTTATCTACTGGAAAACAAAATCCTTGATTTGACTACACGTTTAACAACTACTGAACAAGAATTAGCTAATGAGCGTACCGAGAAACAAAGAATCATTGAGGAAAAAGATTCAGTGATTTTTAAATTAGAGAGGAGGCTTGATCATATTGAAAATGCATATGAGAATATTTTACATGATGCTTTTGATGCGATTGTAGATAAAATGCAAGTAGCTCGGAGTGCTTGGCAAAATGAATCAATGGAAATTCAAAGTAGAAACAAAGCTTTGTTATCAAAGTTTGGTTTGAATCCATTAGAAATTTAAACATATAGTTTGTTTTTCTATATTAATTTCTTAGCCTCGGGCTAATTAGCTGAGGGATAAACTATAACTGGCAACACAAATAACCATTGTATTATTTGCGTTATACTAGAGTGTAATATTTTGGAAAATTTGTACATAAATAATATATCGATGATATTTTTATCAGATGATGAGTACTAATATATTTCTAATATCAGAATAATGTGTTTTAAAATTGATATTCATGATGTAATCTTTTATACGGAAACACATTAAAAATACAGGGCGTTTGTTACCACTTTCATTGTTTAAATTCAACACTGTGTGGCAAACGTCCGGTATTTTTGCTTTTCGAATTCCAGAAGTTTCTTTTGATTTAACCTTTGCATTGGGTAATAAAGGTCTTGATCTTATAATAAAACTTATTGGTGATTTCAGCAGGATTATCTTTGTATATTAATAATCCTTGTGTTTCACGATGCAACAAAGCTGGTTTAAAGACAAATACAGGCATACCTGTTAATATTTTGTAGAATCCCTCTTCAAAGAACTTTGATAAGATGAAATTCATTTAAAACTTCTTTTCTTTACAGTGAATATGAAAAATTTAAATGATTGAAATAAATTATAAAGATTTCTTTGTGCCAGAGGTAAATAATTTTCTGATTTATAATCAAGCTAATGCTTAACCCTTTCCATCATTTGTATTCATCCTCAGGTGAACATTTTGAGATTATTTTCGGTTGTTGAAAAAGAAAAGTTTCATAATTTTTCTCTAAGTGGCCTGGTTTTTTACCCACTTTTATGAACTTTAAAGTTACTATTTTCAATCCTCTGGCAATTAGGCTATGTTTAACAGTTTTCCTAACCGCGCCCTCTCATTTGTTAGACGGCTAATATCAATTCAAACTGTCCATTTTATTTTATTCCTTTTTTTTATAATGTTCATATTTACATCTTAGATTCCCTCATCAGCATTTTATATTCCAAATTTTATCACAAAAGAAGAGGAAGCAAACTTGGTAAAGAATGTGAGCATTATTTCAATATCTACAAAATTTTAACACTTAAAATGCTTTAAATGCTATGATGAAAATATTTTGTCTGGTAAGAATCTGTCACCGAAAGACAAGGACATTTTAAAAGTTATTACCTGGGGGTGGGGGGGGTACTAGGTTTGCAAGATGACGGGTATGTCCGAAAATCGACCCTTAAAAAGACTATTTTCACAAAATTTCAGCCAAAACTTTCAAATTTTAGTCCAAATTTCAAAAATTTATGACCCGTTGAGGTAGCTGATTTCTGATCTTCGTAATCTTGGAACCCTTACAATCCTCCTTACAAACCCTCAATTGCTTTTTAATGATTTTTGTACCCCTTTGGCGAGAGTGTGAAAAAAATTGACCCTTATGGCTCACATATACCCGACACCTATCCTAAGTACCCCCGGAGTTGTTATTTATTTGATTTATTTGTTTATTTTCATTAGATACAACAAGCACCGAAGCCAAAATGGACACAATTGTCAAACCGAAGACTTCAAAACTGGGGTGAATTTTTAGTTTTTTATACTATCTGATTCTGTTATATACAGCTGATGGTTGTAACAACATCAAACTTCAAGTACTGTAAAGCAATTTTTGTATTTTTTTTTGAAAATTGTATCATACTCCTTCACCTTTTAGAGCACTCTTGTAGCGTCGCTTAATCTTCAACACATATTATCTGATATACCTTTAAAAGAATTTATTTTTACATTAGAGTTCCCGTTTCATATCAGACACATATTTTATATCAGGAAAGTGTCCTGCTATTGTTATATCATGCTGATATTAGCAAAAAACTGCTTTTCTTTTCCTCTTTCTGACCAATCTTGCTCCACACCCGCGTCAATTCTATGTAGAAAAGTTTGTAAATTAAAATTAACGAGTAAACAAACGACATCACTCTTATTTAAAAACAAAACTAAGCCATTTTGTTCATATGGTTTTGCAGATAACTTTTTTAGTTGATTTGACTTTTTCCTTTATATTTTAGGTGGACTTCCCCATGAGAAGGTACAATTACATTCATTCTTCAAAAATCATTTATCTTTTTTTTCTCCTGCATAAAGTTAAGATCGATGAAAATGTTTTTCTTCATATTATTTATTTTACTCATCTTTTGTTAATGTTTTTTTTCATTCGATTCAATAGGGGATGATTCCTGAGAAGGTTCCACCAGTAAGTTTACCTTGCTTTTCTTTAAAAGTCTTGTTTTTAAATAAGAGTGATAACGTTTGCTTACTCATCAATTTTAATTTTCACACTGCAAGATTCCCGGGGGGGGCACTGACCTTGACGACCGACGGGGACGTGCCGCTGGAGTTTCAAAAGTCGATCCTGTCAGAAATGAAATTTGATGAAAAATAGACCCTGTCAGAAGAAAAATTCGATGAAAAATCTACCCTGTCAGATTCTACTGTGAAAAACCTTACCCTGTCAGATTCTACCCTGAAAAACCTACCCTGTCAGATTCTACCCTGAAAAACCTACCCTGTCAGATTCTATGTTAAAAACCTACTCTTTATACACGTTTTTCGCGTTTTTCGTAAAGCATAACGTGATATCAACATTTCCAGGCTAAAAAACTACAGCATTGCATAAACATTAAACCTCAATACCTGGAAAACCGACCAAAAGAATCGACGACGAGAGTTATGCTTGAATTGATTTTTTCAGGCGAAAATCAGTATCGAAGTTGATTGGATACTACTCGAATTGAGACATTTTTAAAATAAATCCCCTCTAAATCGAAATGTTATGGAATTAATAGGGTATTTTCTTATTAAATATTTCCTATCTATAGGAAATATTTGTTAAAACGGTAATTTTTCTCCTTCTCCTTCTCCTTCTTCTCCTTCAAGTCTAACGCCGGTTTTGGTCAATTTCGTGAGTTTGTACATGAGTCTCTTTTTAAATCAAGCTCCGGCGGTAAAAACAGTATGATGTTCTTTTTTCGAGGCAGAAGACGTCAGTTTTTCAAGACACGTCGTAGGAAATATGCGTACGGTGGTCTATTCTCCTTGCCGATCGGAAAACGTTGCCCGGTTCGAAAGCGTATTGTTGATCGGACCATACTGCTTTTTAACAGTCATAACAAAGATGGAGGCAAAAAATAGACAACAAATGTTGCTCTTTCGCTATTTTCGCTATTTTTGAATTGAGTTTTTTGTACGATTGTCTGGATTTGATGTTTCGTTTACATACTCTTGGTGTGAGAGATACAATCTCTTATCTTGATGGTCTTGGAAAAACAGGACATTTTGTCAACTTTATTCATGTTTCACAACAAGCTAACTTCATGCCTGTATATTTACCTAAAAGTGATATTGTGGATAAATCTGGCCATGTTATACCTGAAAAAAATACTTGCGACATCAAAAAAGTTTGAACTCACTTTTATGGTATGCACCACCCAATGCGCAATGGTCATGGTCAGATGGCGATATGGTTGGTGATGAACTATGATTTAGCTAGCTTTGAGCTAAAAATTTAAACATGGTGCAAAATTGACTGGTTAATGATTGAATTTCCCTTGGTGTTTTTATCTACAACAATGAATTAACTGGTTAGTGACAGTTGGTGAAAACTCTTTTTGTGGGGAAAATTCTGTTGCGGTTCACAGAACTGGTAATTTCAAACTTTTTAAGCTGATATAACCGGAACACCTTGGCCAATATGAAGAATGTTAACTTTTAAAATTTTGATTGTATTAAATATGGAATTAAACAATTGGAATCATTGTCTTGAACTTGGTACTTGGAGATTTTCTTCCCCATGCATTTATAATGTGGAAAACTTTGGTCGTGGAGATTTTTTCCACGTGCGTTTTAAACGTGGAAACTTTTGTTGTGAATTTGGAGATTTTCTTTCCCGTGCATTTAAAATGTGGAAAACTTTGGTTGTGAATTTGTAGATTGTTTTCCACGTGCGTTTTAAAGGCAAAAGGTTGCATTTAAACAATGGAAAACTTTTGCTATGAATTTATTTTCCTCAATACGAGTTGAAAACGTTGAAAACTTTATAAATTTGGAGATTTCTTACACGTACATTTAAAAGATGGAAAACATTTGTTATGAATATATATTTTCTTCAATGTGCGTTTAAAACTTGACATTTTCTTCCACATATGCATTTAAAAAATGAAGAAAACTTGTTCGTTCTCATTGACAATTTTTTCAAGTGATTTCCTGGCCTGGCCTGGAACTTTTTTTCCCTTTTTGTCATTCTTTCATTTCAGATATTTCCCCTTTTTGGCTAATATTTCTGGCAATAAGCGCTTAAAATAAAATGATATAATTATGCACTATCCCAAGGCCTTTTGATGTGTTCAATAACACAACACTCTACTCAGCAGGTGCGACGCCGGGTGATGGCTAGTATAATACTAAAATCCAACTAAAGTCCACCTACTCTTGGGTACCTAATAGCCGGGGGGATTGGAATAAGGGGGGGGTTGAAAAATCTCAAAACTTAATAAGCGGGGGGGGGGGGTTGGATAAAAAATGTCCTGGGTGGCAAATTTTTTAAAAGGAGGCTAATAAACCTTTTTTCAAAGAGGCCACCCTTTGTTGAATAATTGTGTAGTCCAGCAGAAAAACAATGATAAAACCATGCATAATGTATACAATATACATGATACAGTAATTATGCATGGCTCTATCATTGTTTTTATGGCTGGAATACAAAATTATTCAACAGGACGTCCTCTTTGAAAAAAGTCTATACAGCAGAATTGGGACAAAAAAAGGGAACTTTCAAAAACATTTTCCCAAAAATTGATAAGCGGGGGGGGGGGGTGGAATAACAATGTTCAGAGTGGAAAATCTTCGAAAAATAAATTAGCCAATTTGGTTACTGCATTGTTATATTCTCAGTCGAGTTCAGCTTGGATATACTCCGTAATCCGTAGGTTTGAACCTTCGTCATCTTAGGAATAATCCTGCAAATACTAGCAATTACATAAACGAATTTAGAAATTCTTGGGGACTTGTGTTGCTTGATGTTATCTGATAAAGCACTTTGAAATCTTTTGAGGACATCAATAATTATTAAATATTTCCTATCTATATAGGAAATATTTGTTAAAACGGTAATTTTTCTCCTTCTCCTCCTTCTTCTTCTTCTTCTTCAAGTCTAACGCTCGGTTTTGGTCAATTTCGTGAGTTTGTACATGAGTCTCTTTTTAAATCAAGTTCCGGCGGTAGAAACAGTAGGGTGTTCTTTTTTCAAGGCGGAAGACGTCATTTCTTCGAGAAACGTCTATTGTAAATATCCGTACGGCGCTCTATTCTCCTTTTCGATCGGGCAACGTCGGCCGTTTCAGAAGCGTATTGTTGATCGGACCATACTGCTTTGTTTCTAACTGTCAAAAAACAAAGGAATTCTAGTTGTCATCAACGATCCTGTTGTTTTGTTTCCGCAGAAATTCTAAGTCTTGAATAGCGTGGATATTAAATTTACAGACCAGAATAATCAACCGTAGTATAACCTCCAAGCAGCTCTTCGTGCTCCACACATTCTATGCACTTTCCATGCATGCCAGATAGATGCGCTCTCTAAAGGGAATGGTTCTGCATCATATGCCTTAGCAATGGTGATCGGTTATGAGATTAACCGTAGTAGGGTTACCCAATAAGATACCAGTCAGGCAAATCCTTGCATTTGCACGGGGTCCGCTACGTTGCATTTGCAACGGGTCGAAATCGAAAGTAGCGCGAAAACCCGGTGCAAATACACTGGATTTTTGGAACTCTGTGTGAAATCGCGCGATCTAGACGCGGGCGTTTAGAAATACTCAAACTTACCAAAAATATTTTGCTTGATTAAAAAAGATTGCATGGGTGGAATCTTTTTTCCATGGACACAATTCTTTATTAACGAATGAAGAATCTCGTAAAGAAAAAATGAAAGCCCCGTTCGTCTTCATTTTCCCCCGTTTTCAATTCAAAGTTGAAATTGACGTATTTGCCTGACGCGTTCTAGCTCATTTGCACAGGGTCGGGAAAACCTGTTGCAAATGCACACCCCGTGCAAATACAAGGATTTGCCTGACTGGATACTATTTACTTGATCGGGAAACGATTTGATATTTTTTATCAAAACGCATCCTCTTTTGTCTTTGGGATATGCTTTTAGACTTGATCTTCAAATCGTCAAATGAAAAGGAAAATTTTGAGAAAAGGGGAAGCTATAAAAGGCACCTCATAAAATATATTAAATTTAGAAGTCGATTGACTAGAGGATTTATTTAAAAGTTCACTGCAGTGGAAAACTTAAAATAAATGAAAGACATTCTACGCTTCTACTTTAGTGGTTATGAACGAAAACGAGTCTCATGTTCACAAGCCAAAAGAAAGGTTTTTTAAACACGCCAATTATATGATTATACACCATCAACTCATTCAAACAATTGCATAATAACAGTAGTTTGCGCTACTAGCACTTGGGGAGCCAATTGGTTAATTTTGTTTCCCGCCCGCATTTCATAACAAATACGCATAACAGAAATCATAAACTTACGTCATGAGTTTATTCTGGTCTGTAAACTTAATACCCATGCTCTTCGGGACTTAGAATTTCTGTGGAAAAAAAACAACAGGATCGTTGATGACAAATAGAATTTTCCCAAAACAAAGATGGCAGAAAATAGACAACAACTTTTGCTCTTTGGCTACTTTTCTTTGCTTTGGTTTATATGCTTTGATGAGTTGAATTGGATCATGATTTTTGTACGATTGTCACAAGGAATGGTCGATAGTGAACTTTTCTTAATATTCCTTTCTGGATTTGATGTTTCGTTTACTGTACATTACTGTACATTCATTCTGTTGGAATGAGAGATGATACAACAATCTCTTGGTCTTGTCTTGGAAAAACAGGACATTTTATCAACTTTCACAACAAACTAACTTCAATTTTGTTTGTATATTTACATAAATCGTACGAAGGCAAGTGACTGTGAATAAATCTGACTATTACATACTTGCAATATGAAAAAAGTTTGCACCCAACGACAACGTGAACGAATGCAATGCAACAAAACAATGGGAATGGTTGATGAACTGATTTTAGCTAAAAATTTAAACATGGAGCAAAATTGACTGGTTAATGATTGAGTTTCCTTTGGCTTTTTTCCAGGCGTACCCAATCGATAACATCGATTGTCGATTTAATCGATGTCAATCGATAAAAGTCGTTCGTAATCGATGATCGATCGATTACTAATCGATGGCCAATCGATAGGAACGTAAAATTTTATTATCGATTGGTATCGATTAACATCGATTAAATTCGATTATTATCGATTAGCCATCGATTGAATTCGATTGTTATCGATTAAGATCGATTGCGATCGATTGTGCTAATTTTCTGTATGTATGATCGCTACTCTGTGTACCAGAGTGTATCTCACGATAATATAGGCTTCTGCTCATCCTCTAGCGAAAAAAGTTTCTTATAGGAGATATATCTATAGAGGTTTGCGAATCAAACTAACGATAATACCGTAGCGTACTTTAAGGGAAGAAATTTTCGCGGGAAGAAATTTTCGCGGTTCACAGCTCAAAATTTGCCGAAAAACCGCGAAATTAAATTCCGCGAAAATTTGTTCCGTGAAAATTTGTTCCCTTAAGGTAGTACGACAATGAATTTTGAAATTATCCATAGAAATCGGGTTTGTGTACAGACTATATGATCGCTTGCAGTGCCAAAAATCATTGTTTTGTCCTTATTCGAGGTTATAATTAGCGTCTTGTTTCCTCAGTGAATCCCGGAATGTGAGAATAAGCTACCCGAAGAGGTATACAAATGTATAAAAGGGGTACCAATTTTTTTAACAAATTAGAAGGCTGGGTATTCATTGAGTTCTAGCCAAAAGGGAGAGTCGAGAATCTTGGATGGGAAATGAAACCACTTATTTCCCATCCAAAACGCCTGCGCGTGGTTTTCATACAAATGCCAGATTAAAACTAAAATCTATCGCTAGATTTCAACAAGCAAAGGAACCACTAGATATAATCCGTCTTAATGATGAGTTTTGGATGGGAAATAATAAGTGGTTCAATTTATGTTGCCTGAGAAGGGTTAAAGATTCGCCTCTAGCCCTTCGGGCTTGAAACTCGATGAAAGCCCCTGATAATGTGAATTAAGGCTAAAATAAAGGCTAGAGTAAAATGAGGGATTTTCCCGATTGGACTCAGCATTATTCGACGACCATCGGCTTTAGGGGTCACAAACATAAATTCTGAAATTAAGAAGCGGGGTGGTGGGACCTTAGAATAGAGGGGATAAATTGAGGACTCGAAAAATAAAGTGAATATTCAGTATTTTCAACTATTTTGTTAGAGTTCATTTAAGTTTTCTTTTAAACAAAATTTACAGGATTAGAAACAGTGTAGTGAAAACGTTAAAATCTAAATCGATTTAAACCATCAAAAAGTATCTATGCAGCTAACAAAATAATAAAAGTTGATTATTGCCAATTTGCATTCAAACGGGTGCTAATCTCATCGGTCCGGACTGATTGGTCCGAATACGAAGAGATTCGAATTATCGAAAGCATTCTACGAAGAAATCTCTTTACGGTATTTATATCTCTTTTCCGACTGAAATTTGATTCAAATTAAAGAGAGATTCAAATAAAAGAATTAGCGAATTAGCGAAAATGCACTGAAGTATTTAGTTTATACAAACTAAATCACGTAACAATAATCGTATTATCATATAATGCCTACTATATTACATGCATTATAAACGACTCCAGTATGTGAAGTATTCAAATTACTTTGTACTTTTTTAACAAAGTTAGAGTTTTCTTTTCTATTACAGTATCCATTGTTAAGTTTACTTTAGAGATAAATGACTGGCCATTAACTAATACAATGTTTTTCACAAGGGGCATTGAAAAAATGGCCTTCTTTCCTTTGAACTCGATACCGTGGCACGTAAAAATAATTGTATCGAGTTTCTTTTCTTTCTCTAGAGATAGAGTCGGGTGAATTGCCTTCGCACCAAATTTCTGAGCAATCCGAACAACAAAACCAACGGCGCAAGTTTTTTTGTCCTTGCGGTACACGATAATTTCACCAAGCCCCAAACCATCATGCACAATGCCAAGCTTATCAAAATAAGAGGTCGTATTTGTTGACTTCCAGCGTTCTGCTCTAGAAGCGGCAGGTGTATACGATTTACCAGCTTGTAGTGAAAGAAATCTTGAAATATGGTAATAATTCCCCTCCCAAAATACGTATCGTGGACGCCACGCACCTTTATTCCTGCCAGATACTTCACGTTGCAGGGAATGAGAAGTGAATTCATTTTCATCTGCCAAAACATTCACATCTGTAGAAGAAACCTTCACTCTGTACAATTGGTTACTGTTTCCATCGTGTTCGGGACAATCAAAGTGATAATTAGCTGCTTCATTCGGTTTAAACTTGATACCAACGCACTCATAATGATACCATTTCGCACACCCAGGGAATTCACATTGTATCCAATTGATTTTCGTCTTTCTTTTTATTTTTTCGTCAATCACATGAAGGCATTTGTCTTTAGTAGCAAGTGAACATTCGTTTGATTGAGAAGGCTTATTCGCTTCTTCAGTATTTGCTAAAAATTAATTTTAAAAATACTCCGTTATTTGAGCCAAGTCTAGGTGTTTGTGACAAATGTGCCCAACTAGAAGTAATTGAACTTGAAAAAGACACTTAAGCGTCGAAATATCGTTAAAGAAAAATGTGTTCTGTTTTTTTTTCTATTTTGAATTTTGCTAAGGGTTTTTATGTTTCATAACTCACAAAGTTTGAAATCAATTAATCGATGCGAAATTGATTAAAAGAATCTTTGGCTAACAACAATAAGAAAAGGCTATAGACTTTTCTTTGAATGCAGTCTGATATCCAACTTCTCGTTTTTAGGATAATTATAGCACAAACGACAAATTGAAGATTTGTTTTACCTACCATCAATAACAAGTTCTGACGCAACAGTGACCAAATCTTCTAGAGAATCCTCCACAATACTATCCTGGGCTTCCATGGTTTCATCATCAATATCATCAATTTCAAAATCAATAACATCGTTTTCGTCTGGCTGATCAGGCGTTGATAAGTTGATATTCCATCCATGATACGTGATGTTTTTCAAAAGTATGTCATCTCCTTGTTTTACAAGTACGCGGCCAGTGATAAGATCCTCTACCATTCCAAGGCTTCTTATAGTTGATACAACCTTGAAAATTTAGAAAAAATATAAAGTATAAGTTTGCTTTCATAAAAGTTTGAAATGGCCGTTTCTTTTTAACAGTTTTGTACTTGTAGAAGATATAAATTTCTAAGTTGTTGGAATCCTCATCTTAATGTATCAATATGCTTCCCTCTTTTTTAGGTCTCTAGAGGGCACTTGTCATGGAGACGAGGAACAAAGGTTATCAATACCATTCAGAAATACCTCGATTTCTGCTTCTTTCATACCCTCTTTGATCAGTTCTTCAATATTTGGCAGGCTCTCTTTCTGTGTTACAGCTATCGGTTTCACATTTAGTTCATTTAACCGTTGTAATCTAAAAGCAGGCAAAAATAACAAAACACTAGCTTTCTTTTTATTATACTAGATGTGATGGTCAATGATGTGGTACTCTTGTTGGCTTGTGGAAATACACTTGGCAGCGAATTAAATTTATGCACTATTTTTTATATAGGTAAAAAATCTACCTGGCAGCAAAATCCAACATTTCTAGCATCGTAAATGCTGGTTTTCCTCGGACAAAGCCACGGAGTCTTGCAAAAACTTGTTCACAACCATCTGAGCCGAGTAGTTGGAAATTGTAGTTGACATCAGGGTAGTACCGATGGAATAGAATCGATGTCAATATGATTGTATTACCAGCAATTATCACGTCATTATAGGTCTGCTTCGTAATAAAATACTTTTCATCATCACTTTCTGTGATGTCAATCCACGATTTCCACAATCTAATAAATACGAAATTACAAGTTCAATAATATAAGTATACATCAATTGCTACACGGTGTTTTATGCTGGCGTGAAGTTCAGGCAATGTAGGTGTATTTAAAGATTTTATTTCAAATTTCATTGAAATAAAATCTAAAATACGCCTGCGTCTCAGCTAGCATCCAACGTTGTTTCGACGTTCAAATAACATTACATGGACGTTAGATTAAAGAACGTTCTGTGGACCCGTTTTGTGCCAGCTGGGAGTGCCCGAAGTTTGTACCAGTATAAACCACCGTATAGAAAACTATTATTTAAAAAAATGGTTGATTTGGTAGTTCTCTCAAAATGCAAGGATAGGAATTTAGATTTTTTTTGTGAATTTTGGACTCTTACAGAGACTCACTTTGCTTTTTAATGATCCTTCTATCTCTTTGAGATACTTTCGAGGTTCTGAAAAAGGGATCCTTGTGGCTCACACATATGCGGCACCCATTTTGCCTAAGTGTCTCCCCCTGGGTTGACTATTAACTGCTCAAAGGACGAATTACCTACTTAAAAAAAACAACAGCTGTCCATGCTTTCTTTATTCTTTCTTTCAAGCTAAGCTTATTGTCATTGTATGCATCTAAGATTCCTGCGCCAATCTTCAGGTAAACTCTCGTTCCAAGATTCTTCTGATTCCCAGCATTTTCTTCTTCTGAAAGTGTTTTTCTGACGGTTGGATTCAGTATTCGTTTTGCAGCGTCTACGTTTTGTTTGTCCCGAACGTAGATGTCTGTTTTCCATAAACCCGATTTAAGTTTCTTTCTATAGATAAGAAAGTTGACCTTGTACTAGTATACTTTTGAATGTCACTCTTGTTTCTACAGTCTCTCAAGAAAAATATGAGACAAAGGGACTTTCCGGTGGAATTTTAAAACCACAAGTGATTTTTAAATGCTTTAAAGTACGGTTCTAAAGTAGAGTTTCAAACATTAGACTTCAAAAGACTTACGACCTTAGGATCTGTGGATTCAAAAGCTCAAATTTGCAATGAGGCTTGGAATCTAGTCTAGAAGCCACTAAACCCATCTAAAATCGAAATGTTCAATGGAAGATAGTTGAAGTGCTAAAATAGCAATTCTCGCCCGAACTCCAAATTCTGAAAAACGTTAAAATGCACTTAAATCTCAATGTATTTCTCGAAAGATTGTAGGTTCAAAGGATCAGATGTTATTCATTATTGTTATTTCTATCAATCAAAATAACAATAATAATAATATTATATAAAAATAAAAAATACTGTGCTTACTTTTCAAAACATTGCATGAGATGCTCTAGCAAAACCAAATGATTCCCAAGCACTAATGTTCTTCTCATGTTAAGTAACTGGTTACGAAGCTTTTTAATGAGATGTTTCCAATCCGAGAACGGGATGTATGGAGCCAGTGATTCTTCTGTTTGAATCATCAGATCAAGAGACGGTAGTGTTGCCTTTTCACGCAGTGCGGAGAATGTACTTATGAAATATTTCCGATACTAAAATGAAAATTCAGGAATCCTTTAGAAACAACTTTGTGACTTCTCCATGCAAAAAAATCGATTATTCATTCATGAATTGTGTAAGACTATATACCTTTGAATCGCCATCTGCCGCTAAACCAATGATATCAATTTGGTGATTTCTTGCCATTTTTCGTGATATATCGAACCAATCTTTGACTTTTTTCCAATCTTCACCTATAAATCAATATTTCAAAAGAGTAAAACAAAATCGAATTCTTTACCGTCTGAAGATGATTTAGATTACATAAAGTAATCTCCTCCAAGGGGAAAGATATATGGGACTTTTGACGGGAAATTGCAATTCCAATTCCAATTAGTATATTATAGAGTTTCGTATTTAGGAGTATTTAGTATTAAAATCAAACGCGTTGGTGAAATATTTCTTACCTTTGACAACGGGTTGAATGCTAATGATACACCAGGGAATATTGTCAATTACCGGTACCAAGAGAAAAAGGTTGGCCTGGTTTGCTTTTCCAATCTTTCGAACGTGCAGCAGATCCATGATATCTTCGGCAGTCGTTACCATAAATTTTTCATTAGATGCAAGACCGATCACTTGATTATTTCTTATTCTCAATGCTGGTACAATGACTGTTGCATCTACAGCTAAAATGAAAGGCCCTGGAAAACCCCATAGCTGGTACAATTTTGAGGCATACGCAAAAGCCCTATTTTCAATGCTCATTGGAAGTAAAAATGACATTCTTGCTTGTCGGTACATGGTCTGGGTCGAGGGTCCACTTAATTCATTTGAAAGGATTGTAGCTATCTTTTTACCACCATAATTTAAGACAGTGGCAAAAAGTGTTTGAGTTGACTCGGTCCAGCGTTTTCCAGTTTTCTTTTCCAAATTGTAAAAAATGTCTCGAACAAAATTGTACAGTGTCTCGTGTTGTGGGTTCGACTTTATGGCGGTTATTTTCGAGGCCAATTCAATGACGTCTTTCTTGTAAGGCTTGTCGACTCCTTTGTTGATCATCAGACTTTCTTTAATGTCGACTCCCAGGATAAGTTTTTTGGTATCGTATACCATTTTCTGAAGATGGAAGATAAAACAAACACTTTTATAAGTTGTCATCTCTCACTAATTTAAACTCTACTGTATTATTCAAATGTTTCTATAATTCGAAGTAATTGTCATTCAAAGGGGAAAAACCCCTACAACCAAAGGGCAATTTAAAATGGTTGTTTTACGAGCAAAGCTATCGAAAGAGGTCAATTGTGGTCGGAGTCCTTCAAAGTTTGTATATTTTTGATAAATTATGTAGATTATGATATAAGAGGTTAACCTGTTGTTCAGATATAAGGGCCAAAGACTTGATAAGTTTCAATTGTTCATCGTTTGCTTGTTTTTCTTTAATGTCCAGAACAAGAGTGATTTGTTCTACTGATTTTTGCAAGGCTTCGTGATCGAATAACTGAAAAAAAAATCATAATTGTATTCAATTATCGTTTTCAATTATTGTAGATTAGAATTTGCATGAGGCCTTGTTTAGAGTAATACTGATTTTCTTTATTCGGCAATTACTTTTGTACCGCGTCTTTACGACTTTCAACAAGGGATCGTACAATTGTATTTTGAATAAAACAGACAGAAAACTGTTGCATTTTAATGAAACAATACCCACTAAGAAAAAACAAAACTGAAATCGCTAGCGAAACAAAATCACTGCAGAAAAGGCTTCAGGTATGTAAGGCTATTTTTATATAGATAGTCAAACCTTGTTTTGATCTTGAGTCATCGCCATTATTTTCTCTGTCAATCTATTGTGTTCTCTGCCTAACGATATTCGATGTTCTTCAGAAATCTTTGCTTCAAGTTTAGCTCCTTCGATACAACGGAGATCATTTCTTTCTTTTTGAAATCTTTCGACCTGTTCGATTTGACATTCAATTTCTAATGATCGAGCTTCTTTCGATTCCACTTCATGGCGGTTCACTTCATTGGATGCATTCTCTAATTTGGACGAATTCAACATTTTTTTCGCCATCTGAAACAAAAAAAGGGACACACTCTTAATCAACAAGGAGGGAAGTTTAGCGGATTTGTAAATGTCCACCTCAATCAGATATTCTTCTTTATTCGAAATTTCGAAATTCTTTTATATCTGCAAAGACGGTAATGGTTTTATGAATTTATCTATTTCAAAAATTTAATCTTTGTTTTTTTCCACTCATAAGTGGATGAATGATGAATGATCAAATGATGACACCAAAGAAAATCTGGTCGATTTGGTTGAGCTCAAAACGTGCATTTGAAGGACAACTTAAAAATTCTTACCTTGTGTGCTTCAATTTGAATTGTTTGATCGGTAAGGCTTGGAGAAATATCTTCATTTGTACTTTCTGCCTGACGTTTCCGTGAACCATTTCCGAGATTGAAGAATCCTCTAATGTCAGCAGCTCCTACAAATAAAGAACACATATAAATTTATCTGTTGATTGTGATGGTCAACACATTCTTCCCACAGTGGGGATGAACATTTCTACAAAATTTCTTTGGAAGTAGGAATCCCATTGTTTCCTGGGTCAAAATATCAATTAGGATGTTATCGGAGCGCAACTTTGAATTTCCAAAGGAAATAAAAACAATTTCCAGTAATTTCCCAGTGGAGCTGAAATCGTTTAGTAATTGGTTTTTGACACGGGAAAACTAAATATCTTCACTAAAACTATACATTGCATCAAAACCGTTCATTTCTTTACTCATACTTTCAAGTTATGAAGATTCTATTGTATATAAAAGATTTTTTACCTGTCGTGATACTTTTACATCTCCAATCTGCTGTTAAGGTCCAGCCACATTTCAATTGATGTGATTTAGTATCGGCGTGTCGTTTCAATATTGCCCATTGACTCTTGACCTCTTTTTTTGTAATTAGAGTTTTCATACATCTGCATGATATTGAAAACGTTGGGTCGGTCAATCGTCCTAGTAGCTTGATATCATTCGATTTGTTGATGCATTTTAAAGAAGTTGTTATACTTTTCCATATTTCCTCATCGTAAGTATCCATCTGGATTCGATTATTTTAACATTTTAATATTACTCTACTGGAAATATATACAACAGTGAAGTATCTATGAGTTTCTATAAACAGGGGTTACAAATTTGTTCGAGTTAAGGAATTACAAGTTATGGAGTAGAATTTATAAAGTATTGTAAACTAAGACGAAACTAAAATTTGTTCGATTTAGAAGAGTCCTGTGAAGCAAATAATTCCGCTTTAGCTGTAGTTTGATTCGCAAACCTCTATAGATATATCTCCTATCTCCTACTTTAGCTGAAGAAAATTTGTGAGGATGAGAACTAATGAAAAAGAACAAAGTAATTTCTTTATCTATATATAGGACTATATATATATATTTCATACAACTTCTTCTAGAAAATTGTACCCCGCTCTTCTTAATTCGTTTTTCAATGCCCTTTGTCCTTCTCCAACTAAAATTTCTAGTTTGATTGGTACATTCAAACCACCTCCATAGTTGTATCGGCCTCTAGGATCCGGAAAGTGGTTACCAGTGACACAACTAGAATAAAATCAACATTAATAAGCTCAATAACAAAACTTTGCGAATTTTTCGTATCAAAGCAAGTCCAGGGGGTATCATGTTTTCCTAATTTGAAATTTCAACTCTTACCACCCGCATATACACGACACCAATCTCTATCCCGATTTGGAAAATTTTGGGTCCCTATGTAGGGTACCGGGTTGCGGGATTTTGGGTTCAGGCCCTGTTAATATTGCTATGCGGAAACTCTATGGAATGTAGAAACCACTAAAATATTCATGGTGTGATCAAATTAAATAAATAAAGCTATTGATGCGTTAAATAAACATGATCGTCTGATACTTTTTCTTTCTTTTTCTCTCTGTCTTTTTAAACGCGTATGATTTGAGCTCTTTTCACACTTGCCACTTTTGTCACATGAACTTTTCTCCTTTTATTTGCTTCAAAAGTTTTGGATGTTTTTATAAAAAAACGTGTACTTTATCTTTCTAATTCGAGTCCGAATGATTCTTAGTATCTATGCTCTCTCTCTAATTCAAATGAAAGTTTCTGCATTACAAAATAGTATACCAAGATTTAAAATGAAAGTCTCCGCAATACAGAATAGCATACAAGCACTTGGAAAGAGGGTTTCCGCATTACAGAATAGCGTACGAACACGACGCAAAATAGATTACATCCTTCTGATATCAATAAATTATACCTTGGTTAATGTATTACATCGAAAAAGGAGAATAAATATACGTGTAGATAGGCCTTTATATTTCGTGATCAATCGAGGCTTTAATTTACTTTTCAAAATAAAAGGAAGAAAAATCTTGTGTAAACATAATTGATCTTTTACTTTGGTTTCCCCATTCCATAGAGTTTCCGCGTAGCGATATTAACAGGCCCTAGGGTTCGTTTCGATTTTTCAGTCAGGAACTATTGTAAATTAGGCTATGTTAGCAGATTCTGATCTAACCCACAGATCTGAAAAGTCCGAAGGGCTAGATATGCAATTTTAAGCTTTCTCCAGCAAAACAAAAGTGAAGCAAAAAATGGACTTTTTAAATTTCGTGCCTGCGGATAAGATCTAGCATTTAATTGTTTTTGAAGCGCAAGATCAAAAAAAGTAGGTGGCAAACGCTATTTCGCATCTCTCAAACTGGTGAAATTTCATATTTTAGTCACGTGGCTTTGGTAGGAAATCCTTCCAAACCTTGGCTTCACTTTTCGATAAAAGTTGCTTATCTAGCCCTTCGGGCTTTACAGATCTGTGGTCTAACCTTACGATGACCTGATTAAGTCCGAAATTGTAGTCTAATTAGGCTGGAAGGAACAAAATTCCAATTTTTGCTAAAATGGGACTTTAAGATTAAAAAAAGAATCTTTAGCAACGCTACACCCCGACATCAAACGCTGAAGTGGTGTGGCCCGCTCGGGGAAATTGAATATCGATAAGAGTTTAACATGTATACCCATAAATGTTTAGGTACGGGAAACGCAATAAAATATCTCCAAGTTTCCTCTCCAAATTTCCCAAGATTCCTCTGTCATCCATTCCTGTAATGCTATCGCCATGCCCTCGATTGGTCTTATGAAAAATAAATTTATCCATCCTTGTAACACGAAAGCCACATTCATGATAGCCTTTGCAAACAGTATCGAAAGTTAGTCTCACAAGCATGATGCGAATTCAAATTACCAGAAATTAAAAATAAGATTTTTCACAGAAATAACGCCAAATTGCAACACCATACACTTGACCGTTTAAAAAATATGTAGAAAGCATTTTCGGTGTAATCTTTCAGGGGGTTTGAGTTTTTTTCTTTAAGTGACAAGTCAGTATATTATATCCTGAATAGAAAGAAAACTACCATTTTGTAATTTGTTTGTATCTATAAAACACACTAAAATACTAAAAAGATTCATAGAGTCAATAGTATAATAGTAATACATTCTATGTTAGGATATTAACCCCCCGAAAACAAGAGGCATTTATTTTTTTGGAAAGTCCACTGTAGAAACGCTCTTCACCGTGGCTGCTTTTTTTTTTTTTTCATTATGTCTTTTTTCTTCTTTTTTTTTTTTTTCCCCTTTTTATTCGGCGCCAAGGACACAAACAATTGAATGAAAATGACATCTGTTGGAGAGTAACTTTTCGAACTGTCGCGTAAATGAGTGTGAGTAGTGTGTATTTGTGTCAAGAAAAAATTAAAAGCGTTGTCAAGTCAAGATGGTTTTGATTGCAAAATGTCAGAATGAAAAAGAAACAAATGAAGTTATTGAATTCCTCAAGTCAAAATCAATCGACTACGTAGTCGTTGAAGAATGCGACCCTGTTCCTGATGATATGAATGAGACAAGCACATCATCTCCCAAAGAAATTCCAGAAAATACGGAAGCTCAAGATCATCAAGATAATGAATATTCCGTAGAAGAAAGTGATGAAGAAGAAATGGTAAACGTCCAAGATGTATCAAAAAAGGTCGAGGCTTGGCTTGCCAAATCTGGTGTGAGCAAAACATTTTTCGCAGAGAGTATCTTAAAGAAGAGGCAGTCTACGCTCTGCGATCTTTTGAAAAAAAGAAAATAAAAAAAATACCAAAATCCAGTCAAGGTTGGCTCCCTTGGATCCGAATGAAAGAATTTCTCGAAAGCACCAAGAAAAAAAAAATCGGATTTGATAACCGCCTTCAAAAACCGGGAAGGTAAGTTAAATTTAATTTCAAATGATTTTGATCAACGAAATGCTTTTTGTACTCACGCCCTAATGTTTTCAAGTTTCTATGTAAGCGTCGCCTCTAATACATTTCCACTCACGACACTCTCCCTCCAGGCGAAAATTGTGAATTTGTTTTTAAAGCTCTGTAATTAATTTTTATCTAATCTATATCTATAAGAAAACATAACTCGAAGATGAAATAAAAATAATTGTACTAATTTTATTGAAAAATCGTGTCTATTGCCTATTAAGATCCGAAGCTTGATGGTAAGATTGCGTTTGGAATTATTTGTTTGTTTTTTAGTTAAAGAAAAATTGGACTTCAGAAAGTCAGCAAAACCATACAAGTTCAGCAAAGTTCAAATAGCTTTACTTGATAAATATTACCAAAACAAAACGTGGAATCCTTGACGAGGACACAAAAGAAGCCTTATCTAAAATCGCTGACATACCTGCGAAAAACGTAAGTAAAAGATGATTTCCCTGTGGTTATCCACGCCTTTCAGTTTTAATCACAGATTTCTGTAAAGCCCGAAGGGCTAGATAGCGTGCTTCAAGCTCTTCCAAGCAAGAAAAAGTGAGTACCGGGGAAAAATATTTTCTGCTATTGTTTATTCCGAAAAATCGGCAAAGCTTCTGATTGGTCAAGCGCTGAAATTCTATTGTAATGTCACGTGACTTAGATAGGATTTCCAATCTAACTTCGACACACTTTTCAGCAAAAGCTAGAGATCTAGCCCTTTGGGCTTTACGCATCGTTGGTTTTAATCTAGGAGCCTATAGGCTAATTTGCGTTGTGGGCGAAAAGACGAGGATTTTGCTCCGTGCTATTTTTAGGCAGGGTCAATAAAAAATTCATCAGCGAGTATGGTTGCTATTGGTCTCAAAGTTGGGAATTGTGATTTTAGAAAATTTGGAAAATCTAGACACCACCCTTAACCCGCACTTTGACATCAAGCACTATTTACCTATCATTTAGGCTGTCATTTGGTTTCAAAATGCGAGAAAACGACAGAGAGATGGGGAATATACACCGGGAGAACACCAGGCGAAAATTCAAAAGAAGCTGTAATTTAAACTATTATTTTTGTTATCAATATGCGAAAATACAATTTTAAAACACTTTTATACGAACCAGTATTTTTTTCGGCACTTCGAGCTTCAAATTGTTCTTATCCTATTCTCTATAGAATACTCCCAGATACCTAATAGCCGATAAATGTTTCGCCTAGGACATTTTTATTCGAACCGCTTATTAAGTTTTAAGATTTTTTCCATTCCTCGCTTATATTCCAAACCCCCGGCTATTACGTATCCGAGCGAAAGCATGCACCTTATCGGGGGAAAAAAATGTCGGGGTAAATTGACGAAAATTTCGAGGTGACGAAATTTTTTTTTCCCCGACAAATCTTTACCCCCGATTTTTTTATGTCCTACGAAATTTTCTACTCGCTTTTTAATAATCCCGGACAAAATTTTCCCCCGATTTTTATATTTGAAAAGAAGGGATTCTTATCGTAATTTTTCGTTCTGCACTTTTTCATGGAAGCTTCTTAATTGAACAAATAAAAATTTCTTTTTCTCTCAATCGAGTTCTTTGATAATAAAATACTTAAATAGAACCAAATAAATAAAAGCAAACCACAACAGCAACCATTTTCTTGACAATCCGTATTTCCAAGACTAATTAAACCTCTGACATTTTTTCCCCCCGATAAGGTAACCATGGAATTCTTCTTCAGCTAGTTGTTTTTCGTAATATGTGTATATTTTTAGCTTAATACGACATACTAATAATAATTTTGGCTACTAGCATATTTATTTTGTCGGTTTTAGAAGGGCATTTTAGGGTCCCTTTTTTGTCGCGCTGTGCGGAAGGATTCCTTATCAAAAATCTCGTATTGTTGACCAGTTTTGACGAATTCCAATCAATGACTGAGTACTTTGCTAGATTATGTGTTTTTTTTCTAGAAAAAAATCCCGTTATTCTTTTTTTCTCCAGCAGTGGATCTGATTTCTGTCGACAATTTTTTTTTTCGTTTTGCAATTCCAGACCACAAATCAGTTTCATCAGCGCGTTCCAATCATTTTATTGACCGAGTGATGTCCAGTACGTTAAAACCTGAAAAAACAAATAAAGCAAAACTATTAGGGTACACTCGATTAGATATCAACTTGAGGACGTCAGAATGATTTTAAAATGAACTATATTTTACGAATAGAAATTATGAAATAGTGATCCGGTCGTCAGAATAGTTTTTTTCGGCCCCGCGGAGAGTAGGCCGTCAGAATAGTCGTCCGGCCGCCGAAAGCCGAAATAGCTCGAAAAAAAACTAGCCCGGCCTCTATTTCCGCGGACCGTATAACTTTTTTTTCCGACGGCCAATGACTATTCCCCGTGGGCCGGACTATTCCGCCAGTAAATTTTCCTAAATTTCCGCCGACCGGGTAACTACTTTATTGCATGAAAATTTCGCGGCACGATCATTTTAATTTCACGGTTTTTTTTTTGCCACCGCGGCACCGAACTAACTATCTCGACTTCCGAATTTTCCACCCGCAAATTCTAACCCTCTTCGGCGACCAGGGCTTGGGTAGAACCACACAAACAAATCACTGTATTAATCGGATTAATGCACAGGGGAATAGGAATGGCCAAATACCGTGTACCGTGGTTTTTCTAATTTAACGCGTTCCCTGTTTTTGGCGAAAAATCGTAATTAATCTTACTCTAATTATTACGCGTGATCAAGCCTTGGACAAGAAAAATTAGACAGGAAAGTTTTATTTTTGATAAACTTCTTTCTTTCAAAAACACAAATTAAAGGGATCTTCGTCATCCTCCTCTGGCTCCTCCAAATCAGCTAATGCTTGTTAATACATTATACGATCTATATGTAATATATATTACACAAGCCTTTAAGTAACGCGTACTTAAAACACTTGAACATCGTAATTAATTGTTCTCGTAGTTTTTTCCGCATAGCGTTCGAAAATAATTATTTATTACCTTTACGTAAACGCGTACACTTAAAACACTTGAATATCGTAATTAATTGTTCTCTAGTTTTTCACGCCTAGCGTCGAAAATAATTATTTATTGCCACGCGTTAAATTAGAAAAACCACGTTAGGGTTGCGTTTTAGCGAATATAAAGAAATCGATATTAATCGATAACAATCGAAAGCAATCAGCGATTAATCGATATCAATCGATAACAATCGAATCCAATCGATAAGAACGTAAAGTCTTAGTATCGATTGGCTATCGATTGTTTATCGATTAGTTATCGATCACTATCGATTATTATCGATGAAAATCGATTAATATCGATTGATTTCCCGTATCGATTTCATCGATTGGGTACGCCTGGTTTTTTATCTACAACAATGAATTAACTGCTGGGGTTAGTGACAGTTAGTGAAAACTTGTTGCGGTTATAAATTTCAAATTTTAAAGCTGATAACCGGATTTCTTCCCCGCGTGCATTTTACAACGTGGGAAACTTAGATCTTTTGCAACTTGTGTTTTAAACGTGGAAACTTTTGTCATGAATTTGGAGATTTTCTTACCGTCAACTGCTCCAACTTGGGACTATTATTTGACAAAACATGGGACGGCAATTTGGCCACCGAACCTCCAAAGTCATTTGATTTGAGTTAATGAACGGCGTATTAAAAAATGGCAAAACGATGGAGCGTTTGACGTCACTCGCGCGGCAAGTTACACACGCGTTATTTGTTAATCCCATCGGGCGATAGGCGGTTAGGCAGCGGGCGTTCTCTAATTCACCAATCAGTGCTATCAGTGAAAGTTATCAGGACATGTTATGAAAGGAAGTATGATTGATAAACTTGGTGGAGTTATCAAAACAAATTTGTTGTCAAAGAGATTTAACAAGTTAGTGAAAATACAGACCATATATCAAACAGTCCCATGTTTCGACCAATCGTCCCAAGTTAAAGCAGTTGACGGTATGTACATTTAAAACGTGGAAACTTTTGTGATAAATTTGGAGATTTTCTTACACGTGCATTCAAAACGTGGAAAACTTTTGTCGTGAACTTGACATTTTCTTCCACATGCATTTAAAAAATGAAGAAAACTCGAGTGATTTCCTGGCATGACAATTAATTACGCATGAGCGAGCGCAGCGAGCGAGTGCGATTCTTTTGGCAAAAGCGCGGGAAAAAAAGCTGATATGCGGAGTGATAAAATCGATTTTTACCCTTTTTCAGCCTCGTTTCCATTCAGACTTTCGTCGTCGTGTGCAACTGTCTTAAGTCCTAATATGGAGAATTGTCGCCTGTACCCGACTGTCTGTTGGAAGCATTACGTAATGGATTTTTTCCAAATCTCTTTGTAAATCGAGCTCCGGCGTGATAAACAGTAGGGTGTTTTTTTTACGAGGATGAAGACGTCATTTCTTCGAGAAACGTCGGTGGAAAATATAACTATCCTTCTCGATCGGGAAACGTCGCCTGGTTCGGAAGCGTATTGTTGATCGGACCATACTGCTTTCTAACAGTCAAATCAAAGATGGCGGCAAAAATAAACAACTGGTTGCTAACTGCTATTTCGCTATTTTCTTTGCTTTTCATGCTTTAATGAGTTGAATTGGATCATGCTTTTTGTGTGATTGTTACAAGAAATGGTTGATGATGAAGTTTATTATTATTCCTTCCTGGATTTGATGTTCCGTTTGGTTTAGCATGAGAGATGCAATCTCGCTGTCTCTTGAAAAACAGGACAGGACATTTTATCAACTTTCACAACAAACTAACTTCAATTTTGCCCGTATATTTACACAAATTCTAACAAGGCAGTTGACTGAATATTTGTGGATAAATCTGACCATGCTATATTTGAAAAATTAAATACTTGCGACATCAAAAACGTTTGAACGTTTTGAACTCACTTTTTTATATGTCAGATGGTAGGTGCGGTACCCAAGGAAATGGTTGTGGTTGGATATGAACTGGTTAGCTTCAATGTAAAAATTTAAACCCAGAGCAAAATTTACTGATTGATGATTGATGTTTTAAAAATGTAACGTGGAAAACTTTTGGTTGTGAATTTGGACATTTTCTTGCACGTGCGTTTAAAACGTGGAAATTTTTGCTGTGAATTTGGACATCTTCTTCTACGTGCGTTTTAAACGTGGAAAACTTTTGGTTATGAATTTGGACATTTTCTTCCATGTGCGTTTAAAACGTGGAAAACTTTTGGTTGTGAATTTGGACATTTTCTTTCACGTGTCCTGAATACTAATGTATCAACTATATACTATCTAACAAACAATTCTTGATCTACAAGTGAGAATATCTAACCAAACTACTTTTATAGCTTAAATGCTCCAACTTGATTTCTTTTATAATGAACTATATAGATGAACCCATAGTCTGCGGCCAGATCAGAAAATTATTATTTTTCACCCGGTTGGTTTCCAGAAACGCTACATTTTTTTATTTTCGCCTCAATTGAAAATTTTTTCAAGCAATATCCTGGCATGAAGACTTTTTCTTTTTGGAAATTTCGGAAATTATGATTGCCAATTATGTGACATTTTTTACTTTTGCAGCATGCTTTTGAAAATTACAAAATGCCTTCTGCTAGGGGAATTTTTTCCTTCCGACGTTCTTTCAGATTATGAAAATGTTTCCCAGTATATATGAGATTTTTTTTTCTTCTTTTGCATTACACTTTTTTTATATAAGAACCAGTAAAATTTTTCTGAGCCTCGACCTCGACTTTTTTTTTTTTTTTTTGCACTTTGAGCTTCTATCATGTTCTTATTAATAGGATGTAAGTCAGTTATTTTAGGAATTATACCCAATTTTTATTACTTTGACCCCTAAATTGATTGAAATTGAGTAGTTTCAGGCTCAGCATTGTTCTTAAATTGTGCTTATTTTTTGGCGATTTCGAACCTCATTGTTCTTATAAAATTGTTCTTATATTAAAAAGTGTATGTTTGAAATTATGAATTTTCTCGAGTTCTATGAACTTTGAAAGTATTAAAAATCCTTTTGCATTGGAAAAAGGAAGGATAAACTTAAATTTTGACGGGTTATTTGTTAAATTTAGTCAACTAGATAAAAAGTTATGGTCTAAATACTAAAAAATTACCTTTCAAAAAAGTCGAAAAAACGCGAAAAATGAGGGTATTAAATTTAAGACAAAGTCACAAAAATGTTTTTTTATTCATCAGGAAATGTATTTTTCCATTTTTTTCCAAAGCACCTATATGTACAAGATTAACAATCCCTGCAAAAGTTGTGTAGTCTACCTTAAAGGACAACATAGAAAACTTGATTGTTAATAAATTTATAAAGGAAGTGCTTTCTTTGACGATTTGATACCCTCATTTTTTGCCTTTTTTAGAATTTAGACGATAACTTTTGATCTAATTGACAAAATTTGACAAATGACCCCTTAAAATGTAAGTTTATCTTTCCTCTTTCCAATGCAAAAGAATTTATTCTTTAAAGATTCATAGAACTCGAGAAAATTCACTTCAAAGAGGGGGACTTTTTTCTGGGACACCCGGTAATTTTTTACCTTTTTTCAATATTTTATATATTTTACCTTTTCTCCAATATTTTATATATTAAACCTTTTTTCCAATATTTTATATATAAAGTATATGCAAAATATTTCATCTATTTTGAAAATATAAATTCTCCTTTGGTTTTCTTATTGTAAAATATTCTCAATTTTTGATATGAACAAGATCAATTTTTGTAGATATTCATTACCCCCTGATTTAAGAAAACGAGAAAAGAGAAAAAGTATTTTAGGTTGAAATTTTAAGATATTTGAGTTGAAAAAACTTCCAAAAAGCAGTTTGTTTTGAAAATAGAATATCAACTTTCTTTTGGTTCACCATAGTTTGTACATGTTTAAAATGCATTGATAGAAATTTTCCTTGCTCTGGTGACGATCATGAAAATTACCAAAAAAGGTTTGTTCACCATGCAAATATCGCGAAAATAGCCCAAATCATGCCTCGAATTATTTCCCGATCACGCATCACGCAAACGGCTGGGTACAACTTTTTAAAATTGTATCACAAAATGGCTAACTTTCTCATTTCCGGAATAACATATCTGCCCCGTCTCAGGGATCTTTTTGCTTCTAGGCGTCTCTGGCTAAAATCGGTGTTAAATCTACTTTTGTGGCGTTTTGGTCCTTTTCCGTTGTACACTAGCAATCGGAAAGTTTCGCTGGGAATGAGGAAGTTTAGCAATCTTACGGTATGTAGTGTAAAAAACCTTTCGCTTGCGAACACGAGATTTTCGTATCGTGCGTAACCCCTTTTACAATTGATTTTATTTTCTGACATTTTTTTGGAAATTTTGAGTGTATCCAAGTAAGTGAATTTTTTGCTCTTGCAGCATGCTTTTGGAAATCATAAAATGGCTTCTGTTAGGGGAATTTTTTCCTATCGACATTCTTTCAGATTATGAAATGTTTCCCAGTATATAAAAATGAGATTTTTTTTTTTTTTGCATTCTGTCGGAAAATATGAAATTGTTTCCCTGTTTTGAAAGATTTTTACTTTTTAGCACGTAGTACATTATTTCAAAAAACTCCAAAAGTTACTTTAAATTTTTACATTTTTTACAATATTTTATATATGAAAATATAATGCAAAATATTTCATCTCATTTTGAAAATATATAAAATTTTCTTTGGTATTCTTACTGTGAAGTATCCTCCTTTTTGTCATTGTTTCATTTTAAATATTTGCCCTTTTTGAGTTTTTGGCTATGTAATATTTCTGGAAATCAGCGCTTAAAATGATAATTATATAATCAGGTCTTTTGATGTGTTCAACAACACTCTACTTGGCGGGGCGACGCCGGGTGACCGCTAGTATAATACTAAAATCAATTTAAAGTCCACCTAATGAAAATTAAAGTTCCAGCCAATTTGATTACTGCATTGTTGTTCTCAGTCGGGTTCAGCTTGGATATATTCCGTGATCCGTAGCTTTGAACCTACAGTCATCTTATGAATAATCCTGTAAGTACTGGCAATAATATAAATGGAATTTTGAAATTCTTAGGGACTTGTGTTGCTTGATGTTATCTGAGATTTAAAGCACTTTGAAATCTTTTGAGGATATCAATATTATTTTAACATTTGTAAAGGAAATATTTATCCGCATCTTTGCGGCTCTTGTTTTATCATTTGTAAAGGAAATATTTATCCGCATCTTTGCGGCTCTTGTTCCTAATGAACTAAGGAAATGTGGAAAATAGTCCATTTGAATATTTATTGTTCTAAGTTAGATATTTTAACAAAATGTTTGACCTACTTTTTGGGGTTAGTTGACCTTCAATTTGGGAGCCTTCATAACCCGACATAAAAAGTCTGTTAAATTATATAAAACGTTTTTGTTGTACTTTCATAACATGAAAGTATTACCCGAGGGATGATTAATGTTGGCATTTTAAGCTTTTACGACGTGTCCCAGACCAGCTGGGACCCCAGCCCAATCAGAAAATTTGCCTAAGTTTTGAAGAATAAAATTTCTATCCCTATTGGGAATTTAGTAGAAATTTTTTGACCCGATGTGGGAAAAGTTCCACCGGGGCCGTGAGGCAGAGGTTTTGTTACATTATTCACATATTTTAACACAGAATCTTCAACCTACAAAAGAAAAACAACTTTCTCGTCTCTTCTTTTCGTCCTTTCTTTTACTTTTCATCATTTGTAGCACGATAAAATTAATATCTTTATTAATTTTTTGTCAGTCAGAGTATATTTCTAAAGTATGAATTTCACTTAGAGAACAAAACTTTCCGATGAATACTGAAATTTCGCTCTCAGCAACGGAATCTTTTCACCTACATTCTGGGGGTTAAAAAGCGAAAACAGACCCTGTCAGATACACATCATGAAATTGCGCCCCTGTCAGATCAGGATTTTGCAATTTTAGATACCCTGCCAGTAATTCTGCAACACTGAAAAAGGTACCCTGACCAGCGGCACGTCCCCGTACCTATTTTTGCCTAAGTGCCCCCCCCGGGGCAAGATTGGTCAGAAAAAGGAAGAAAAATTTTTTTTTTGCTTATATAAGCATAATATAACAATAGCAAGACACTGTCCTGATATGAAATATGTGTCTGATATGAAACGGAAACACTTATGTAAAAACAAAACCTTTAATATACTAAAAACACATCAAAAAGTTTGAAATCTAGTCTTGTATTTATTATTTTCTGATAGAACTTTTTAACTTGACTAAATCGTGTATCTTCTGTCATTACAGACGAAGGAAATAAACGTAACAATCGCTCTTCAGATTAAAATGTTTCTTCCAAAATGGTGGATTTCCACTACATTAAAGGAAGAAATTTTGGCGGGAACTTAATTTGGCAGATTTGGCAGATTTGGTCAAAATTTGCCAAATTAAGTTCCCGCCAAATTTAATTTTTTCTGTCATCCGCCAAATTAAATTTCCGCCAAATTTGAATTGCTCTATTTATTCCCCCAAATTTGTGCTATTTCAGGCTTTAAAACAAGTTTTTCCTTTTTTCATGGCTTTTGGACAAAAACGTCCTTCATCCGCCAAATTAAATTCCTGCCAATCTTTCAAATTAATCGGCAAATTAATTTCCGTATGAAAAAACTTTTTCGGCCATCCGCCAAATTGAATTCCCGCCAAAGTTTCTTCCTTTAATGTAATAAGCTATTCATAAGGAGGTGGACTGGCCCGATAAGCCAGGCTTACCCACTCAGATGAGAATTTCCTTGTTTTCATATGGCGAGCCAGGCTGAACAGGATCAAATATTTTCTGTTTTTCAGTGGTTAGACGTCTACTTCAAAAAACTTTACTCAATGAATATCTTTGACGGTAAAAAACCAAACCATGCATTGGTTAATGAATATCTACCTGGTCAAGGCATCATGGTATGGAAAGCAAACCCTACTGACTTTCATCTTCAGTTTTTCATCTCTCCATTGAAAATTAAGATTAAAATTTTAGGCTTATCCTTTTAATTAAGAGTAATTAGGCTGAACTTTATCCAAATTACTTAAATGTGGGAATACGTCTTTCATTTCACATTCCCCCTAAAATAATCTCGATTTTAATGAATTATTTTTTTATAGCCTCATGTTGATGGTCCAGCATTTTACCCGACCATTTCAACTATTAATCTTGGATCGCATACTTTGCTGGATTTTTACAAACCCTTGGCAGAAAACGAGGTTTGTATATTGAATTTTATTGCTAAAGTTTTTTTAAGATTGAAAGGTCTGATGATGCTGATGTAGAGTAAAAACAAATGCGACAAGATTAGAAAAAGGTTTTGAAAAAATGAAAATACATTGAATAAAAAAAACATTCCTCAAACAAAGGGACTTTTACTGATACTCTCTCGAATGTTTTTTTTATGTTTATAATGAATAGAACGTTTTCTATTATCAAAACATACGATTGTAAATTTGCTCGAAATCAACTTTGCTATTTTTCTGTTTACAAAAGCAATAGAATGCGAGGTCACATCTCAAAACAACTTTCGATCTCTCACTTATTTGCAGGATATCGTTGCGTAAAAAAGTAGCTTTAATTCATCTGACTCAGTATGAAGACACTGCCTAAAATAAGCTCCTTTTATTCCCGTAGAAAACCTTTAATAATCCCAAAGATGATGAGACTTCAGATTTTTTATAGATGAGCTTTTTTTCTGTAAGGGACCTCTATCTATTTCATCCACACACCTGGGAATTTGCTTGACGAGATAAAGAAGCATTATCCCAGTAGAGTTGAGACTAGTTCAGACTATTTTTCCCATACCAAGATTGATATGGGACTAAACCAGGTCTGTGATATGGAGTGTTATTCTCTTGTTGAGCAGGGGTTAAGTTGCATTCATTCCGATATGTTTTGATGTAAGGGGATGCTAATCGTTTATGAAATTCCAATCCGAGAGTTATTTCAATTTTCTTTAAAAGGTTTAGAACGGGAATTTCAAATACGTTGCACATCCCATATATCAAAACATATCAAAGTGGAGGCATCAGAAGTAGTCTAGGGTTGCAGCTCAATCATGAAGTTTCAATAGTTTATTATTGATTTGTTATCTTTTTTATTAGGGAGAAGATATTTCCTTATCCTCCAGATACGTTGGTTCGTTTCTGCTTGAACCACGGAGTCTTGTATGCTTCAAGGAAGATATGTATCACCACTATTTACATGGTATCGAAGAAAGAACAACAGATATTCTATCTGAAAAGAAAATTCTTAATAAAACAGACGATATGAATTTATCTGAGACGAAAACTCGCAAAACCAGAATTTCGGTTACTATTCGTCATTTTCCGAAAATCTTAAATATTGGATTGAAATTTGGTCGGAAGTGATCAAAGAATTTAGGGAAAGTACGGGATAGTACGAATGTATTGTCACTTTGATTTTTAAGTATAATAATTTTTTTTTTGTAAAAATTGTCAGAATTTTCTCACGATATTTATAAATAGAAAACTTACAAAAAAGTAAACAATAATCCCTTATAAAAAATCTATCAATTAACATGCACATTTCATTACCAAAACTACCCAAACTTAGCACGGTTCCATGACTATGGACAATTTAGCATTTACAACAATAAATGTTTTAAAATCAAACATAGTAAAACACATAAAAATTATTCTCTCTAAATTCTTAAAAAAAATCTAATAATTATAGATTATTTGGCTCGATTGCCATTCAATTGTGTTTCTATCCAAAAACTTATATGGGTTTACCAAAACTGATAATTTTGTTTTCGTTTTTATTTCCTTTCTAGATTGGTAAAACCTGGAACAGTTGGTCATTTATTCATATGAACTGATATGAATTCTATCAGTCTATCTTTTAAAAATGTTTTGCATATATACACAAGTAATCGCTCTATGTTCTATCTGTTTTAATTTCATTGGCAACTTATATTCGTTGTTCACCACCAGGTCTTTTAGATGGTTTGTTAACGCGTTTTCTTTTTGATTCCTCCATTCTCCGCCTACTTAACTCCATCCAATGCTAAACTGTTGTGTCATTGACAATAATGTTGAATTCAACGTCCTTCCGATGAAGTATTCATTTGTTGTTTAATAAACTTTGCATAATCTTTATTGATATTTCTTTGTTGTTGTTGTTGTTGTTGTTGATATTGATTTTGTTGTTGAACTGAATTACCAGATTGTTGAAAGTGTTGTCTCTGTTGTTGAGTATGATTCTGGTAACCACTCTTGGATGAGATTGATGAATCAATAGATCGAGCATCAAAGGCAGTGTCCAGTTCATCGAATGTTGTTGAATATCCTGTTGTATCCATTCGTTCACTCATTGTATCGTAAGCATCACTGAACGCTTGGTCAACCCAGCTCCTATTATGACTGTCAGCTCTGCTCCTCAACCCTGCTGAAGGTATAGGTAAATGTTGTTGGTCATGAGATCCATGGTTTGCCATAGACATGTTTTGTTGGTGTTGTCCGTAGACCCCTTGCATCGATTGCTGGTTCTCATGCATATGTTGATTGGATCTTTGTTGCTCGAAATTGTTGTTAATCAGGACCGGATCTCTTCTTTTATTTTGATACTGCGGTACATTGTCTGATTGGTCCAATCCCATAATCTGTTGGTTTTGGTTGATAACTTTATGGACAATGATTTCCTCTTTATCTGGGTCATACAAATGGTTCAAGAAGATACACTTCTCGTTATGGGGACGATTCTTGGGAACACGTGCTTGACCCATTCGGTGAATCTTCTGAATCCAATCGTTGTTTTCAGGATGAAAGAAGTGTGTACAAACAGTATAGTAGACCAACTCTGTGTCTTGCTCGTTTTGATAACCTGGAGCTGCATTCCACTGTACGGTGTCACGGTAAGCGGTTGAATCATGATCTTCGATATAACAAGTTGAATGTTGTTCGTTAGAGTCTTGGAATGTGTGTTTACTTTTATGGCTTTGGTGATATCCATACATTGATGTTGTGATATTCTGTTTCATCGAATCTGAAACTTCCACTTTCTTTGAATCTTTGTCCGAAAATAATGTAATGACACCCCCTTTTGCGGACACTTTGATTGACTGGTACACATCCTCTTGTCTTGGTTTTGCAGGTTCAACACGCTTTGGTTTATTAGGTGTAGGTCGTTTAGGTTGTGGTTTTGTCAGCTTGGTAAAGGCTGTGCTTGTTTTTCGTATTGGTTGCTCTTTCTTGAAATGACTACCATTGATTATGGTAAGACCATCATTTTCTGTTGAAACAGCTTGTTGTTTGTTTTGTGCTTTCATAGTTTCAGCTAAGATTTGATGTGTTGTGAGACCACGTTGTTGTTGTACATGTCGTTGTTTGTTGACTGAAACACCAACACGATTCTCAACGCGTTGTTGTCTGCTTTT
Source organism: Clytia hemisphaerica (assembly GCF_902728285.1). NCBI lineage: Eukaryota > Metazoa > Cnidaria > Hydrozoa > Leptothecata > Clytiidae > Clytia > Clytia hemisphaerica. Next base: position 360,554 of record NW_027104234.1, on the reverse strand, counting down.
TGTTGAGTTGACTTGTTGATTATGATCATATTGATGTTGAATTGCTTGTTGGTTGACATTGTTCTTGACATGTTGTCTGCTTTTTGTTGAATTGACTTGTTGATTATAATCGTATTGATGTTGAATGGTTTGCTGGTTGGTATTGTTCTCAACATTTTGTTGTCTGCTTTTTGTTGAATTGACTTGTTGATTATGATCGTATTGATGTTGAATTGCTTGTTGGTTGACATTATTTTGTTGACCAATATAATTCTGAACATTAGAATTTTGTTGCTCAATAATTTTCTGTTGAGCTTTATTCATTCGACTTTCGTCAAGTACTGACATTGATAAGGAATGTGAACTACCCAAACTGTTGCTTCTGCTTTTGACATCTTTGTTGGATCGCGAGGGTCGCGTTGAGCGTGTTGTTGTACTGGTTGTTGTCAACTGTTGAGAAAGGGTCAAAAATTGATTACAGAGGATATGCATTACATATATATTACAGGAAAGCTTAGTTTATTTGTGGTTCTGATTTTGTAAAAAGTTCTTTTAGAGATGAATGATTATGCGTGTACCTGGTCAGTCTAATAAATTTTGAAGGTTATGTCATTTTGTTTTGAACCGCAATTTATCCCGGTGTATGGACTGATTTTGGTGTTATCAAAGTCATCAAGATGCTTCGAAATCTGATCTACGCTTTACTTAGTCCACTTAGATGCTTTGTATCTCCATAGTTCGAACCCGCACAGGGAACAAAAATTTGTTTGGGTTAATGAAATCTCGAGTTATGAAGATTGGTTTTTAAGTCATTATTAACTGAAGGGATAAGAAAACTTGTTCGAGTTAAGGAGACATTCGAGTTAGAGAGACTCTACTGTTATTGTAGATTAGCTTACCGTGTTTGTTTTGATCTGCTGGTTCTTCTTCTTTGTGCCGAAATTTCTGGGTAGTGTATGGCTATGGTGTGTAATATCCATTTCATTTCTTTGTTTATTGATGTCTGTTCGGCCAAGAATGATGTTTGGGTTTGACTTACGTCTTTGTGTGCCTGTATTTATGATATCTTCACTCTGGAATGCAACTTTCAAAACGTTGGGGATTTTACCACGTTTACGTTGAACGTTTGGAGTTGTGTTAGCAGATGCTGGATATTGTTGGTTGTCTGGGAGGAGTTTACGACGTTGAATGACAGGTGTGTTTGATGCAGATTGACTGTAGTACTGTTGAGGATGGTCGTTGAAGATTTCATTTTGTCTTGTTTGATGATCGTGAATATTTGTTGTAGTGGTGGTGGTGGTTTGTTGAATTTGTTGTTGACCCCGTTGTTTTGAACTCCGTTGTTGATGTGGTTGGAGGAGTTGTTGATTTTGACGATATTGTTGATGATTTTTAGATTGCTGATGCTCATGTTGTTGTTGTTGGAACATTTCTTGATTTTCATAGTGTTGACTGCTTTGACTTCTTTGTTGATGTTGTTGTTGTAGATCAATTTGTTGTTGGTAGTTTTCATTTTGTTGATAGTTTTGTTTTGATTTGCTGCTTCTAATTTCTTCTTGTTGTTGTTTTCGAACCTCTTTCTTTTGTAAGCGTCTCAACTCTTCTTCCAATTTATCTCGTTCTTGTTCGTACGACAGACGACGGACGCGCGTTTGTTGGCGTTCACCGCGCTGTGTTTTGACTTTTCTTTGTTGATGTTCTGCAATGTATTTTTGTTCTTCGTCATCCTGTTTCCTTTCGGTGAGCGAAGAGTTATCAAAGGAATGGCGTCGCATTACTCGTCCGTTTAGAACAACATGTGCATGTTTATCCCCTGTAGAATGAAAGAATATGAAGGGTTTTTTTGGTTTGAATAAAAAAACATGTGCAACCCAGTTCTTTATGTTTTAGGCTATTAGTGAAAAGTTGTTCTGAAAGTTTTGAAAAGATTCAACATATAGATATGAGATTTCTGGTATTTTATCTCATAAACGAGTATAACATAACGAGCAGGGCTAGTTTGAATTACCGATTATGAAAGTAAGTATTACATGGCCATCTCTGACTACGACTTGCAAGGACGTTCGTTCCCTGTCCATTATTGGCTTTTTGATGCTTGCTGATAGCGCCAGATAAAACTCTAGCGTTCATTTATAACGTAAATAAAACCTGTGATACACGGGGACGAGGCTGGCACAAACATTTGACAAACATTTTAAGTATTTCCTTACCTTCACAACGCTTCTCTTCACTTTGTTGTTTCCTTTTCTGTTGTTGTTGTTGAATGCGTTGTAAATGTTGTTGGTGTTGCATCAATTTTTGTTGATGATATTGTTGTTGCTTGTAGTATTCACTGTTTTGTTGATTGCGTTGTAATGAACGTGCCTCGTTGTGTTGGCGTTGTGACATACGTTGTTGAAGGTCACGTTGTCGTTGCAGTTGTAAATCTGTCTCACGACGGAATTCTGAATCCGAATCAAAACCTTCTGGAAGACTTGATTTACGGATACTTCTGATGATTTCTATTTGTTCTGAATCATCACTTCGTTTACGATTGTGTTGGTGCTGCAGACTGTGGTATTGCTCTGAGGATGTGTTTTGACCGTACACGTTATGTGTTTGCCTGTTTGTTTGGTGATGATGGCTCTGGTGATTCTCCAAGGAGTGTGTTGATGAATCTGAACTCTTACGAACAGCTGTTGGTTTGATGGTGATCACATGTTGATGATTATGCAACTCTGGTGAATCTTTCTTTTGAATTGGTCTGAAGCCTGTTGATGATTTCTCTTGAGAATGTGGATTCGGAGAAACCATAACTCGAATCGCACCAGGTCTGGTACTGGTTTGCTGGACTTGAATGTCGATAGGGATTTGAGATTCGTTGACACTAAGTCGGTTGTCTTTGGTGGTTGTTCCATGGTTTTCGAAATCAGGTTGTCCATCTCGTGGTGATCGAACCATGACTTGGACACGTCTGTTGCTGACACCGTCCTGTTGATCATAGCCGTGGTTGTGTTCAACTGGTATGCGATAAGTGATTTCTTCGAATGATTGATCTTGGTGAGTGTGCCCATGATGGTGGTCATGTGATACACCAATCTGCATTTTGATTGGTTCGTTTTTAGTATATTGTTGATGGTGATTGGTTTGTTGATGTTTGTGATGATCCACTTGATGGTGATGGTTATGTTGGTCATGTGACACACCGATCTGCATTTTGATTGGTTCATTTTTGGTGAAGTGCTGATGGTGATTGGTTTGTTGGTGTTTGTGATGATCCACTTGATGGTGATGGTTATGTTGGTCATGTGACACACCGATCTGCATTTTGATTGGTTCATTTTTAGTGAATTGTTGATGTTGATTGGCTTGGTGATCGTGGCCATCCACTTGATGATACTGATGTTGATTTCGATCACGTGACACATCAATATTCATTCTGATTGGTTGATCATCAAAGAACTGCTGCTGATTGGATTGTTTCTGATCTTCGTTTTTACGCAGTTTGATGTTGACTGTCTGTTCTTTGTAAACATTCTTATGGTTTTGATCTTGTCCGTAGATCTCTTCGAAAGACCGTTCACCGGACAGGTCATTCATTGGGTCTGTTTGAGGTACGATCATATCTTCGTTTACCATTTCTCGGCTTACGTCATCAAAGTCATCTTCGCTGCTACTAGTGACGTCATTCTCCGGATCGTGAGATATGCTTCTTGAGAAATGGTTGACTTCATTGGGCCCTGACGAGACGGTGACTTTTTGGAAACCATCGATGACGTCATCTTTTTTGGTTTGTTTATTTACTGTTCCTTTGATCGCTTTGACTGACACTTTGTTGTTCGTTTTGCGTTCCTCGAAAGATGTATCTTGGGTGTATGTCTTCTGGCTGTGCTTTATGGAGCGCTCACGACTCTCTTTAAGAGAACTTTCAATGTAATTCTCAATAAACTCTTGTTCTTTTAAGAAATCCTCATCCAAAATATCCTGAGCTTCCATGTGACGAGAGGTTTTTGATGAATCTTCATAATTGGACGATGTTGTGGTTGTCTTTTTGGTGACTTTTTTACTTGAAGTCATAGATTCGTGATATTGTTGACTTGAAGTCATGTGATTTTTGAATGATGCTTGCTGTTGATGTTGCTGGACGGAGGATGAGCCATAATAACTGAAAGTGAGATAGGGTAGAGAATTTGGTGATACTTTTGAGACATGCGTAGATAATGAAAAGGTCAACATTTACAATTTTGAAGTTTCACCCTATCATATACAACTCGCAATGTAATCTCCTTCTCACAGGCTTGATGGTCCCTTTCCCATTGGAAGAATTGACCAAAATATCGCTTCCAGTGGAAAGTTATACTCCAATTTTTGTCCCCGCTGAAAATTATCAAATAATGAAATCCTCACTCCTAAATATTGGTACATTTTTTTCAATATCCCCGCAAAATACAGTTACTTGAAAACAATTCAAATTCCCAACCATACAAAACACTCAATCCCGATCGAGTTTCAGTCCGTTATTTTTACCCCCCCCCCAATGGCTGTAAACAATCAGGTCTATGAGAAGGGGTGTACTAAGGTTATAACCGTTATAAATCTTTCCCGTAAACGTTCAAATCTACTATTTCCCTTAGGGTCAGAATATTGATAAACTCATACAAAACAAGGTATAATCTAAATGAAAATTTGAAGAAATTATATGAACGTTAATTCACAAATTATCTAAATTTACCTCTCCAAATCCATCGCCTTCTTTACTTTTCGAAAATATCTGGCCCAAATTGATATTATGATTTCATAAGTTTTGAAAAAAGAAGAAAAAATTACAAAAAAGTTCTTCGCTCTGAATCATATGACAAAACCGGGGGTTGATTTCTCGTCTTTTTTAGTTTGAAAGTCACCCGAAATTTTAAATAGAGTAAACCCCCTGAAAAGCTTTTCCTATCATTCATTCAGCACAGTTATGCATGAATTATTGAAAAAAATTCTGCAATGTAAATTTAGCAATTTTAATTATTCAAAACAAATTAATTTATGCATTAGAAATTTACAAATAAAGTTGAGTCAAAAGGTTAATTTCAATTTTTGAAGTGACACTTTACGACATCTTTTCAACGTCTTTCGAATTTCCTGTAAAGAAATATCTTAGAAATGTTTTTGCTTCCAGTTTCTTGTTGAAAATTCATTCATTCGCGTTTCAATTCGTAAAGTTTTGTTACACTCCAATAAAAATCATTTACTTTTAATTAAAACAAATTCAAATTTGAAATTTTTATAGAGAAATCCCTGATAGTATTTTTCTACAATCTTGTATGTTCTTTAAATATACATCAATCCGAAAACAAACCGCCTAATTCAAGTGAAATCATAGACTATGCTATACTATAGTCTAAAACAAATCATTATCTAAGGAATAAGCCCAAAGCCGGAGAAAATTCGCAAACGGGTTTTTTACTGAAAAGAGTTTACAGCCGGTAGAGTTTGCCAGCCTTCGAGACTCTCCCGCCGATTTTTTTTTCGTATACCGCCACAACGCCAAACCGCCATAATTTCCCACTTTTACTATCACTGTAACGGACGATAACATCGTCTAGTGAAATCAGTGACAATCACGCTCCATTTGCGTGGGACTTGCTTAAGTTTACTGGAACATGTTATGTATGTTTTAATTACTGGAGAGAAATAATTCCCTTGGGTTACGCCAAAATCAAAATAAATTCGAAGGTGGTCTATGTGGATTTCTTACTCAGCTTAATAAAATGAGTGGTTTTATCCCATGAGATAATATGACACTTTTGGAAATAAATTACCGATGGTTGATAGATAGTTCACAGACGGTAGTAAAAGTTTTAAAAGAGAACGACTATAATGTACTACTCATCCCTCGACGCAGCCTTCGAAAGTTACATTAGACGATGCTATCGTTTAGACCATCGAGTTTAAAGCCTGAAGGGCTAGAGTAGAATCTCTAACCTTTCCCACATCCCAGGCAAGAAAAAGTGAAGCCACTTATTTGCCATTCAGAACGTGCCTAGAACCCGCCGTAATCACGACATGACGCCGGATTATATCTAGCGGATAGTTTGTTTTCGAGGACTGCATTTCTTTAAATCTAGCGATATAGATTTTAGTTTTAATCCGGCGTTTGTGTAAAAACCACGCGCGGGCGTTCTGAATGGGAAATAAGTGGTTTCATTTCCCATCTAGGAATCTCGAGTCTAGTCCTCGGGCTTGGAAGTCAATGTAGTAGACGCGGAAAATCATTACAGCAATCACGGAGGTTTGTGAAAAAAAATAGTGGCGGTAGAGTTTGGAGCAAGTTGTTAACAGCCCAGTCACAGCTTATCCCGGCCCGGGCTAAAACGGGGGGCCAAAACTCCTTTTTCAAATTTAAACCGCCTCCTAAAGCATTCACTTTTTTAGTGACCTTGTGTAGGATCGTCTAAAGTTATAGTACATCTAAAAAATAGGCATGTATATCGAAAATCAGAAATCGACTCTTTTGCTTCTGTTACAAGAATCAAATCTTATCTCTCGTCTTATCTAAAAGTAAAACTCTACCAGGGTATTACTACCTCGTAAATTATTTAACAACAGGCGACTTTGGTATAAATAACAGTGCCAGCAGGGATATTCTGCTGATTTCAAAACAAAATTGAAATTGTTTACTTATTTCCATATTCCGAAAATAAAAATTTCATGAAATTGCAAAAAAATGAATAGAAATAAAAGTTTGGGATAAAATATTATTATCGGAAATTGTTTGCAAAAAAATTGCGCAAATTAATTATATGAATGAATTTTTTTTCCATTTTATTTGAAAATAGCAACTGGGGTGTGAAGAATAGAAAAAATAAACGTACATGTACGTTTATTAGACACCCGAGAGTAATTTTCCAAAATAATCCTTCATATTTTCATAAAAAAGCACACCTTTTTTGGCAAATTTAAGAAACTATTCCTGCCAACCGCCAGGCTGAAAATTCTTACTGTAAAAAGATAAGATAAACAGCCAAGGTACCTGAAGCATAGTCATTATAAAAAACACTGCCTGAAGTTTGACAGTATGTATACTTAAGGTCAGATTTTGAAGGTTCGAAAGAGAGAAAAGAAAATTCGAGGGATCAAGGTAGTTCGAGAGTGTATAGTCGAGAATAAGATTGAAATTGTCTTCAGAGGGTTAGCTTGCTTTGAATCATTGAATTATTGAAACCGGGGACTCCCCATATCAAAAGATCTCTTAGCTAGGCTACCATTTCATATTTCTCCATTCAAGAAGACACCACAGAGACAGTGGCCGACCCTTTTTCATGTATTTTTGGTTTGATATCATTAATATTGATTATGGAAAGAATACTTACTTGATATTTATAAAAACTTCCAATACAAATGCGCCGTTAGAAAATCAAAATGTTTTAAATATTTGATTTGAAATATATCCCATTTTAGCAACATGAATAAATGTGAAATCTGGGTGGTCAAATAATTTTCATCTGCCCTTATGTTAGAAGCGAAAGCAATACATATAAATTTAATGAATTCGGATTTTATAACTTTGCTTTCTCGTGATAAAGACATTGTACTTACAGTTAAAAAAATCAAGCTTCAAAAACGAAATCTTTGAAGAACTAAGCAATTGTAAAATACATTACACTATAGATAAAAATCCATAAAAGGTACATTAGAGGTAAAACAAGCCAGTCAGCAAGTCTCGGAAGTAAAAAATAAAAAACCATTGTGAAGACCTAAAATTATTATCCAAATGCGCTAAGAGCAATAATATTATCCATTTAGACTAGCATGGGGCCCTTCAAAATGTGAGGTTGGAAACTTAACTTAATGATGATGATTTAAAAGGTTATTCTAGAAATAACCCTTTACCACAAACAGTGCTCCCGACAGGTACCTAGAAAATTATCAGTTATCCACAGGGAAGTGGGTGCCGCTGGAGTTGAGATAAATTTGAATCCTATCCAGTGTCCTATCTGACCCTAACAGACAAAATCTGGACCCTGAGTGAGGAAAACCTAAAGTGAAAAATGTTAAAAAAATTACCTAAAATATCTTTTCTTAATTTGTTAATTTTGCAACCATGTTTAGTTATTTTAAAGTTTGGAAAAAGGACCTTAACAAGCTGCACGTCATATATAACCAATTTTCTCTAAGTAGTCATTCGGGACACCTTTTCTCAAACCTTTTCTTGAAGAGTCAAACAACTGTTTGGTAAATTTCCATCAGAAATATGGTAACTATTTATTGAGTGGTGCTGGTTTAGCAAAAGTCGCTGAGGACGAAGAAGCTGAACTTTTTGTCGCACTTTCACCATTCGTTTGATCTTTCTTCTTAACCCGAAAAAATCCCGTTTGATTTGAAAAGTATTTAGCATTAGCTTCTTGAACACGTTTTTCTGCAGCTTTCGGGTTGACGATTTCGATCCCTTGCAAAGGTGTGAAAGCCACACTAGACGCAGTACCGGAGACTTGACCACGCACTGTTGATTTACCACCATACGATTGGTTCATATTCGCCAAATTTCTCTGTTATGTGAAAGAAGAAGAAAAATCAGTGACAATTAATGTTAAGTATTAATGAGAACCCTCCCCCTCGTATCCTTTTTCGCATAAAAATACCGTTTTGTATTATTTGTAGCATACATAAAACCAAAAAACACAAGTTTTTGTTATGAGATCTTTTTAAATCGAATTTTTTAGCGGAATGTGCTTCACTGAGGGGCAAATCTGTCTGTGATCGGAAGAAATTCTAACACTGTTAAATGTTACTGTAAATGCAACAGTCATTTATCAGTGTTGCAATCACCATTTAAGAATTTCGCTCTTCCAAGGTTTATAGAAGACTAAAGTGAAAAATCTCAGCTGGACGCATTCCCGCCTAAAGACGGGAAAGTTGCAACACTCATTTATAATGACAAGAAGTATCCATACCTGTAAACGTTTGGAAATCGAAACTTGCGTCTTCTTATCAACATTAGGGTTCCTGATTTTACCCGAAGCACTTTCCTTAGCCAAGGAGCCGATCCCAAATCCAACATGCTGCTGATAAACATCTTCAGAAATTTCTCCAAACGTCACGCGACTAGCTTGTCGCCTCATTTCCGTAATCGCAAACTTTTCTTTCATCTTGCGGACCCGTTTTCCACCTCGCTTCTGGCGTGGGGCGTCATCTGGGCGTGGTAAAGCTTTGGCGTCCTTGACTGGGGGCGGTTCTTGAAGCTTATCAAATTTCTTCTCGATTTCTTCTAGGAGTTTTCGACCAGCAGAACCATCAAGATTTTCGTGAAAACTATCGATACGAGCGGCCAATGTTACTTTAGCAGATGCCAATCGAGCTCCTTTCTTTCGCAAATATGGTGGTAAACCCTGATAAGAAGAAAAGTCATCTTTTTTATCACAAGACTAGTCAGTGGTCAAACCAATGTTTTTCGCCTGAGACGGAAATACCTCTTTATTTACTTCACTAAGACGGAAATCCGTATGAGACGGAAGAAGTTTGAACACAGAGAGTATTACTTTATTTCTTGCCACTTACGTCTTCCTGAGAAGTGTAAAGGTACATCGATATATAGTATCTCTAACAAATTAAAAAATTTCCCCATCGAAAATCACTAAAGAGAAACAAAACAAGATATCATTTATTCCAGAAAATGTAAAACTCCTCAAATCTCCTGAGTTTGGAAAAGAGTTAAAACTGAAAGTTGACAAAAACAAGAGAAAATTCGGTGCAATAATATCGATATTACCTGAACGATATCACTGTAGTAAATGAATCCAGTATGTGGCAACACTTGTGCAGAAGCTGTCGAAAATCCGGACAATGTTTTCTTTTGAGATCCCAACAGCATGATATTACAAGAAGGCATTTTAGATAAATTGGTCAAGCCACCAGCAATACCCATAAGTTTTGCTGCAGTTGAAGCACCAATAACTACCGACACATTCGGTGCAATAAAGGACATTCTCGATTCTACATATTGGAAAATTTTCATTTTAGCATCTACTAAGTCCATATTCATTTGACAAGCTTCGTTGATATTATCCAGTTCATTCTGTCCGATTTGCTCGCCCTGTGTGGTTGCGGCTGTAACGCTGACAACCATACGAGTAGCTGGCGGTAAAAAGTCTAAATTGTCAATTTTATTTGAATCTAAATCATTACCCAGTGCTTGGACTGTCTGTATGTATTCTAAGGCATTTGTGACAAGAGAATCCAACTCTGGGAATCGTTTGGAATAGTTATCCCTACAATATTTATTAATGATACTTGTTTCATTTTCGATTTCCGCTGTCAAATTATTCGCAGTTACAATCAATTTGTATTCAGGGTCTTCCTCAACAGGACCCATCACAGTGTCTCGGCTCCTTGGATTCTCTAAGTAATAATTCATTTTCTCTAAAGTCTCTTTGAACTCATTGCTGTCCCGAAGCCGTGCAATGTGACTGACAGACTTGGAGTTGTCTTGTTGTTGTTGGAGATCATCTGTCTCCATAATTTCCTGGATATCACCATTATCCTCAACATTGGCTGTAACCTCTTCATCCTCAATGTCATCAAGATCTGCTAATAATTCATCCGCCAAAGACATTTTGTTCTTTTTTTATGTACCTACACTAAAAAACAAGAAATGAGAAAGAATGAGTACCAGGTAAAGAAAATTGACAAAGGAAGGCAAAAACATATTACTCTTTCGTATAATAAACAAGAGTAGATGAATAGTATCCACCACTAGAATAAAGTAAGAAGTAGCTTGAATTCTTGGAAATTTAATCCTGCCCTTTGTTTGGGAAATAAATGAATTTTAAGCGAAGCTACAAAAACTCATTCTTTGATGATAAAGCATTGAATTTCAAGGGGTTTAATCAGGGGAAAAAAATTCAAATTTGCTTTGATTGTCAAATTTCTTTTGAAGCAGTCCAAATAGGAAGTTTGAAACCAGTTCAGAAGTCACACTTCACACCAAAGAGCAGAAAGATCAAGTTGTAACTAAGCCTAATTAAAGCAAGGGATCTCCCAATTAGAAACACTAGTTCTTCCTGTTCAAAAAGTTTCATCTAAATTTGGAAGAATCTTCTAATACTATCCACTGAAGATCCGTGCTATATAAATCACATCTTCAAACCGATGATTTTGTCAAAATGACCTTGAATGGTTTGGCTTAAAGCCACAAAAATTTTCTCCGTTTGGTAGCTAGGACTGCAAAAAATGCCTTTTAAAATGGCACCCTAGCAGTGAACAGCAAAAAAATTACCGGAAGCCGAAACACGGACTTAAAATCTGAAGTTGATCAAATTGCCCTGCGGGCATGCATCTAAACAATGGTTCTTCAGTTTTAAATGTTTATTTTGCTGTTAAATGGGAAAAATTAATTTGGACGGTGTCAGAAAGGATCTTCATCAGATCTTCCTTGACTTTTAAAACTAACTACTGTGAGTGGTCCTAAATCCGACAGCCCTGCCTAAATCCGATGGGGTCTTTCAAAGATACAAACTAAAATAAAAACAAACCTTTCGCTGTGACGCAACGAAGATACCAAAGTGTCAACTAAACTGAGAGATTTGATACACTGAACCAATTGAACCAAATAACAATAATTGCTTCTTATACAAAACATAATTTTTTATTAAAAAATTGTTAACGTATTAAACACGAGCAATGGATTCAGAATAATAGAGATAATATTATTTTTACAACTCCCACTTTTTTTAACACATTACAGTAATTTACATCTTGACATTAGTCATCTTGTTAGATGTTTTGTTTCGAGAGTTCTTGCAATAGTTTATTATTCAACTTGGAGAATGACTGTTTGTACACAAAAGGATTTTTTTAATTTTCATAGCAGTTATTTGGGGGGGGTTGGATTTAGGCAGGGTCAAACATGTTTTTTTTTCCTATCTACGATTTTGTGTTTCCGGGGGTTTTGTTGTTTGGAATTGAATAACTAACAGTTCGGTAGGGTCAGGGTTGCTAGTAACGGCTTGTCACTGTGCCGGGAGCATACTCTGTGCCTTGGGCAACCGCAGGGTTGCTAGTAACGGCTCGAATTTCAGTCATGTTAAAAAAGCAGTAAAAAGGGGTACTCTTACCCATATTATAATAACATTACCCCCGTCTTTTTTGTCATTCTATAAGTATTTACAAATTTTGTATTCTCCTGTGCGAGTGTGGCTCAACGGATAGCAAGCTGGGTTTTAGACAGGAGACCCGTTGTGTGTTTTTTTATAATTTGATGTACACAAGACGGGTTTGAGCTGTTCACATTTTTTACAGTGGGAAATTTGAATTTAGCGCTGTCCTCACTTACTAAAATAAAAACCAAATTTCGAAAGTTGCGCTTTCTCTAAGAAAGTGTGACCAGTAAAAGAATAACAAAATTTGATTGGCTATGTTTTCAACCGTTATAAGAATCTGAGAAATTCAAACTCTCAGCCCATACCATGCTATACATTTTGCCATCAGTTTATCAAAGAACAAATCATAGCATGGATTCCCAGGCTAGCTGGGTTTCTGATCAGAGATACTTTCATTTGATGGTTCGAATCCCGGTCGGGTTGATATTTGGAGAAAGTTTGAAATATCAAATTCATAAAAAAGTTAGTCAGTCAGGAACAGTCGCGAGTCGCCTTATTAGGAGACGCCTCCTGATTAGGAGACGTCTCCTGATTAGGAGACATGTAGGTCGCTTGGGGTCGCTTGATTAGGAGACCCGTCTCCTAATTAGGAGACATAAAACTTTGATCTCAATTTTAAGGGCTTTAGGCTTTTCCGGGCATTTTGAAACTAGTTTTAATGGAAAGAGCAGCCTCGAATTGGTAAAGTTTTAAAAAATTTATCAAAGTTTCTCGGTGCAATCGATCACAATCCTAATATAAAGCACTACAAGGAAGCCCCTTATTGACTTTTTTCATGTCCGCCATTTTTCTTTTTGAGACGCTTTTGTTCAGAAGACATATTCTTACTTCTGATTGGTTCTTATGGATTATTAGAATTGTGATTGATTCCACCGGTGGATTTTTCTGAAAATCACCATATGGAATCAATTTTTTGTGCTCTTTCCATTGGGAGCAATCAAATCATGCGCAGTTTGCTCGTTCACAAGATAATTACACCCGCCTCCTGATTAGGAGACGTGAACCTCCTGATTAGGAGACGGGTCTCCTAAATCAGCAGGAGGCGTCTCCTAATAAGGCGACTGTTCCTGACTGTTAGTAGAAATCAGAAAACAAGTCTCAGAAAGTCAGAAATTAGAAAAGGAGATAGAGAGATAGGAAGTAGAAAAACAGAAAGGGGATGTTCGGTTGACGGTTAATTTCTATCATCTTCCCTTTTTGCGAAGCGAATTTATGAGCGAAGCAGTTTTGCTATATTGTGCACGTACCTTTAACTTCTATCCCAAGCGAAAATTTGCTATAAAATTTGTTATATAAATCACATCTTCAAACCGATGATTTTATCAAAATGACCTTGAATGGTTTGGCTTGAAGCCAAGAAAACTTTCTCGGTTTGGTAGCTAGGACTGCGAAAAATGCTGTTTTAAAATGGTGTACCCTAGCAGTGAACAGCAACAAAATTACCGGAAGCCGAAACACGGACTTAGAATCTGAAGTTGATCAAATTGCCGCGCGGGCGGCACGCATCTAAGCAATCTAAGCAGTGGTTCTTCGGTTTTTAATGTTTATTTTGCTGTTAAATGAAAAAAAAAATAGTTTGAAGGGTGACAGAAAGGATCATCCCTTGACTTTTAACAGCAAGTATCAAGTATCAAAAAATAAGGTCAATCAATGAGAGGTTTTTGCAAGTCGCGCGGGTGGGAGGAGTGCTCTTTTAGTGAACGAAACTTACCTTGCAAAACCAAGTGGATATTCTATGATAAAGAAGTACGGAGGTAATCAAATTTGTCGAATTTGTCAAGAAATAAATCAAAACTGCCGAAGAACCAACAAGCCATCTTTGTACATTTTTGTTTTTGTTTGTGATGATTTCGACGGCACGGGCGATTCGTGATTCGAATAAAAATGTTCGATCGTTCGACGAATATCGTTCGATTTTATTAAGGCACCATTTACACTAGAATAACTAGAAGGAAAACAAAAGTTCGATGCGCGGGCAGCGGCGGGTGTTGTGCCGCCGTGGATTATGTAATGTGTTTAGGGGCATTAAGGCTCTTACGACCCTGTCTCTATAGCGGCTTTATTAGAAGAGGGATTTTTAGAGAGTCTCTTATTTTGCTAGCAACTTGCGAATTGAGGTGGAGTCTGGATCGCTTCGCAACCCTTATACAATACGGCTAGTTGCTTTTATTTTGCTAGCAACTCAACTTGCGAATTGAGGTGGAATCTGGATCGCTTCGCAACCCTTATACAATACAGCTAGTTCAATTCATATAGTTCATAAATTGCAGTAAATAAGTTAGAAAAGTCACCAGAGGTCAGAAAAAGACTCAGAGACGAAAGGCAGTTCCGTATACCGCAGACCACAAAACGTTTACCATGCGATTTTATTTCTCTCGCAACTTCATCCGCCATTTTTGATTCTTCTCGCTAAAATTTCACGGTAGCGAACATTTTCCATGTAGGCTATCAAAGTAAAACTTTGTCCAGCCAGTTTTATCAATCATTAGCAATATTTGATCATTTGCCAACCCGGTACATCAATTCCGCGGTAAAAATCGTAGACAGAACGTTTCATTTGCCTTTAGATTTTGATAAAAGCTGTTGTATTCTAGAACCGAAGAGACTTGGCTATCAGAAAGAATCAATCTAATCATGTCTACGTAAGTAATATATATTCTTCAATTACTTTTCAAAATATCAGTTTATGGACTTTACAGCTATATTTCTAGAAGATTGCAATTTTGACGAATTTTAAAATGGGTTTGCGAATTCAAACTCAAAATTAAAAAAAAGCAATAATTACCTCAGATCACAAAGTTCTAAAATTAAAGTGCTTGTTGCTTGTAGATCAGTCTGATACAGAATTTTTGGTACAGTCTGTGTGACCTTGAAAAGCCTAACCTGAGATCAGATTTTGGTTGTTTTCTGAAGTTCTATACTTTTACTTTGGTTACTTTTGGTTACTTTTGGTTGTCTTCAAGCATATAGCTCTGGCAAGAATCTTTTGATCCACACCACAATCTTCGTTTAATCCACAATTCCTGAAGGAAAAATGGATCAGCGGAGAGATTTCATGTCTAAAATTGAGTTTGAGTCAACCCTCCTGCACCCTGTACAGTATAACACAGATTTGGGGTTCATCGGGAATTGTTTTGAGCTGCTTATCCAGTCAGGGAAATCCCTCAATTGCGGTATACTGCAATTGCGGTAGTTTTCATTCGTGTTTAGCCTACAAAGGCTTATAACGACTATATATAGTGCTGGTCGACAAAGATAAACAAACATCGAATATAAAAAATCGTACGAGAAGAAAGCTTTTCTTTATTAAAAGAATCTGATCTACGGAAAAAAATATTTTGTCTGTGCGTTAAAAAGATATGATCAATTATGTACAAAAATTGCCTGTTTTTTCCTTGAATCTTGAATTCTGATTCTTGAATGTACTGCAATTGCGGTATATGAAAATTGTAAAATTGACGTTTATACTGCAATTGCAGTATAAATTTACTACCGCAATTGAGGGATTTCCCTGACTGTTATCCAGTCCAGTATGGATTTTGTGTAACTAACACCGAAGATCTTCTACGTACAACTGAAACGTTTTTGGTGCATTGGCGTAAGGGTACTTACAAAGATTGTTTGAAAAGTTAGCGTAAAGTAATAAATAATTCCAGCTCGGCGTGAATGATTCCATAATCCATCTATTTTTAGCTTTCATTTGGCTAAATTTGCTTTCGCTCGCTTACGCTCGCGTCAATTTATTAATCATGTTGGTGCCTCTTTTCCCATCTTGCACCCTTTTTGAAAAATTGAATGTTGGTACAAAAGAAATTTTGCTTGGCGTGAGGCTTGCTGTACGGAAAAATATCTTCAGCACGAGATTTTGTGGAATCCATACTGGTATCCAGTGCAGTTTTGAATTTATCAACTGGAACATTTTTCAAGTTTCTAATGCACTTTAGCATTGCATTGAACAGCTTTGCACCATGTATTGCTAAGGTGCTGTCACGTAATTTCAAATTATTTGGACCATTGTACTTTATAACACACATTCGTCCTAGACGCAAGTGGTCTTTTGCCTTGCAGCCATCATTGATATTTGGTACTATGCTTTCTAGAATTTTCCAAGTATATATGATCCTATATCGTTCTCTCCTTCTCTGAAGTGAGTTATATCTTGAGCTGCCAGTAATTTTGAGGTGTTCCTCTTATTTGCTTTAAAAAAGATTTCTGTATATATCTCTTCAAGTCTTTGAATAAGGCCGACAGCAACAGGGCTCCAAAGAACTGAGCAGTACTCCAGAATTGGGATAACAAGCGATTTATATAGAGTAAGCAAAGTATGAGATGAGTGGCAAGTGAAAGTTTGCAATATCCAAGAAATGAGATTTCTGGCTTTTTCAATAGTTGTTTCAATTTCGCTACCTTAATTCAAAAGGGGCCTAAGTCCAGGTACCCCCCAGTTCAAAAGGGGCCTAAGTCCATTTTTATGAAATTTGAGATCTTTAGTTTTTCTCAATCTCTGGCTCATTTGCTCTCTTTTGATGTACATAACAAGTAGTTTTTAAAGTTAAAAAGGTTCAAAACTTCATACTGAAGCTCTGATAAAAGTGATGTTTAATTCAAAAGAGGCCTAAGTCCATCATCTTTTTACAATTAAGGGCCTAAGTCCATCAACTTTTTACAATAAAAAGGCCTAAGTCCACCAAAATAAGTTTGTTAAGTTTTGAAGAGGCCTAAGTCCAATTGAATTGCAAATGGGCCTAAGTCCATGCATTCTAAAAAGTTTAATTGAGTTTTTCTTTATTTTACTGAGATTGTCTTTTCTCTTTATCTTGAATCTAGGTGTAAGTGGTTTTATTTTGGAGTGTCATATGTGCAGGTTTTGAACTCTAAAAGGCAGAAATTAACCCTCGCACGTTTTTCAAAATTCATGTTTAATTCAAAAAAAGGCCTAAGTCCACTCTGCAAGATTTACTAAGTTGCACCTGTTACATACAAAAATACATTCCTTTCAAACGAATGCCTTTTCATTGGAAAAACAACTTATAGCTATGGCTTTCAGAAAACATTTACTTCAAAGCTTTACCATCAAAAATGGTTTCAGAATCAAGGAAAAACTTTAATTGCAATTTTCTCAAAATGACCCAAATGGACTTAGACCCCTTTTGAATTAAGGCTCACAGGACTTAGGCCCCTTTTGAATTAAGGTAGCGTTGATCTTTAAAGTGACAATCAGTGGACATTAGGACTCACAAATCTTTAACAAAAAATCTTTTTCTTGAATTTTATCTCCTGATGGTGAAGTACAGTATAACAGGTTTTCATAGTGTCCTCCCCCCCCCCATGAGAATGAAACATTTTTGAAAAAAAATCTGTTAAAGTCTGTCCAGATATAATTGGCAGTGGAAACAAGAATGCCTGTAACTTTTGATAGTCACATATAATTATGGAGATTTTTATTGCTTGTTTTAAAGAATCAAAAGCGCTATATTATTTGAATGTATTTTTGGTTGAAAAATTCGCGATTTTTAGCGATTAAATTTGCGATTGTAAAAATTGAGCTTTTTTTCTACTTATGCTATAACGTTCATTTTTACACCAGTGGTAGTTCAACCTTAGTTTAAGAAGTATGTTGAATTTCAAGGCAAACAGAAAAGTCCTTTGTGAGGTTACAGGCTGCATCGTTTGAGGGGTGTGATAGCACGCGCACACCTCCACACACACCTAAAATCTTTGAGGAGAGTGATTAATCACACACCATAAATTTGGATTTTACTACTTAAAGTTATGCATAGCACTCCTTATCACACGCCTAAAGTACTTTTTAGGAGTGCAATTGACCACACGCCTGGAATTTTCAAATGACAAAGCCTGAGGTTAGTGCAACTGGTCTATAATTTGAAGCCATTGACTTATTTCCGCCTTTGTAGATTGGGGGTAATGGTTGATTTCTTTAATTTTGCAAGGCTTGTTTTCCATAGATGGCACATCGGGAAAGCCAATTCCTCTTTGCAATGCTTCAGAAATATAGCTGGGAAGCCATCTGGGCCAGCCAGCTGAGGATGGAGAAAGCTCATTGATGGCTTTCATTATATTTTCTTCTGTAACCACTATCTCTGAAATTTTGGTTGCTCCCGGATCAAAGGATTCAGCATCTAGTGACATAGGTCGACTGAATACTTTAGAGTATTGTTTCGAAAGGAAGTCAGCCATTTCTTTATTTTTTATTGTAAGTTTTCCATTGTTGTCTATCAGTGGTCCAATTTTGGTCTTTACTTTTGCTTTCTTGCGGGCGTATGCAAAGAAATACTTGGAATTCTTTTTAATAGATTCAATTGCTTTATTTTCAGCAAATTGCTTTGAGTCTTTGAAAGATTTTTGCAGCTTTTTCCCAATTTGTAGCAACTCCTCTTTGATTTTTGCCTTTCTGTTTTGCGAGTTACTGTGTAAAAGCTCAACAAGAACAATCTGGTGGTGTGATGTGCTTTGTAGGACAGGAACTGTTGTGCAGTTGTGGATAATGTTTTCATTGTTTGTAAAAACAAGATCAAGTATGTTTCCATCTTTATGTGTGGAAGTGTCCACATATTGGGAGATGAAATGGTCATTGCAAAATAGATTTAGAGCATTTAGTACGATTCTGTCATCCAAAGGACAGCCAGATTTTGGTGTACCAGCTGGCCATGTAGCTTTTGGGCAGGTCGAAGTCACCCAGAGTCACCACCAAAAATTATACTTGGGTTGGATCCTAATGCTGTCAAAGCCAGTTTTTCTCCATTGAGTGGGGTAGTAAAATTATTAGCCGTTGATGGATTTCCATTGCTTCTATCGTCTGGTTGACGGTAGACAACCAGCAGGGCCATATTCTCAGCTTTTGAGTATAGACTGAGAAGTTGAAATGTTTTTGAAGAGTATGTATAAAGTTCTTCAAAATGATGCTCCGATGTCTTTCCTTATATAAAAACAAACTCCACCAGTGTGTCTTCCTCTGCTTTTCTTCCTTCTTGAAGAGTCAAAGCGGAATAACGTAAAATTTTCTATCTGAAGTTCTGCACCTTTATGACCCTTATGAAGCCAGGTTTCAGAAAGTCCAATAAATAATAAATTTTTGCATATATTGTTTGTTATAAAAGGGACTTTGCTCGGAACAGTTTGGGGGCAAAGTCCTTGAACATTAAAAAAAGCGAAAGTGTTTATTAACAATGGATTTGATTGAATTGGTTTTGATTTGGTAGGTTCTGTACAGATCTCTATTTATATATGAGATGGGTGAAAACATAACAATCTGACGAATATACAGTTAGGGAAACCATCCAGGATCCTGTCATTCTATAAGCTAGCAAAAATTAAATGATACTTGTAAACTTAAGTTTCTTATCATTTTCCAACGAAAACAACCAAAAACATTGCTATTCCCAATCCAAAGCCAGAGACCAAAACAAATTATCTTCCAAGATTATGGCGCCCTTTTGAATCTATCGTTGAGGCCATCTAAAATGGTGGAAAGAGTTGCGGAAAGACAAAGGCACCCGCTGCTTCAAGGGTGGTAACGCCAAAACGCCCAATATAATCTTCCAACAGAAAGCGAGTTAGTTGCCGAAGCGTGTTTCAATTAATATCATTAATTATAAAAAGAATATCTTTTGTGCTTACCTTCAGTAAACTTTATTGCTTCATTGAAAATTAAGAAGGTAAGAAGATAAAAAATGTGCTGGATAATTTTCATTGTAACAGTTTGGTCAATCATCGCTGAAAGTTTGGAAAAAAAATTTTGCCGTAAAAAAAAATTCAGCCAATTAAAAACACAGTGTGCTTATACTTACTATGTTTGCTACATCGTCTAGGCTAAAAAAGTGCGAAAAGACACGAATGCCACTTTTTAATTAATGAGCGCTGTTACAATTTTTTTTATTGCGGCCGCGTACAGGAACTCGCCAAATGTTCCTAACTAATATACATCTCAAAATCGTAAGGACTGCGTTCATCTAAAAGGACTGCGTTCATCTAAAAGGACTGGGAATGACAACAAAGTTGCGTGAAAATGTTTGAAATTAGGGGCGCTATTTCAGGAAAATTTTTGTTTTTCTCCGGCGCTCAACAAGATTTTTATTGTAGAATTTCTGGAGGAGAACTATTGGGCCATTCCAGAATTTGTCTGTAACATTGGGAAGATCAACGCGGGATTTCAGAAGGCAAAAGTTTTCATCAAAATTCAAAATTTCCAAGGCGAAAGAAAAAATGTATGAATTTCTAAAGCAATTGAATGAAAATCAGTAAAAAAGGGTGGAATTACCAACACATTTTGCCAAAGTACATGAATTTATCATCGAAATTTCGGACCACCACTGGAAAAAAATATGATCTGGAATGGCCCATTTTCCTCAGAACGCCTTCAGAGGTTACCGTGCGCGTAAGAAAATGAACACCTGTTATCAGGTTAGAAAAACCAGGCGACACGGGATTTCACATAATTTAACCTATCCTGACCTATCATAAAATCTCCTCAACAACACAGCTTTTTAAACTTATTAAAAACCATATCAAAACATCAGCTACATGGTTTTTGGCTCAATTATAGTTTGATAGGTTCGATCGCTTTGTGCTTTCTGCTTTGTCCACGCCCCTTAAACTTGACCACTTTTTAATTGAGGGTTTATAGGTTTACAACAACTTAATGCCAAAATCTCATTTGGCCTGGAATTCCAAAGTTATCAACATTTTGTTTCTTTTGTCGAATTTTAACTTGGGTATTTTTTTCAAATCATTAACCGTATTACTTCAAATAAAAGCCCGGGCGTATATTTAATTTTTTCGATTTTAGGAGGGCGTATTCGAGGGAGGAGGGCGTTTAAAAGAAGGGGCGTTTATTAAATTATTTGAGTCTAACCTCGAATATTTAGAGCAAATCTACTTTAGTTTTAGTTCTATACCAGGATTTCAGTGCAAATTTTTTTGGGTCAGCAACTAAAATTGCATCAAAACTGATCTGGTTACAAAAAAGACTAAAATCTTCCTTTTCAATCCTAATCAAAGCTTTTATCAAAGTATTTAAAAGTCACAAGTTTTTAATAAACGCCCCTCCCCTAGAGTTCATTTGAAGGGGGCGTTTATTAGAGGGGGTGTTTGTTAAATTATTCTCCTTTTAGGAGGGGCGTTTTTAAAAGAAAGGGGCCTTTATTCGAAGTAATATGGTGTCTGAAGAAGCTAATCAAATTTCAGAAAACACTAAAACTTTTCCCACATAATAAGAAGAATCAAAGGACCAATGAATTTTAACAACTCAAAATCCTAAATGACAAACCAAATTTTACTAGAGACACAGTACTAGAACAATCTAGAACTAGAACAAACTATGACATCAACCTTTACCTTAGAACACACTAAATAATGAGCCTTTATAGTAACAGTATCCTACCAATATGCAAACAACCAGGGGGGGGTCAAGCAGTTAGTACAAGACATCATGCCGGTTAGTACCGTGGTGGTATACCTACAAAATTTTCAAAAATCAGTTAGTACTTGATGGTACTAAGTGACTGCTAGGGTGGTGTCAAGTAAAAAATCTAGGAAAACAGTTAGTACAAATGAATACTAAGTGCTACTTTTTTACCTTTTCTAGAAAAATATTAAAAATAAATACTAAAAGCAATCACGGAAATCCCCCTCCATAAGAGAAATCAAAGAACCTAAGACATTTAAGTCTTCCCCTTTGGAGTTTGTTTGGTATTACCCTTTAGTTAAACACTATACCAGGGGAATTCCCTAACTATAGATTGATAAATAAAAGAAAAAAGTAAGTTGATTTTCCCCTAATGTTCGTAGGGTAATTCCCTGTACTTAAGAAAAGTTTTGTGTTTAAATGATGTCACACTTATTGGTTTGATATTTGTGTTATTAGTAGAATAGACGCGGTGTTGGAATAAAGCTTGATGTTGTAGTGATAATTTTTAATGAAATGATTATTTTGTCTAATATGCATCTTTTTCTTAGAAATGTTCGAATGTTTTGCTTTTGCCAAACCTCTGTGAGAGTCCGATATTAGGAATTTATGATATTTGAAAAAAATAAGACAAAGAAAATGGATAAAAATAAAAACGAAAATAAAACCGAAAACAAAAACGAAAACAAAAATGATAATGAAAATGAAAATAATAATGAAAATGTAACTGGTTCTGATGAGACGAATTCAATTGGAAGTGCAAGTGGCAAAGATGATGAAGTTTGCAGTGAATGTGGGAAAAGTATTTTTTTCTGCCTTGATTGAACGCTACATATTATATTTATGTTTTTGGTTTACGGTGTTTCATTATTGTATCAATTGAGAAGTACTTCGTTATTTGAAACTCTTGTACATATATCGCTGTACAGCGTTGTGTTAAAATAAAATTTGTGATTCATTTTAATTCATCATACCAAATCAATAACTGTTTCAAAACAATTTTGGGAACATGGTTTGACAAAAAGTAAATATCACACTCTCGTTTGATAGGTTTTAAGGGGTGGTCCTTAGTGGATTTCCTTTGAAATCACTTAGTATATTTCATACTAACTGTCAAAGGGTGGTGGTGTGGCCTCTTTCCTCCAAAGAATCACTTAGTAGGCATGATGTCTTGTAATAACTGCTTGACCCCCCCCTGAAACAACGCTAAATCATTGAGTAATTTACTAAAATATTACATAATGTCTCCATTGTCAAACTCAACAAAAGTGCAACCCAAAAAAATCAAGATGTAGATCTCAAATTTTCAATTGACTGGGCAAAATAAGAACCACAATTACAATTTCCAGCAGCTGCTCAGCCCCACACGGAGGACACCCTGTTCCCTGGGAGGGTTTGGCACTTTGCTCTCAGATAGGCCCTGATGGAGATGAACTGTCTGTAAAAATTATACAATTTACACTGCTATTTTAGTTTACCAGTTGCACTTTGGTAATATCTGCAGAAAGAAAACCCTATTCAACAATACTTCCTACGAAATTGAAGGTTTTAGTCATGATAGTGAAATGTTTTTTTCTGTTTTTCAAATTTTCAGGTTAATGGGGAAACCAAAAAGTGAACTGACATTTGAAGAATTGAAACAGCGAGAAGAGGAGGAGTTCAAGACTGGACCCCTATCTGTTTTGATGTCATCTGTGAAGAATAATACTCAAGTACTCATAAACTGCAGAAACAACAGAAAGTTATTGGGTCGTGTGAAAGCTTTTGATAGACATTGTAACATGGTATTGGAAAATGTTAAAGAAATGTGGTATGAAATCCCCAAAACAGGAAAAGGAAAGAAAGCAAAACCTATCAACAAGGACAGATATATTGCTAAAATGTTTCTACGTGGAGATTCAGTGATTTTGGTTTTGAAAAACCCTCTTGCATTGAAATAGATATGGGACCCTTTTGCAGGTGTAATGTAAATACCCTTTAAATAAGTTATAACAACTATCTTTGAAAAGCAAGGCACCTGGATTGTAATTGCAATGCCATTGGATGAGTTCATACGAATTGGGAAATCTGTAGAACATCCTTAAATGTTGATATCGTTTTGAAAGAAAGACATCTGACAACAACATTTTGAAACATTTTTTAATGTGATAATGGATTTCCGAGATCACCAGATAATTTTCACATTTTTATAAATAAAGACTTTTTTATCCTTGTCTCTCAAAAGTAAAACACAGAATGACCTGACCTACAATCAAATCATTATAATTATTATAATGTTGTTTAATTAATCTCATTTCATCTCGTTTCAGCTGTAAAAAGCTGTTGAAAGTTTTCAATCTATGATTGAATATCCGTAAAATTGGATTTGAAGAAGTTTGAAGGTTAAAATCATCACAAAATTATGAAATTCAATGGTGGTTTTAATTTCGTAATCTATGCTTTCCATTTTTCCTTGTTTAGTTAAGATAGGGTAGAAAGAAAAAAAAATGGTCAAAAGAAAAATAGAAACCTTGGAATCTCCAACAACAAAAATTACTAAAAGTGGTGAACAAAGCAATCAAAATGAGGAAAGCAAAGAAAAACTGATACCTCTTGGTTTTGATGAAAGTGACTGTGACACCATCATTATGACAAAGGATAAAACTGTACATATACCATCAAGCTTTTTGAATATGATGTCATCAGATAGCAAGGCATTTGTTACTGGTAAAAAAATGATTGATGTTATGTCGGAGAATTTGATCCATGCATTATCATTTTATGACCCAAAGAACTGGAAAGAAAGTGATGACATTAAACGTAAGTATTCTTTTCATGTTTTAACCATCTCTAACAGTAACAATGTGAACTTTCCCACATTACTTTGGGGGAAATTTGTAGACCTCAGACAATTGTCAGATTATATGTTTTAATCACAACTGCAGTTCTCAACACAATTTTAGCTTGAATCTCAAATGTTTCTGTCATATTGGTTAGTCAATTTTTGTCAAAATGAGGGTGAAACTTTTTGGTAGCTTTATTATACTTCTACTTGTCTTCTACATACTAAAAGTCTAATTCTGAATGAGCCGTGGGGGAACCATTATGGATTTTTGAGATGGGGTTCGAGAGTTACGTGAAAGATTGTTTGAATAAACGGTTGAAAACCAAAGCGAAAGAGTTCAGGAGAAGAGTGTGAAAATTAGCGTTTCAGGGAAGAGGTCTTTGCAGTGTCAATCTTTCGCAAATTTAAAAACCCACTTTCCCTTGGAAATAATTGATCTTTTTGGACCTACCTCCGGGTACCCCGGTGGAGGTTTTATAATTTAACCCATGTCCGTTCGTCTGTTCGTTCGTCCGTCCGTCCGTTACCAGCTTTTCTCAGGATTGGCTCATTAGTTTTTTCTGATTTTTTGCACAATGATGCAAAATCGCAATGCCCAGAACGTGACGGAGACCGATTTTTGAGAAAAATTTTATTTGGGCAAATTTGGGCCAAAAACTACCTAAAAATAGGGTTTTTTGGACTTTGTGCAAAATCCTGTCATTACTTTTTTCTGATTTTTTGTACAAAGATGGAGGGCAAGATTCTCAAAAGAATGGCTGAAGTGGTTTTTCCCGGAAAATTCTTATTCGCCTTAAAAAACAGATTTTCGTATTTTTGGGGAAATTCCCTTTAACCAAATAAGAAAATGTAGCTTTTCTCAATGTTGACTCGCTATTTTTTTCTGAGTTTTTTACACAACGATGCAAAATGGCAATGCCTAAAATGTGTCGGTGCACGATTTTCGAAAAAATATATATTTGGGCAAATTTGGGCCAAAAACTGCCTAAAAATAGGGTTTTTTGGACTTTGTGCAAAATCCTGTCATTACTTTTTTCTGATTTTTTGTACAAAGATGGAGGGCAAGTTCTCTAAAGAATGGCTGAAGTGGTTTTTCCTGGAAAATTCTTATTCGCCTTAAAAGATGGATTTTCGTATTTTGGGGAAATTCCCTTTAACCAAATAAGAAAATATAGCTTTTCTCAATGTTGACTCATAATTTTTTTCTGATTTTTTGTACAATGATGCAAAATGGCAATGCCCAAAATGTGAAGGAGCCAGATTTTTAAGGAAAATCTTTTTGGGCAAATTTGGGCCAAAAACAGCTTAAAAGGTTTTTTGGGCCTGAATGGTTTAAGTGATTTTCGTATTTGGGGAAATTCCTTTTTACCATTTTACATTATTCAACACAAGCTTTATTTTTCCATTCGGAATTTTTGTACAATTATTGTCACTTTTTTCTTATTTTCATCTGATGTTAATCATTAGGTAGGTCCATTCAGCATGTTGCTTGTTTGTTTTTTTGGGACTCTTGGGGCATAAGCTGCCCATTGACCGCAAAAGTTTCAAAATTCGCAAATTGACTCGATGACGTCTTTGGACATTAAATTTGAGATTTTTCGAGTTTTGATCGGTCCTTAATGGCAATTTTTCGTTCCTTGTGCTTAAATCAGTCTGTAGTATCCCCTTTACTATCCAAAGGGCTTATGATGCGTTCAGCTTATCTACTCTTCAGCGGGTGTGACGCCGGGTGACAGCTAGACTGTATTATTTGAGTTCCTACTGTCAGGTGTTTTATATAGTTGGAAATATAATGAAGTTAAGCTTGTTTTAAAATTATCTTGGTTTTTACTTTACCTTTTTATTAGGTCTACAAATTGTTTACAAGTTGAATTGCTCAGCTGTATTTTACTTATGCTATCCATATATTACTTTTTGGACCTACCCCGGTGGGGTGGAGGTCCTATAAATTAATCTTTGAACGTTCGTCCGTTCGTTCGTTATTAGCTTTTCTCGTGATTGGCTCATTAGCTGTGTAACTATAAACCCTCGAATGTAACGAAGCCCGATTTTCGAAAAAAAAAATTTGGGCAAATTTGGGCCAAAAAACGGCTAAAAAACGGGTTTTTTTGACTTTGTAAAAAATTGGATCATTAACTTTTTCAGATTTTTTGCATGAAAGTAGGGTACCATCAAAGATTTATTATACACTGGATAAACGACTCATAAAACGATGGAGAGCGATCATTGTATTTTCATTGTTTCAGAAAACAATTGATGTTCAAGCTTTGTCCGCAAAGGACCACTGTTATGGTGGCTCGAAGATGTCTGATTTAAAAAAATGTTTATCAGTCTTATTTTAAAAAAGTTCTCTAGCTCTTTATTTTTGTACATTTGCAGAAAATAAAGTTTGAAAGTAAGGCTAGCATACCATGCTGGATACATTTGTGAAATCTGGTGTGAGAAAATCATCATTAGACAAGAAATTCAGACAAAATGCTTATAGTGACACGAAATTTCCAATTGGAAATATCTTTCCAAGACTGTCCCCTGAAGAGCTGAAATTAGCATACATAAGACTTGAGTGTCTTGGCTCCACTGTGGTATGAAAATCCTTTGGAGGCACGTGGTTGCAAGGTGGTTTTTTTGAGGTTGAAGTTTGAAAATTTCCGGTGTCAACATTCAATTTCTTATACACAACACGTCTTTTGCATCTTTCTCACAGCTTGAAACGTCATAACGACTTATAATTATCAATTAAGTGGAATAATCTGACTCTCACAGGAAAGTTTTAGGTCTCTTTTGGGAATTGGATGAGTGGTTTTCAATAAGAAATGCAATAAAAATGCTTCGAAAAAACATTTAATGAGGGAAGGAGAGTGAACAATAATATCATTACTGCGGACATAGCTAGTACACGAGAAATCCGCAAAAATCTGTTACTTGTATATCCAGTGTATAATAAATCCTTGGTACCATCATAGGTAAAAGATGGCTCAAGCAGATTTTTTCAAAAAATTTTGTTGGCTCAAAAAACGCATGTTTATCTATAAGTTAAATTACTCAATTTCTTTATGAGATAGATGTTTTTTTTGCTCATGAGAGCTTACTTTTGAAGAATGTGTGTGTTTAGACATGCGTGTAATACTAATAATAATAGTAATACGGGATTTAGTTTGTATAAACGACTGGAAGAATCCGGTGTTCCAGCCTTATAGATACAGGGGCTAGCTACGCAGAAACTTGCGTAGCGAGAAAACAATTTATCAAGCAACAACAAACTCCCAAAACGAAATCAACTCAAATGAAAAACTTTCAATACACAAATCCACACATATTTTTTTTCTCAAGAATTATTTTGAGCAGGAAAAAATTATAATTGCCATATTGACACTTTTCTTTTGTTTGGAGTTAGTGCACAAAGGTTTCTAGACGACTAAAATTGTTCCATTCATTACTTTTTGCTTTATTTCTACTATGTATAAATTAGTCGTCTAGCTTGCTAGACTATAGAAAAACCAGGGGGGTCAACATTTATAATACCAACCCATAGCCCAAAAACCTGACTTTTGACCTTTTGAGCTCAGTTAACACCACCACCCCAAAATTGGTATCGATACCAACTTGAAAATCATAAATTTCAGAAAAAGGGGGGACCCACCCCCTTAATTTGGTATCGATACCAACATGACTTTTTGAATTTAACAAAATATCATGGGGATGCTAGTCAAAAATAGTGTGACATTTTTATTTCTCCAAAAAAACACCAAATTTAGAATTTTGTCAATAACTTTCTCAAATCTTGGTATCCTGAAATAAGATTTCAGGAGGTGATAGAGCTAATGAAGACAAAGCCATGGATATAGGTATTTCCCTTATTCGAGCCAGTTTGAGGTTGACAGACCAAAAATGACAATGTCAAGGAAATGTCATCCTCAGAAAAGGGAACTAAAAAGGAAATGTAAAAAATGGTGAGAATAGCCTCCTGGATAGTTATACAAGACAAAAAGTGTTAAAAGAACCAAGATTTCATGTTATATTACCTAATTTGAGGTTGACAAAGTCGAAGTTATTAAAATGCACTGTAAACCTCAAAATTTGGACTTTGAACATTACAATAAGTTTTAAGTAAGGCAAAAAAGCTAAGCAAAGATAGATTTTTAAACAAAACCCATTAAAATGAGCTGTTTTTGAGGTTGACAAGCCGCAAAAGTCTGTATTGAGTCAAAAGTGGGGAGAAAAGGCTTTTTGGGCTGTCAACCTCAAAAAACGCTTCAATAATCATTTGAATCCAATTCCATAGTCTTTCTGTCTTAAAAACAAATATAATTGAGGTTTACAAATGATTTTAAAAGAGCTTCTGGCTGTTTCCATCATAAGGCACTTTACCTTGCATTGAAATAAACGTTGTTGTAAACCTCAAAACTTGCTCAAATAACAGATATTTCCTTGGAAAAAGATTTTTAGATGGTCAATAATGATATTTTGTAAGCCAAAGTCATCATATTGATCTACCTTTATCAAAATTATGCACAAAACTAATGTTAACCTCATTTTTGGAGCCATTTAATAAATGTCAACCTCAAATAACACCCTTCATAGCAATTTTCAACCCTTTGAGATAATTTCAGAGCTATTACATATCCAAAATCTAATTCAAAAGTCAACTTACAAGGTGTCAACAGTGTCAACCTCAGGTCATGTTAACCTCAACTTTGGCTCCCACTTCAAAAAAGCGTATCTCGAGTTAGGGTAAACCTCATAAAAAGATACTTATATGCCTAGAAAGCAAAATTATTCAGCCTAACCATACTAAAGTTTCAGTTGTCAACCTCAAACTTAGCACATTTTATGGGGCTAAATGTAAACCTCGACAAAAATGTCACAAATACCCCCTCTATTTTTGACCAGCATCTGGGACCCACCCCCTAATTTAGTACCAATACCAATCTGACAAATTTAAGTTTAAAGCTGTTTAAAGGGGACCCATCCCCTCCCACACAAACAGGGTACTAAGAGAAACTTCAAAAAAACTCATTTTTGAAATTCTTTCTTCAACACAACACAAAAAATGTCATATGCTAAACTAGAAAATGACTGAAAACTGACAATATAATAAAAACAAACCCAATGAAGCTAGCAAAATCAATCTGAATCAATATTATCTGAATATAATTGATGTGCAAAAACTAGGAGAAGCTATTATTAGTACATAATTCTAGAACGGAATAGATTCACTCATTACCAAATGCTATCACAGAAAAAATGTTTTTGCTTCAGGCTTGAAAAATAAAACTTGAAAATATCGAAAAAGTCCAAAATAAACAAACTTCAAAGTCATTTATACTTATTACTCATTTACAGTCATTATACTCAAAAGCTAAAACAAATCCAATTGAAACCTGTTTAGATTGATATGTACTCCGGGGTATCTTCTAGCTATAAGGGCAAAAATTAGGAAAGTTTTACTGTCATTTTGATATGGATACATACCAACTTTCTGAATCGTATTATTTAAAAAAAGGGGCACCCACCCCCTATTTTGGTATCAATACCAACTGAGGATAACTCTTTTTTTCTAAAAAAAGGGGGACCCACCCCCATCAATACCAACTTGACTTTTCAGACTTTTAAAGGAAAAAAAGACACCACCACCCGGCTATGGGTCTGGTATCTGGATGTTGACCCCCCCCCCTGGAAAAACTGGTCAAATTCAATATTTATTTATAAGCACATTATCAATTACTTAGGTATTAGCTTTACTCGAGGTTGGCGCTTTCATTCTTTATGATCTTTTGCACAAAGATGCATAACTTTAAACCCTCGAATGTGACGGAGCCGAATTTCGGGGGGGGGGTTTGGGCAAATTTGGGCCAAAAAACGGCTAAAAAAACGGAGTTTGAAAAATTGGATCATTTTAAACTTTTTCTGATTATTTGCATGAAAGTAGGGTACCATCATAGGTAAAAGATGGCTCAAGCAGATTTTTTCAAAAAAATTTTGTTGGCTTAAAAACGCATGTTTATCTATAAGAATCACTATTAATAAGCATACATCAATGTTCTTAGCCAAATTACTCAATTTTTTGATGAGATGAATGTTTTTTTTGCCCACAAATTATTGAATATGAAAGAATATTTCAAGAGCATGAAATTTTGCTTTCTTAACGTTTTTTTATAAGAAACAAACGACTAATTTTAATAGACCGTCACCATTTGTGTTCTAAATGATTGTTTAATGATCACTTCCCGCAGATATCAATTATATATGTGCTTAATGCATAACCAAGTAGGTCCATAAAAGTATCACTTGTTCTGACTTCAGCTTTTCTGGAATAAGCTAAATTTGGTTTTATTTTTCAGATTCCACCCTGGATGAGTTACTTCACATTTCCAACATTTTAAATCTGAAATCATTGAAGAAATATGTAATCGACCAATTTGTAGATAATCTCTGGGTGGATGAGATTGATAGTGATTTCATTGACTCTTTAAATATCGCACAACGCCATGAAATGTACACTCTCGTAAATAAATTACTCTCTAATGGATATGGAGCTAAACTGGAGAGCTTTGATTTGATAGAAACAGTAGGCTTTAAAAGACTACACAAAGAAATACGTTACGAGATATTGAAAGGTGCCATTTACAGAGAAAACGATGGTAACAAGGAAGCAAGCTATTATGATGCTGAATTAATGGAATTGAAATTTATCTTCAATTTTTTCGATATGATGGTTTACGAGAACCGGGCTGTTAATATAATTGCAAAAAAATGTTTGTGGACTTTACCATTTCACGAGGTTACCCTTGAAGATTCCGTTGATATCAAATTAATATCTTGTGAAAAAGACTTGAAAGATTGCGTCACAATTATCGTTGAAAATCAGGAAATAAACGTCAAATCTTTCCTTTTGACAAATAACTCGCCTGTGTTCAAAGCCATGTTGAATTCGAGTTCGTTCAAGGAAGGGCAGAACAGAAGAATAGAGTTGCCTGGGAAAAAGTACCTGGAAGTAGTTTTTTTTCTCCAATGCCTTCACTCACCTCAAGATTTAAGAGATATTTGTGGTAGGGTTTCATTTTTTATCTCTCTTTAATTTAAGTTTTTCTTATGATTTATGGTCTACAATCATGGACAAAATATTTGAGACAAAAGGGATTTCCCTGCGAAATTTTTAAGTACGGTTGGAAAGTAGAGTTTTAATCCCAAAAAAAAGTTGAAAGCTGAAAAAATTCTTTAAAAAATTAATCCAGGTCCAGGGATTTTCGAAAAATTAACAAGCGGGGGGGAGGGCGTTTATTTGGAACCTAAGAGTAATAGTGAGGTCTGGTAGCACATAAAAACGTAAGAATACTTCAGATGGTGATAAAAGCATGAAATTTGGCACAGATGATCCTTAGAGGGTATAAAACTTAATTTTAAACAGTAACACCAAATTTTGCCACCTGGTCACCTGCCTGATGACGTCATCAGGTGGCTAAGAAAAAAATTATTATTTTGAAAATATTCAAAATCTGATTTTTCCAGCAGAAAGAGCATGAAATTGCTGATGAAAATCGAGGTATAAAACATACCTTGAAAATCTTCCTTTCAATAGCTATGGAGGGTTGAAATTTTTGTGATGACGTCATCACAAGCCTTTCCAGGCAAAACTTAAAAACCTCGTAATTTTGGAACAAATAGACCAAATTTGATGTTTTATACATAAATTCATATCAAAATTAATTGCTTTTTTAAAAAAATAGTTACTGCAACTTATCTCTCACTTTTTTTCAGATTATCCCGATGTATTTATCTTATCACAGCTTTGCAGAGAGTACCAAGTCGATTGGTTGTTGGAAAAAATTAGAGATTTTATCAATAAAGGAAGATTCTTAACAAAGAGATGGATTTTGAAAGGTATTTTGCTCTGTGAAGCAATGAATTTCGATCCGTGTGAGGTATTGGTTAACTCAATTGAGGATAATTTCCTTGATATTCACATGTCGAAGGATTTTATGGAGTTGAGCTCGAAAATGCAAGTCTTGATTGCTCGAAAACGTATGTGGCTTTTACTTCGAAATTCCGACGAAAAAAAACGAAAGATGTTGTTCAATGAGGAAGACTGCGGATTTCTGTCGATTTTTGATGATCAATCTGTCTTTGACTTTAAATTTAACGGGAGTGAGAAAGAGTACATTAAACAATTCAAGAAATAAGAATTTGTGTGACTGGAATAATATGATTAAAAAGAAATTTCTGAGAGAATGACATCATATTGGGTTTTCTTGCTTTTAGTGCATTAACTTTCTTGTCGTGTATGATTTAAAAAAAGTCGATTTATTGTAGACTTGAGATACGTAGGCGGGGTTACTATCCTTCACAGTGACACGCATTTTGATAAACTTTTGTCACAACTGTCAATCTCTTGCCTTCAATCTCAAAACATAATATCTTGCAGAATACTTCTTATGGCGACCCTAAGTATAGCATTGTTCCAAATATTATTATTAGTTGTCAGTAAAATTACAAAAACGCAAATAACGATTTTATGATCGTTAAAAAGTTAATTATAAATTAAATATTATCTTAATAAAAAATGAAGATGAATTGAAGAAGCTTGCTATAATTACCTTTTCCACATGAGTGATTCTTCCATTTTTACAACAGAAAACAAAAAAAACTATTTTTTCAATCAATTTTTGGTGTCTTTGACGTTTTTTGCAGACAAACAGTGATCAATATAGGGCTGTATCTGAATCGAAATATTTTGAATATCTTCGAAAATTACAATCTTCTAAAATTCACTGATATGAATACTATTGAAAATAAAAAAAACGATAATGTTAAAAAAGATTAAAATAAATCCAATTCAAATCAAACTCATCCGTAGTTTAACTGACAGCTAATTTTAAAAGAATATGATATAACGGTATATTCCATCCTTGTTACTAAGCGTTTTGAGGGACCGCTATTTAATTTGCTTTAAGTGATCTCCTAGTTCTTTTATTCTCCCTTTCAGTTTGACATTGTCGTGTGTATCTTTTTGAAGTTTTTGATTTATTTAAAAATTTTCTAAACTGCGAAATTAATTCCGCGGAACTTCCAAATTTGAGCTGTCAACTTCAAAATTTAATTCCGCGAAAATTTCTTCCCCTTAAAGCATGATTATATGTTTAAAAGAATTATAAAAAACGAGACAAATTCACTTGTATTGTATCATATTGTATTTAACAGTGGTCTAAATTTAAAGGTCCAAGTACTTGTTAATATTAAGACTTTGAGCTCTCCCCAACAAGATGCTTTCCTAAGAGAAAAAATGAAGATGCACGAAGGCTTCTCGAATTAAGCTTTTTGTCTGCGAACAATTATTTTAGAAAATAAAAGCAGATAAAGCTGACCTTGACCTCTGAGGCAAGTAGCTTATTATCACATTCCCTCTGGCAATTTGAAATGATCTTTTAGTAGTTGTGTCTAGTTAATTCTGACTCTTAAAACTAGGATTCAATGGCAATTTAAGTAATAAACACCATCGAATTTTTATACAATAACAAATTCTCTATTTTGATTTTTTAAGAAGTAAAATGTAAATACAGGCATCTCAAAAAAAGGATGGCGAACAAACGATGTTGTAAACCAACCAGATTTTTGAAAATGGCTTCATCAAAACTCAATGCCGGAAAGCTTTTTCCGATGCAATATTCATTTGTGACCCAAAGAATTTGAAATGTTATGAAGTAAACTGAAAGAGAGTAAGCAACTTATTTTATCTCGATTTTTTGGGGTTTTTTTAGTCTAGCATGCTAGACGACTTAACTCAGTAAAAAATAGGAAGTAGAAAACTTGTCAGGAGCATCAATATAGTCGTCTAGAATATTTTGTGCACAACAAACTTTTCATAAAAATTCTCTTTTTTCATGTTTTTGGATAACATTTTCAGGGGGTCTTGTTGGTTTGTTTTGGTTTTTTTTTCTTTCTTTCACTTAGAAATTCTCATTGGCTGAAATTTTTATTTGTTTATGTATTTTGTTGTATATGATTGTTTTCTCGCCCCGCAGAAATCTGCGGGCCCTGCTGGAACTCCCGTAAGCTACGGAAACCACCTTAGCCCAGTCGTTTATTTTAACCATATCCCGACATAAAAATTTCCCGCTTTCAACAAAAACGTTTTAAACGATGGATTCCCAGTCTAGGGTTTTTTTGGATTTTTTTCTTTCTATGATTTCTTCCGCTACTTTTAGTGGCTGGAACTTAAATTAGCGATCTTTCTCTAAGGTTACTATTATTACCGGACACGTGACCATTGTGGAAAATATCATTAGCTTTGTTTTCAAAACGTCGGCAGAATTAAGTTACCCTTAAATAACATTTTATTGTGATATAAGATCAGTTGTCGTTAGAGTCTTTGTAGATTTTACGTAGCTCCTTACGACAGACAGGTGTTTTCAAACGATACTATAAGTCTTATTTTAGTCATGATCATATTTTTCAGTTTTTGAAGTAAATTCCTCCACGCATACTGAGACAAATCCTAAAAAGAATAAAGAGTTTGAAAGAGAAGTGAGTGAAAGTGATTTTAACCGCGATTGATAAGAAGTTCAAGAAAACATTGTTCGAGTAATTTCTTTCTAGGATAAAACTAGCATGATTTTTTATCAATTCATCATGAAGTGCGCGTTGTGATGGCGATGTCCCTTTCAAACATCTTTTGTAGATGAATATTTGAATTTCACTGATTGAAAATGACCTCAATAATTAAGGTAAGACATGCAATCTTAGAGTCAACCTGCATTTTTTAGCTTTTTAAGTTCAAAGACGAATTGATCGACGCTCGACTTAGATGTTCAGCAAAATTTAAATATCGAAAGTAACATTTTATATTCGCAGACTTAAAGCCGTTATCCACTTTCGCGTGAAATGGGCGACAGTTTTTTGCTCAACCGCTTTTGCCTAAAGAAAAGATTACGTCATAAAAAAGTTTTGTGCGAACAAAAAAAAAGTTGAAGGAAGTTCTACTTTTTTCAACCGTTACGTCAATTTTGACCAATGGAATTGCTTCATTTTTCAACCGACCTTACAAAAATGTTGAAAAGTTTTCGCTCTTTTCGCGCGAAAGTTGAGACCGGGCCTTTACATTAGCGAGTTTATGTATTTACGCTTTTGAGGACGGTAAAGTGACTGAAGCGATTTTGAATAACCCGCAGTTCTGCCCCGCAAAATCGAGGACGGTAAAAGTGCTGATTTACCGTCATCCTCAGTTGGTTAGGATCTAGTCAAATTAGAACCTTACCGTCTCCGTCGCAGGAAAACACACATACATAAACTCGGTATTGTGCAACAGGAGGAACATTAAGATTTTCCCCTAATGAAGATTACAGCATAGATAGTGGGCGTGGTCACCTCATGAATCTTTGACGTCAATTTTATTTTCCTCTGATCGTTACCTTCAATAGAAGGTCTTCACTCTGAATAAGTTTTTTTTTACAAATTTACGCGCGATGTACACGCTTCAAAACAACACACCTTTATCAAATACTGGAGTCAATGCTGGAGAGGTTGTAAGATATGTTCGAAATGCGTTATCCGGTACTTCAAAAGGTGCTAACGACCCTGGAATCAAGAACAGGTCCATAGACGGGTTCCTGAAGGACGCGAATGAATGGAAACGAACCTTAGAACGAAGAACGGAACAGAAATCTTGTGGATTTTTTGCAAGGCCCGATTATAAGTACAAGGAATGCGGAAATGTAGTGTTGAAGAATAAAAAACTAGTCATCAGTAGTTTAAAAGAAATAGGAAACAGTTTTCATACTCAGGTATAGGCCGTTTACTTCAGATTATTTAAGTATAATTTCCCAGAATCCCGATTTTCCCAGCAAAAGTTAATTGCCCTTATCGGGGAAAACTTCGTCGGGGAAAAGTGACGAAATTTTGGCCAAGTGACGAATATTTTTCCCCGACGAAAATTTTCCCCGGCCTTAAATGCGTTTACCAACTACCAGCAAGTGACGAATATTTTTCCCCGACGAAAATTTTCCCGATAAGGTAAAGGTCTAATCAGGATACATGTAATGTAAACTTATTAAGCGTGTATTTAGGTAGCGTACGGGTTTAACGGTGTTTCGACGTATTAGTCTTTTTTAAGTCGATGTTTCAGTGTTTGAAGAAACAAGCTGTAGGTTTTTCGATTCAATTTTAAGATTTTGTCAGTTATTTAAAAAAAACTGTCGCTTTTTCTGTGTAGGTGACTCATGTACGCCCCCAACTGGAGTCAATGCTGGAGATGTTATCCAGTATACTTCAAAAGGTGCTAACGACCTGAGCACCGTAGTCTAATCACTTAGCTTGATTGCTTACTAAAACATTTCCATCTTCATTTCAGCATGAAAACCGTTCGAATGCACGTCAAGAAGAAAATAAAGACACTACGCAAGCAAATCAACAGGTAAGGTTTAGAGGGTATTTCACGGTCGAAAAAAATCACTTGTCATCAGGACCACTGCGCTCCCGTTACGTCTTTCTGTTTGTCTCAAGTTGTGGAGCTTTTTGCGTCTTAACCAACTGAAAGTCGTCATTTGATTTGATTGAATCCAAAAGTTGAATCAATAGATGGGTGTTTCCAGTCATTACAGACATCTACAGCCACAATAAAGGAGATGCAATAAAGGAAACTTCCCATAAAAAAGACCGCTATAGACATAGATTTGTAAAGCCCCAAGGACTAGATGTCGGACTTTAAGTCATCGCAGGCAAAAAAAAGTGAATATCTGAAGAAATATTGTTGCTATTGTTTTCGAAAACCCGCGAAAGCTTCTTATTGGTAAAGCGCTTAAATTCTATTGTAATGTCACGTGACTTAGGTAGGATTTCTTACCTAACCACGACACACTTTTCAGCAAAGGTACGTACTCCATCTAGCCCTTCAGGTTTTATAAATCTATGGCTATATATTGTTATCGATGTCATCATCCGTTAAAGAGACAGTAAACGCCAGGAGAGTGAGTGAGTGGGTGAGTGAGTTTCGAAGACCGCTAAGTCTACCGGATGTAAATTCGCTTCAACAGCAGAACCTATTTGTATTTTCCACAGGCTTGGAGATTATCTCCTCAGATAAGGATTTAGTCTTAGTTTTACTTTTACTTAGCTTACTTACATTTACTGATATCACCCTTTCAGCAGCAAAAATCATCCCACCTGTCCATCGCACGGTCGAATAAGAACGAGCGTGATATTGACAATGGTTTTTCGCTGATCAAGGAAAGGTTAAGAAGAGCTGAAAAGCGAATCACCTTCATCAAAGCCGGACAGAAATTGGCCGACCAACTGGTCAAAGAAAACGCTGAAAAGGTACTTTGTTTTGTTCTTGGATGAAAATAATCATCTGATTCAACGGAAAATCTTTCTACGTTCCTCTAAAAAAGGAATTTAGCTTTATTACAATAATGTACAAAGTTTCCTGTCTCAGCGAGGTACAAAAGAGGTTTTTCGATCTCCAAATTCAACAAATTTCGAAGAATTTTGGTTAGCTAGGTTGTTTCCATCTGAGACAAAAAAGACTTTCCTTTAATCACTTAATCACTGTTATTAGGCCTAAATTATTGCCAAATATGAGACGAGTTGATTTTCTGTCAATATTCGTCAAAAGTTAGAGTGTGGCAAAGGAGAAAGTCCATCGTCTAGACTAAAGATTCCCATTTATCGTCTTTTCTCAGGAGCTTGAACGACAACAAGGGAGAGATTGGAATGATGATATGGTGATGATTGATCCTTCCTGCAAAAAGAACTCAATCCCTGTAACCAATTTGACCACGGATGATGAGAAACAAAGTGGTGATGGTCAAACTGACAATCAAACGTGAGTTTGTGTTTTCGTAACCTAGGGTCTACTTAACTAACTGAACTTCTTCTGATAATTTTTTATATTCCAAATATTCGAATTAGGCGGCATGCTTAACGATAAGCCCTAGGCCAAGGTTGATTTCATTGCTAAAATTGGGAATTCATATTTTCTTTGGTGTAAGCATAATTTTTTGGCTTTGAAAAGGCTACCAAGTTGCAGTAGTTTTCAACGCATTCGTTATTAAAAAAAACTGATCAAACTCAGGATTTTTGTGTGACTTTCGCATTATTTTCCTTGGAAAAAAAACTCTTCAAGCCTACCTAAAGGACACGTTATACTTCCTCTTTCAGAGAAACAAGAAGCTACCGATATTTCGCTGAGAAATTGGAGAATATAGTCACTATCTTTAAGATTGTACAAAACATGCGACCTAGAGATCTCAAAACTAAGGTAAGAGTCGATCGGTCGTAATAATAAAGATAATGTTTCCAAAATTTAGGGTCGGAAAAGTGCAAGATAGAATTTAATTTCTTTTTCATACATATAGTTCGAGAGCTGTCGGCCTTTTTATTAGGTCATAAGCCTCAGAATATCAACCATCCTCAACGTGTTCGCCGTATCGAAAACTGTCAAAAAGGTTTTGTCAGATCAGACATTAGCGGTCTCTTTGATCTCTACGATTTTCATTGTCCCTAAGGGTTGTACTAATCACCTGTAAAATTTCAGCCACGAGGCTTATGACCTAGATTTAAGCCCTTTTTTGACCTCTTTTTTGGGCTCGTAGAGATCAAAGAGACCGCCAGTGTTCGATCTGATGAAACTTTTTTGACAGTATTCGATACGGCGAACACGTTGAGGATGGTTAAAATTCTGAGGCTTATGACCTAATAAAAAGGCCGAAAGCTCTCGAACTAATAGTGATGTAAGATTAACCATTTTTTTTTAAAACAAGCTTGAATAAAATGTACCTCAAAAAGTACATACTTGAAATTCTTAATTTTCTACTACTTCAAGGCTGTGAAACACATTTGTGTGTTATTTACAGCAGTGGATTTTCGGTATTATTATTCATCATGATATGCACCCTTGCAATGTCTTCACGCGTCGCAATGCATTTCATGAATTTTCAATTTCAAACAGGTTCAATTGCTATAACTTTGATTTTCATAGACTCCTCTCTCACTGGACGCGCTGAAAAGTTTAAAGAACTCTAATTTCTACGAGAACCGGCGAACAGGGCGTCTTTCCATCCTATCTCAACGCCACGAATCGTTAAGTCATGGCACAACGCCCAAAACCCGAGACGCCGGAACGAAGATACCACATGCTAGTAATCTTCATGAAAGCACAAGTCGCCATAGTGAGATTGGTAGCCCAAACCTCGCCACACCCAGAATTAGAAAGTAAGTAAGCCAGCCAATCACGATCATTCCATAGTTATGTTAATAGAAGTAAAGTAACTACGCTTTCTATAAAAAGTTTTAGTTTCAATCAAAAAATAAGAATATGATAAGAACAATTTGAGGGTGTCAAATTGTCAAAGTGCTAGAAAAATGAGAACAGTCGAGCCTCACCAAAGAATTTAAATAAGTTTACTTCCACAGTACAGCAACGAATTCCAAACAAAACCGACGTTTGTCGCCCGTTTCTTTTTCACGGCACGTCGAGAATGTGGACGACTTCATCACAGTGGAACCAGCAACTCCGTTGACAGCAGCAGACCAACAACTAGAAGTGAATAACAATTGGATGAAGGTAGCACCTTCTAGACATGGCGGGATGAATGCTAATGTGTCCAGACAACAGATGAGTCATAAAAGGTAAGTGTATTTCCACCTCTATAACTATATTCGATCTGGAGCTTATTTTGACCCTATGAACAATAAGTTTCTTCGGCTAATGATTTCCAAAGATTTCTAAATCTAAAATCCTTAATTTAAAATCTCATCAGCAAGACATAATTTTTTTCTAGACAACGTCAACCATCGCTTTGGCATGTAGCCAGAGCTCGTCACTCTTCGAAGACCCTGCCACCAATCTCTTTAGACGCAACGCCCAGCCGAATGAACGCCTCCAATAGTCCCAACCCTATGACATCTTCCAGAAGAAAGTAAGAGCGATATCTGTCAGGAGGACTGGTTACTAAAACCTATAAAACCTATTCTTTTATTTTCCTAGTCCGTCTTTTCAAAGGGGAGTTGGCGAAAGAACGGAAAGAATGCCTTTTGATCATCCATAGGGAAGAACAAATTTATTTTAAACCAAAAAGCATTTTTATAAGGATTGGTATAGCTATAGCTCTATTAAAGTTTACGAAATCTCAAGAGCAACTAGCGTAGTTCAGCTATGACTGGGTAGTTTTGACCCTAAGAATACGTACATAGTTCAACGGGAGAAGGTCCCACTTTCCGGAAGTAAATCTAGAATTAACTGTATATACATCAGAGACGTACACTAGTCTACATTAGAGAGATTATAAATTACATTCTTAGGGCCTAAGAATGACCCTAAGAATGTAATTTATAATCTCTCTAATGTAGACTAGTGTACGTCTCTGATGTATATACAGTTAATTCTAGATTTACTTCCGGAAAGTGGGACCTTCTCCCGTTGAACTATGTACGTATTCTTTCTCTAGAATCACTATCTATAACAAACACAACAAAAATCAATCACCCGTCATGTCCCAGCAACAATCATACAGAGTACCAGAAACCTGGGATGAATTTGTTTCTATGGAAACTGGTACCACAACAACTGGAACAGGGGGTCAAGCAGCGGCCAATGCTAATAAGAATGAGACGACTGAAAATCAGCTGGACGTCAATAATAATTTTGTGAGAGGACCCTCTCGAGTTGGAATTCATTCGAACACGTCTAAACAACAGATGAGCTTCAAAAGGTGAAATATTTTCTAGTCTGATTTTTTCGTACGAAAATAAAGCTCAGTTCAAGAGCAATCAGGACTGAATGAACTCTTGTAATAGACATTTTAGAATGGGCTGGGCACTCAAGCTTTACTGGATGTGGTCTTTAAGGGTAAGTTTTACAGGCTTCCCAAAGTGCAATGTAAGGGTCGGTATAAATAAGATGGTGAGAAAAACGAAGTTTTTAGGCAGAATTGTGGAACATTTATAAACCATTATGCCCTTGATCATGGACTGAAAATTTAAAAAAACGCACCAAATTCGGATAAATTTTCTGTGCAATGTTTGAGATCTTAAAACTTTGTCCGCACATACGTTTGTTTTCTAATCGAGTTATTTCATAGGCATCGGTATATATTAGCCTAGAAGTATCAACTTATATAGCCCGAACACCCTTTTTTTCACAGGCAACGCGTACACACGTGGAACACGAAACAAACAACTGAAAACATTCCATTGTGGCAAAAAATCATTCAACAGAGTCATCAACGCGATATCAATGAAAAAGGTTCGTCTCTCAGACCGTTTGGTTGGTTTTTAAAATTTAATCTTGGTTCGGTGTGGTTTGTAGAGTAGTAGTTTGCGATTCAGACGATTTCATAATCGATGATATGATATAATCGTGCATTCGATTTCGAAAAGTTAAGTTCTGTCTGGGATATTGACACCTTTGTACAATTGATTTGCTCCAGGAAGAACAGATTTCAGGATAGTAATTTGTAAAAACGACCCTGTGTCACAAACCCAAAACGGAATGACCAACTGCAAAAACTTGCCAAAAATCTTACCCGGTGGAAGAAATTCCTCAACGATTTTATTCCCATTCGAAATTAGGCGGTTTAAATTGCACTCCAAAACCATCTCTGTTGACGTTGTTGAACTTTTTGAAAAATAGATTTTCTATCCTCATTTGGATTTCGATAGAAATGTTTATCCCCACTGAGAGAAAAAGTTTCACTTGGATTGTGAGCAAGTGGTGTGTAAAAACTTTCCTATTGATCATGCATAGTTTAAATCGGTATTGCTTTGCTAAAATGACGCTCATTTAGTCTTTCTTTAACTCACTTTTAGATATACAGAACGCTAACGCAAAGAAGCAAGGGTAGGTTGTGAATATTTTTCATCCTTGTTGAAATTTCGCATTCCGCTTGCGATCAATGTATCTTTCAACAAATTTCCGACCTTTTCTTTGTGGCGCACGAGTGATTTCTTAGTTTATATAATTATGCTATGCGATTGCAGGAAAGTCCTCATCAGCGGGGTGTTCGATTCTAAAAGACGTATGTGTGACCAAAAATGTGACAAAACTTTGCCTTAAACAGTGGCTCACTTCCACTTTAGTTTAATCACCACCTACCAAAATCTGAGTACCGATACTGGTATTCGGTTTGACCAAATGATTCTCTCTCTTTAGAAAATCGTCCTCGGAAAAGCACGAAGAACTTTTGTCCAGTTTGGTGAACGGTTTTGAGAAGACCAAGAAAAAATATGCTGACAAAGTGGAAAAAGAATTAATCAATAGAGCAGAGTATGAAGAAAAATTCTACTTTTTAAATCCTTCTTAGATGTTACGGGCTTTCTGTAATGAATGAATAAATGAATGCATGCATGCAGGGCTAGATTTTTTATAACAAATACCTCTGGGAATTAATTACTTTTAAGCTATATTATAAAAATGAGGTGAGCGTTGCTCGTGACGTAATTTATGAAAATGCCTATTGTGACTGTTTTTATTTTTTCAAGGTTCTTTTGTTTTTAGTGCTTACCAAGTGCAATACGATGCGATCGCTGCGACACATTTGAAAGAACAAGATTTGAAGCGCATGCGCACACGTGTCCAAGAATGGAGACAACTGATCAATGCAGAAAGTGCACGACCTCCCACATGGTATGGAAATGTTTTATTTTGAAGAAGTTGATTCTTCTTGCAAGGAGAGGTTGTCACACCCCTCACATATTCCTTTGTGCCCTTATTCGGGATATACACCCTTGCAATATTTTTCGATCTTTTGTCATTTTTTACAAAAGAATCTATATTTATAATCCGATTTAACATTGGTGTTACAAAAGTTAGAATTAAATACTTAGAGTCTGTCTCAAAAGTATCTGGGCACTGTACTTTTTTGACAATTTTTAAGCATGTTTTATGTTGTATAAAAAAGCTATACACCGTTGGAAAGATATTTTTAAGGAGAGTAATCTAGAAAAGTAAAGACTTTGAAATCTTGAAGAAAAATCAAAAAGAAATTTCAAATCTGTGTTCAGATATTTCGTACCTTCGGGCGGTAACGTTTTATCCAACAAAGACAAGTGGGCTTAATAAAGTCATTGCAGTGGAACAATTCGTGAATAAAGGTGTAAAGGTCACATATTGTGAAAATTCTTGTTACAATTTAAAGATTGACACCCCTGTCTCAGTGAATCAGGATGATAAGAATATTTCAGTCAGTGTGGGGAATTACTAGGGAGCTGAATGCCAATGGGAATGGAAATAGCCTTAAATTCGGTAAGGATTCTCATAATTTATAGTGGTGATAAAATTCCAGGAAGTACTCTCGGGTACCTAATAGCCGGAGGGAATGGAAAAAATCTCAAAACTTAATAAGCAGGGGGAGGTGTTGGAATAAAAATGTCCTGGGTGGAAAATTCTCAACTTCAGTTGAGCTACAATCTGACAATGTCTGTCTGTGTGTCTGTCTGTCATAAAAACTTTAGGGCAGCCTGGAGACTTCAAAAATGCTTAGATTTGACTGAAATTTGGCACACTTGTTCCTTGGGTGAATATCTGGGGGCATTTTTTCATTTTTTGAAAATTTAGATTTTTGGGGCCTGGGGACGAGTTTTTCGCCAAAACGAGGCTAAAACTTTGGGGCAGCCTGGAGACTTCAAAAATGGTCGGATTTGGCTGAAATTTGGCACACTTTTTTTTTTTTTATTTAGATTTTTGGGGCCTGAAGACGAGTTTTTCGCCAAAACGAGGCTAAAACTTTGGGGCAGCCTGGAGACTTCAAAAATGGTCGGACTCGGCTGAAAATTTGCACACTTGTTCCTTGGGTGAATATCTGGGGGTCTACAATTGGGCCTATGAATAATTTAAAGCCACTGAAGTTGAGCCCAGTGCGTTGCGCACGTTCGACTATTTTTGAAAAGGAGATTAATACAGCAGAATTAGAGCAAAAGAGGGAAATTTCAAAAAAAAATTCCCAAAAATCAATAAGCGGAGGGGGGATTGGAATATGTCCTGGGTGAAAAATTTTCAAAAAATTAATTAGCGCCCCCCCCCCGGCTAGGTACCCGAGAGTTATTCTCAATCGTACTACAATCGTTGACAGAATTGCGTCTGACTACTCATTTCCCTATGCTGAGTTCCCCCTTCCCCCACTGACTCCAAATTAACACTGAAGATGGGAGAGGGAGTGACAAATAGTTATGTCCAGGATTGTACATCCTCATTCTGGTGATATTTATCTGATTATATGATTGCTTTTATCTCAGGATGGAACTTTTGAAGATGGAACAAAAAGAACTTGGTATCAAAAAGAACGACGCTGGTATGGGAGCAAAATTTCAACAGTTGCGAAAATACGTGGATACTCAAGGCTCAGCTGTATTGAAAGCGAAACTGTGTTTGTTGGTTTTATCGCTACCGGCGTACGAAATTTGTAAAGTTCCAATGCAAGATGCGGCAAAGGTAAAGAGACATACTTTCGAAAAAAATCATCTCAAAACTGTGTGGTTGTGTTTCAACCTTTTATTTAGATTAAGATTTATTAAGATTGTTTTTTTGAAAAGATTGAAGAGTCTAACTTATCTATAAATGGATAATTTCATTGCTAATTGAATTAACCTAATCATTAGTGTTTTTTTATGAAAACCTTTTCATTTCAGTTCTTCGCAAAACACATCG
The DNA here is from genome assembly GCF_902728285.1 of Clytia hemisphaerica. Classification (NCBI taxonomy): domain Eukaryota; kingdom Metazoa; phylum Cnidaria; class Hydrozoa; order Leptothecata; family Clytiidae; genus Clytia; species Clytia hemisphaerica. The sequence goes on along the minus strand of NW_027104234.1, from coordinate 315,567 downwards.
TTGACACATCAGAGAACAACATCAACGAGTGGCTGGTGTCTCGGAAACTTCTGACCAACAATAATAAGAATGAAAATAACGATAATGTAGAAAATTGTAACAAATAACTTTTATGAAATAGAAAGATAATATTTAAGCGAAAATACTTGAGTTCCTCGGGTGATAAAATCTTTCAAGCCATACGCCTTTAATAACATACACAAAGGCCTACGAATGATATAAAAACTCTAGCCTATACATATTAGAAATCAGCAAGGGTTAAAAGTTCTAAAAAGTCTGACACAATTTTTGAACAAGTAGAAAAAATCTTCATTTTTATTCTTTAGTTTGCAACTTTTCAAATATATTTCATCTTTTAGATTATTCCTCTCAAGAACATCTTTCTAGCGAAAAGTCAAGCATATTTTATTTTTTTTCGAAATACTTTCGCGGATAAGACATTTTCAGGTTTCCATTGGGACTTATTTTCGCGGATGATAACCAAAATAAAATAACCGCGAAAATTAATCCCATTAAAGTAATACATGCTGAGAAATCGTGGCTCCATACTTTTGGGACAGACTTTTCCAAAACTGCAAAATTAATACAAACAATTATAAGAACTGTAATCATTCGAATTTAGATTTTTTTTCGTTCATTCTTAAATATATTGTTAATAAGCTACAATCTTGCAAGGTAAAAAAATAAAGTAAAATTTCAATTGCTAAAAGGAAAACATTAAAAAACTAAAAAGTTGTGTATGTAGAAAAAATAAAGATAAAACTTACAAAATATTTCAATACAAAATTATCTAAAAGTGTTTCTGTTACATTAAAAATCAATCAAATGATTTGTGATAATACTTTCTAGGCACAATGAACCATAGAAGAGTTTAAAAAGTAAAATAGTATGTATGTTTGTAAAAGATGAGATAGCGAAGCAATCACATTACACTCTTTTTTGTGAGCATAATGTTTATAAGCATACTTAGCAGGCTCAAACTCGGTAAAAAATAAGCATAGTTGAAATGCAAAAAAATTGTGCAGCTTTTCTCCTAAGGCGCCAAATTACAACACAAAACTGTAATTTTTTGAGCCGAATCAATGTTCCTACTTAAAAATTAAAAGAAAATCTACAAAAAGAAGTCTAAGCATATAAATAAGCATAAATTGAGGGTGGAAATGAGATTTTGCTAAGCATACTGAGCCTCGAACCGATTTTCTCGTATGCTTATAAACAAGCAAGAAGCATCTTAGAAAAAAATGCTGTTCCTTTTTCGAGACAGCGAATCTTGTTTTAGCCAAGGAAGGCTGATATCCGACTTATTTTTTTTCAATATAACTGCACGAACATAAATGATTTCGATTAACAATAACGAAAGTTTTTTCGTAAAGGTCTTTTTGGCCTTTATTGAAAGTTCGACTTTTATTCACAATGCTCCATTTACTTGTCAGCAGCCGGGAGCCTTTCCATCAATTCTCTGAAAAAGAAATCGAAATAATGAATGATGAATCTACTCCTATTATTTAGTACATATCAACAAGTGTGCAAAGTTTCAGCCAAATTCAGTCCCCCAAAGTTTTCAGATATAGAAATGGTTTTCTTAGATTATAGCTCAAAATGAAATTGCCAAAAGAGGTCAGAAAAGTCATCAATGAGATTTTGACATTCCAAGTAGAAGAAAGCAAGATTTGAAAGAAACCTTAACCCTATTAGCCCCAGGGGGGGGTAGAATCTACCACGCTGGAGTTCTTTTGTGAATATCTCTGAGAAAATTTTTTTAAACGACTTGAAACTTTCTGACTTTTAACAAAATCTTATTAAGAGTACTTGGGCAAAGTTTTAGGGTTATAGGTTGCTCAGATCAGGTTTTATGGCTTTATTGTGAAACATGACATAAAACCCAGCTAAAACCGCTTAAAACTCAAAATTTTAAAGTGCTGATAACTTTTGAACTATTTATTCAATTATTTTCAAATTTTGACACGTGATAGGCATTGACAATATAAATTTGAAAAATTGAAAAAAAAAATTTGATAATGATGACGTCATCATTTATGACGTCATCAAATTTTGAAAATTATACTCATCTTCAGCATAGATTTTAGGAAAAAGTCTTCGTGGAAAACTTAAAACCAGCAATTATGTTAAAGAACAACCTTTTATCTTTCTGAATCTTTAAACAGAATCTAAATATCTTTATTGGTACGATTGTAATAGACAGTTTAGTAAACCATATATTTGGGCTTTTTTCCGACAAGTGGAAATTTTGTGATGACGTCATCGGTTTTTGAATGACGTCATCAATTTTTTTTTCTTCCTGGAAATTTGTTTCATGATGGAGAACATCTGTACCAAATTTCATGACCATAGCTCTTCTAGATCAAAAATAATCGAGGGTGGTAGATTCTACCCCCCCCTGGGGATACCAAAGCCAAAAAAGCTTGGGGCTAATAGGGTTAAAGAAGCTAAATTTGGCAAATCAATTTCGCAGTGCCAGGGCGTGAGATTGGCGTTTTTTGAGTAGCTTATTTCCTCTCTTGACACCAACTGCTAGACGTTTTTCGGCAAAAACTTTTTAACAAATATCTTTAATCCAAAAGAACCACCCGGAAGTTCACTAAAGGAAGAAATTTTTGCGAGAAGAAATTTTCGCAGAATTTAATTTCGCGAATTTGGGCGTAATTCGCGAAGTTAAATTCCGCGAAACACACCAAAATGGCTAAACCGCGAAATCAAATAAAATCGTATTTCGCGGAGCTAATTCTCACGGTAAACACCCAAAACAGAAAATTAGTACCAATAGAGTTAGTTCTCAAAAAGGAAATCATAAGTTGTACTTGTTGTACTTAGCAAAGTAATCAAAATTTAATGCACAATGCGTGCTTTGGACTATTTTTCATTTTAGACTTGATGTCAGACTTGCGCCTTATAACCAGACTTACGGTAACATGAAGAGCACTTACACTAGTAATCTCTTTGTATCTTGCAGTTCGGTTTGCATTTCTAAAAAAAGACAAAATAAAACTTTAAATCTCCTTTTTGTTGTTACTTAAGTATACATTCGATTTACCAACACTACTCTCCGGTACCTAATAAGCGGGGTGGGTGGAATAAGAATGTCCTGGGTGGAAAATTTTCGAAAAACTAATTAGAGGGGGGACGCTTATTAGGTACCCGATATTGACATTGTTCGCGCTGATTTATTTTCTTTAAATTCCATGTACAAGATATCATAATTCGCTCTAATTGAAAATTTCTTTTTCTAGAAGCATAACGCTTATAAGCAAACCTCGAAAAACATTGGCTAATCATATGCTGAGCCTCAGTTTACGAAATCTCAACAATTAAATTTACAAGAAATGAAATCAAAAACAACTCAATTCTACATTTTGGAGGAGCGATCCTCGAACAAAGAAATAGTTGCGGAAGTTCGTTTGTATGTTTTAAGTACTAACCTTTCATGCGAGTCTCCATGGTGACTGTATCTGACTTTTTCATACCCTCTTGTAATTTTCTAGGAAAAAAAGATTGACGTCAAGCCATGATAGAACTAATATTTTAATGCCCAATGAGTACAAGACTTGTTGTGGTGTATATTTTCGTTTCAAATTTCATGCTCCATCCGATGGTATCAATCTTTTTTTGTTGAATTCAACTTTGAAAAAAGTATATTTCCTCACTCGTGTTGTTGACCTGTAACGTCAGTTTTTTGGGCCAAATCAACCTTTTCCATGCCTGATTTCCGATTAAAAAACTTAAGCATCTTAATGATTGCCCCCGCTATATAATAAAAACCTCTCTTGCTTACTTGATTGCATTTCTATTCGAATCAGAATCTTTCTTCAGTTCGTACCACTCTGATAATCGTTCTAAAAAACAATAAAATATTTTAAGAAATAACTTTAGAAGAGGGGCTTAATGGGTAATTATAATATTGAGGTAAAGCATTACCTTGGTTGGATTAAATTTCGGGAGAAAACGATTCGCAAAACATTTGTTTTGAAAAGATTTCGCGAGAATTTGATTTCCCGGATGCGCTTGGTGCAGGCAACTCGTTTTCGAAAGTGGATAGTTTAGATAATTTTTCCGCCGGAAATGCGAGTTTACTAAATCCAGACATATTTTCGCAGACTAATAAATCCCCAGTAAAGGATTGAGCTAAAATCTTAGGTATCTGACGTTAAAAATATTTTACCAACAAAAATTCTTTGAGTTGACGTGTATTTGTAATGTTAGTATAGAGAAAAGAAATTGACATGTAAATATTAAAATGTTTTTAGCAAGCAGTTTTACTCACAGATATCTGTAAAGCCCGAAGGGCTAGATAGGCAACTTTAAGCTTTCTCCAGCAAAAAAAAGTGAAGCAAAAATTTGACTTTTTAAATTTCGTGCCGATGGATAGGATCTAGCATTTTAATTGTTTTCGGAGCGCGAGATCAAAAAAAGTAGGCGGCAAACGCTATTTCACATCTCTTAAACCGGTGAAATTGCATATTTTAGTCACGTGACTTTGGTAGGAAATCCTTCCAAACCTAGGCTTCACTTTTCGATAAAAGCCGCAAATCTAGCCCTTCGGGCTTTACAGATCTGTGGTTTTACTGTATTTTACATTAGAAAAATTACATTGTTGATGAATTTAAAATTGAGAATTTTACCTTTGACTAGAGCCTCATCAGTCACGTGATCACCCGGCATGTAATGTTTGATTCTCAGATTCTAAAGAGAACAAAAAATCTTTTCCATCAATAGAGAAAAATGATTCAAATCATATTGGTACCGAATCTGAATAATAAGATTATTCTTAGCCATTAAATTATGCCTGCATCCGCTGACGGAAAGATGAGCTTCATTTTTACTTGTGCAAATCAAACTTACAATTAGCTAACGTCAATCACCCGAGTTTTCTGTGACGTATACAGTATCTTATTTCTGAGGTGAAATTGGACAATACAAAATGGAAACTTACCCTCCAAACGAATCGGCTTTTCTCGATTTTACAGATGACTTTCGCTTTTGCAATGTCACTTTGGATTTTCGCATCTTTTGCAGCGTCTTCGTAACGTGCACTGATTTGACCGATCAATATGTTACTCAGAACCACAATAATGGCCGCCATATTGATTAAGAGGAAAATGACAAGGGGAAATCTAGAATAAAAATAGAGGGTCTTAAACTGTTGGCATTTAAATGTTATGAGAAATTCTTTGGTATTCTTTTAGCTTTCGTATGGACCAAGATTGGAGACGCGTGATCCCGCTGGGACTCCTACCCACTGAAATTATGCGCCCCAAAATCATGTCGATGAAAAATACTCTGAAATTTCATCAAAACTGGAAAGCTTAAGCTAGAATTTATTCTTCGAAGAGAACAATTTGTAAAAAAGGACAAAACTGAGTTTTGATCCTTCAAATGTATTTTTGACCTTTAAAACGATAGAATCTTAAATCCCTACTCGTTGAAAATTAGAGAAATTCCGCCCCTTTTGAAATTTAGCGACTACATTCTATCCCCACTGACTAAAAGTTTTCATGGGGTCACTGAAACAGTGATGTATACTTAAGATCATTTTAATTCAAGTGTTTGTCGCTCGCCATTCCATTTTCTGTATTTAGAGATCCTCTCCGCGACAGAACTATCATGGGAAACGATGCTGTCTTTTAACTTATAAAGGAAATGAGACGTCTATATAAGACTTACGAATAGACACCATCATAGTCGTCAGCAAATTCTTTGCCCTCAGCCAGTGCTCGTGCTTCTCTCAGCATTGTTGACCAAATTGTCAATGTTTCGTTTTTTCCATCAATTCTATTGAAGAAGAATTCTTTAATCATCGATGACATTCATCATCTAATCAGTAATTATTTAGATTCAAAATTTGGCGGTTTTTTCCTAATTCAAAGCGGGGGGGTTGGAATAAGAATGTCCTGGGTGGAAAATTTCCGAAAAATTAATTAGCGGGCCCCCCGGCTATTAGGTACCCGAGAGTACTTAATTGCTTTAATAGAGAGAAATATACATTCTTCTTAAACACCCCGTCTCACAGACCCGGTAGGATTTTTTCAACCCGTGGGAATAAAAACAACTGACTGAAACACGATGGGGATTGATATGGAAAAATCGCAAAACAAATTCCACCTGGTTGGTTCTACACAAAAAAAATGTCTGTAAAAATTTTTGGAAAGTAAAAAAATAACTTCAGAATTAGAGTTACATTTTTCCACCATCGGACATTTCGGATTTCAAAGCCAAGAAAACAGCTCCAGTAAATGCAACCATGAGGACAGCAAAGAATTGAAGGAAAACCCAAACGTCCTCTTTCAACAGAAACATAAACACTCTGGCATAATTCCCAACTCTAGGAGTGAAAAGTAAATAATCTAGTATTAGACATAGTAACCATGATTAGCTCGACCTTATGATACAATTGTGAATAGTAAAAATATTTTATTTCCAAAAATCAAGCTTTTCAAATTTACCCAAGGAAGATATGTTCAATAGTTCAGCCAGATCGGACCATTTTTAAGTTTCAAGGTTACCCAAAGTTTAAAGATCGATTGATATGTTCAATAGTTCAGCCAGATCAGACCATTTTTAAGTTTCTAGGTTACCCAAAGTTTAAAGATCGATGCTGGACTCTCAAATTAAAACTCCTATTAGCAAGAAATTATGAACGAGCCTTTTCTTTTCTGACAGTGATTTTGTGAAACAGATTTGAGCGTTAAAAAAAAACTTACTCAAAAGTAGCGAAGAATTTCAGCACTCGAAAGAAGTTGAGGATGAAGGCAGCCGATGCAACTCCATAATATATTTTGTATTCACCAAACGCGTACAGAGGAATCAAAGCATAGATTGCTACAATACCAAGAACATCAAATAGATTCGTCCAAGCAAAATAATCTCGTCCCTCCCTGGTGAATAATAAACAAGAATAATCTAAATTTTCCACCCGCGAAGAATTGTCTATTTACCGAAAAGTAGTTATCTCTGGTAAAATATTGCGAGTATAAAATGAGTTTTGGGAGCTAAGAGTACATCGTGAAAGTTTTCGCATAATAAAATTTTACTACAAGTTAATTAGGTAATTATCTTAAGTAAAAGGTAGTTTGTAGGGTCAGAAAAAGTAATCAAACTTACTTTGTCAGTTGATCAATCTCTTCAAAGGTGTATACGATATTGAAGATGACAACGATCAATTTGATCACGCTGTCAATTCTAGATCCCCAATCTTCACTGAAGAACAGTCCAAGCGCCAACATCAGCAAAAAGAAAATATAAATTCCCAGAAACACTCTAAAATAAGAAATTGAAAAAAATTAATTATAATTGCTCCGGCCTAGGAGCCTTAAATTCTCTCTCGTCCGACGACGCTTAAGACATTTTTTGTTTGTTTATCTAATCCGATGATCTATTCCGATTTAATAAAAACGGATTATCTGGATTTCGATAATATTGTGATTTGATTGGCGGAAAGTATTTAGAAAAAGATGGCTGCCGAAAGTGGGCTAGCTGACTGTGCATAGCGAATGGGCAAATGTCAGTGAAAATTGATCATTTTCATCATTATTCATGATGTTTTGGACATGATTTATGAGAATTTTGATGCATACTGGTTCTCTTACAATGTGGAAAGACTTTGGAGAAACTTTGGCCATGAATTGTCAGCTGATCGAGTGCTTTTAAATCTTGCATATGGCTAACTTCTCTTCGCACCAAAACCATAAAACTCTGTAGTAACTTGGAAATGAAACTTTCAAACACACAGCCATTGGAATTCAAAAGAGAATACTAAAATTACAACATTCCAGTGCAAATTTGAAAACGATCTGAGTAATTTTTATGTGTATGGCTGAAAATGATCCTGTTTTGTATTCATCATTGTTGACTGGCGACCGTTCCTTTTGATTTTTCAAACCCGACACAGATTTTTTACAAACATATCACTATGAGAATTCAATAAATGATACTAAAACACAATTCCTGTGTAAATTTGAACAAGATTGGAGAAATCTTCACAGTGTTATGGCTGAAAATGATCGTTTTTGGACTTTGTCGTAATTTCATCGCGACTGGCGACCGTTCCTTTTGATTTTTCAAACCCGACACAGATTTTTTACAAACATATCACTATAAGAATTCAGTAAAGGATACTAAAACACAATTCCTGTGTAAATTTGAACAAGATTGGAGAAATTTTCACAGTATTATGGCTGAAAATGATCGTTTTGGACTTTGTCGTAATTTCATTGCAGCTGGCGACCGTTCCTTTTGATTTTTCAAACTCGACACAGATTTTTTACAAACATATCACTATAAGAATTCAGTTAAGGATACTAAAACACAATTCCTGTGTAAATTTGAACAAGATTGGAGAAATTTTCACAGTGTTATGGCTGAAAATGATCGTTTTGGACTTTGTCGTAATTTCATCGCGGCTGGCGACCGTTCCTTTTGATTTTTCAAACCTGACACAGATTTTTTACAAACATATCACTATAAGAATTCAGTAAAGGATACTAAAACACAATTCCTGTGTAAATTTTAACAAGATCAGAGAAATTTTCACAGCGTTATAACTGAAAATGATATTTTTTGGACTTTGTCGTAATTTCATTGGCTGGGGCGACCGTTCCTTTTGAAGATTTTTCAAACCCGAAACAGGTTTTTTCCAAATATACCACTATTTATTACATACACACTATTGTACCATTTTATTTGGTTTATCCTACTCTCCTCCAAGTATTTTCCCCACAGAAAAAATAATGCTTAGCTACTAAAAGCCGTGGCCTCTAATTTAGGCTATTTTTCTCCCCAAAATTTTATCCGGACAATCAAATCAACGGCGCATCATGGCTTCACTATTGGCAAGTTTAGAAAAAAATAAATTTATAAGAACTTGGAAATATTGACTCCCAAAACGTTTACACGCTTTTTTTTTATAAGAATAGTGTACTTTGGTTGAGGGTAAGCATTATTCTTATTTTTCTATTGTTCTAAACAATAGGCCTATTGTTTTAAACCCGAAATCTCACCCTGATATTCTTATAAAGAAAAAAAAAAGCGTGTATCTCCTTAAGCTCCGATTTTGAACTTTTTAGTCGACGATGAGTGGGGGGGTGGGGTTGGTTGTTTAGGCAAGAAAATGCGTGTGTAATCACTTAGAAGAGCTAAACTTTCAGCTAGTTTATTTATATTCGTTAAGATTATTTCTCATAGTCGCTCTGCAATAGAATTATTACTTTGCTTTCTGATCTGTTCTGATTAGTAGTTTGTGGGCAACGTTCTAACACAACTAACTCAACAAACTCTTCTTTCACATCTTTTAATCTCTTAAGCCGGAGCTTCCAGCGCAGCTGGTTTATTTCTATTATGACCGACATATTTATTAGGAGGGAACAACCGTAACAATGGTTGCGAACAAGCATCTTTAAAAGTTATAGTTTGTATATCAAAATCTTTTACTTACTTTACACGAGGTTCCCCAAATTTCTTCCATTTTCTATCAACCAACTCACGGACGGTAGGATGTGAGATGGCTGCCTAAAAGCACAATTGGAGTATATGTGAATGTGTGCAAATCTACAAATCAAATTTTGTTCACTTGAACATTTTTGTGCAAATTACGGAATCAACGCAGAGAACTAATTTGAAACCCGTTCAACCGACGGCTTTTCTGGATACGGAGTCCAAATAAGGAGCAAAAGGTTTCTTATGATAATCACAATGGATAATTATGTTATGAAATTTTTCTCTAGACAAACCTCCTTTGTGACTTTATTTGTAACCAAGAGTTGGAATGGAGATGATTCCATGTGGTTGAATTTATTTTCTTCACTTTCACCTGCAACTGGTTCCTTAGGTTCTCGTCCTATTAATCAGAATATGTCGTTCAGACTGATGAAGATATAACGACAATATTATACAACAGACAAATATGAATTTCAAAGAGGATCGAAGATTAAAAGATAAGGCAAATTTTCACCAACTTTTACGTTTCTAATGTTTTGTTGAATATACACCTTCACTGAAAGTTAATACTTAAATATTACCCAATTGGTCACTATCTAATAAGTCATAATGGAAATGGTAAGCCACAGGATCTTCTTTGACATTGCTCCAGGTTTCATCAATATCACCATCTCGAATCGGTACATGGGGCCAATCCGGGTTAATACAACAGTCAAGAATTTTAACAACTGTCTCCTGAAAATTAGATATTTTTAAAGTTTGCTTATCTTGTACTCAGAACAACGTGTATTGTTTTTTTTGGCTTTACTGAAAAATGTAGGGCTACCCGAATCATTAAGATCGACTTTGGAAGCATTAAATACCATCTATCATTTAAAAATTATTACATACTTTAATAGGATATAATTTTGCGGGGATTAAATTTCGCGGTCGAGCTCATCCGCGAAATCTTAAGACTTAATTTCGCGGATGGCACTATATTTTCACGATTTCGTCTTTTTTCTGCCAAACCTCGTCTGTTGGTTGCTGAAATACGCATTAGCGTTTCTTTGATGCCAGTAAACATTTAAAAAATAGTTATTTGACAAGTTTGTTTGAAAATATTTCGTGGATAAGGACTTTCCAAATTTCCATTGGGACTTGATTTCGCGGATGACCTTAATTTCGCGGATGCCCTCAAATCCGCGAAATCCGTGAAATGTAATCCCCGCGAAATTGTATGCCATTAAAGTAAGGTGGTTTGTGACTTTCAGTCACAAACGTGCCTTTCAGTTCCTTTTTTTCGTTAAAAATATTTCTCGATTTACCGGCATCCCTAGTTTGATAACATCTGCAAAACTACACCTCAAGGTACCCGTCTCTGCATCTCTTTGGAACAAATTTCGAACTCTGAAAAATAAAAAGAAGAAAATATTTAGAGTTAAAAAAGCATTAAGAGATGTTGGTCATTTCTCATTTCTGCGCGAAATCTTCTACTCTTTAGGCTACATTTTTATAATTTTTTAAATAAAGTGTTAAATTCATTTATTGGTTGACTAAAACCAGTTGCAAGACGATCTCCAATCAGATCCTGGCCATAGAATATTTACTATATAAAGTCCATCAATTTTACAGTTGCAATACTGCGTCCACAAAATTGTGCCTGGCTTCATTTTCGGGCGACGAGTTAGCGCGAATAAGGGCAGAGTAGGTAATTGTCTGTAAACAGACCCAGTATCTACGGCATTATTTCAAAATTCATTGCCGTAGAGGGTCTGTTGTTGTTGTCTTTTCTCATTTGAGATTTTCCAAACCGACCGCTGCGATGAAGTGTTGGTGAGAGAGGGGAGACGACGAGAGAAGTTTTGCTATTTATAAATCATACTTCATCGTAGAGGTCTCCGTACGGGAATTTTCTTACCAAACAGACAATGCGCACCGAGTGTACAAAGAAGAGATAAACGTGAGATACACTCTGGTACAGAGTAAGTAGGTAAAGGTGGTAAAGGGTTTAGGAATCGCTAGTTTGAAAGATCTAATAGAAAAAGAAAGATCGCCCTAATAATTCCATCAATTTATGGAAAAGAGAGAGGCATAATATCGCTCAGTTCTACATATTGTTCCTCGAATGTAGTTTTTCCCCAAAGGCCCTGCGTCGTCTCTAAAGTGACAGGATTTTTGACAGATAAACAGGTACAAAGTCATTTAACTACTATATAAAAAAAACCATCATAAAATGACAGACAAAAGAACAACCATTCAAAATTACCTGTAAGCCTTCATTGAACCTGCTAAGAATGCTGCTGTTTTGTCGTGATGTTCTTGCAAGGCAAACTCGAATGGTACTTTTTCACCTTGATATTTGTCATCTTTATCTTTAATGTTGTGGGTTTTCGGCTCATTCGGCAAGTCAAGATGGTGAGGATAATAATCTTTAACATATATCTCGCATATGTCAATCAGATTTCTAGAGGCAAACATATGGAGTAATGTTTGTTTGTCTTCTATCTGATGCATTACATCTTCGTAAATGCCGCTCTCGTCTCTCTTTTCCGCCGTCTCTTTATCGATTTTCAAAATCATTGACGCTAACTTGGTGAACTAAATGTTGAAAAATTACAAATACCAAATTTTTATTATATTATAATCTACAATTTCTACAGCATACACCAAATTTTTACTGGCCTTAAAATAGAAATGGACTAGAAATTAAAGTCCCAAAGGATCAAGTCTGCAAAATTTGAACGACTACAACCAACATCATAATATTTGGCACAAAAGGAGAATTCCCTCAAAATTTCAAAGCAGCAAGTGATATTTAAAATTAAGGATCCCAGGATTTAAAAGCTAAAATGTTCCAATAGGGCTAAGAATGTATCCAATGAAATAAAAGTGGAAATACTGAAATTGAAATTTTCGAACAAAAATCAAATTTTGAAAAGCGACGAAATACCTGATACATTTTGACCATGTTTGTAACTCAAAAAACTCAATTTTCATTAGAAAGAAATTGCGCAAACGTTGTTATAAGAATACACAAAATTAAGTAAGCGTATTGTTATTTGCCACTTATTAGTATATCAACTTTATTAAGTCACAATCTCGGTCAAAACATATTGAGAATCTTGGTTAATTCCCCGTTTTAAGCAATTTAAAGTTCGGGCGAGAAAGTCGCTTTTGGGCTATTAAGTTAGATTTAACCGAATATTTCAATTCGGGAAAAGTTTATAGACTTTCAAGCTACATTCTAAGCCCTATCGGACCATTCTTGAACTTTTGGATCCTCAAATCCTAAGGCCGTAAGTCTTAAGTCTAATATTAAAACTCGGAGTTTTTTCAACTATACCGTTAAACTCTAACGTTAAGTTAGAGCGCTTCCAAATCGTTTGTGGCTATAAGATTTCGTGGGAATTTCCCTTTTTTCTCAAATATTATGACCTTCTACAGGAGCAACCGACCCTGTTTTTTTTCCAAAATCGAAAAAGTAATTGAATTTGTAAAGCTGGAGGAAGGTTGAAAAAGTATAAATTACAATCCGTGACTTTAGAAGAATTTAAAATATCGCAATGGAAATGGCACGAAAGTCGCTCATCAATAAATGGAGAAAAGTCTACTGCTTTAAAACGTCATAATCTTTAGATCCTGACTTTCCGACCCTAGATCTTAAGAAAACCATATAGCTTATCGGGGAAAAAAATGTTGGGGGAAAGTGACGAAAATTTTGAGGGGGTGACGAAACTTTCCCGGGCGAATTTTTATTTTATCACTCGACCAAAACTTTTATCCGATTTTTTTATCCCCGACCAAAACTTTTACCCGATTTTTTAAACCCCAACCAAAATTAAAATCTAAACTTTTTACACCTTCATTAACCGAAATTAGTGCTTTAAACGTCGAATTACAAGATCTTTTTTCGAGCTAGTAAAGGAAATCATTTCATTTTTACAATTTAGTTGGGTGAAAGTGACTAAATTGTAAATTTCGTCGGGGAAGAGTGACGAATTAGAAATTTTGGTCGGTGCCTCTAAGTGACGAAATTTTTCCCCGACGAAAAAAAAACCCCGACTAAATAAAACTCCGGCATTTTTTCCCCGATAAGGTACTATACCGACCGACCGACCCATGTTTTTCTGAATGTCTTCCTTTAGAACAATAAATCAAAATTGTCTCGCCTTATTACCTGTTTGATAAAACCAGAGAGTTCTCTTTTTTCAACATCTTGTCCATTTTTCTCTAATCTAGTGTAGTCATCATGGATTTTTAGGAGGCATATCATAGGATCTACGTTGCCGCATTTTTCTTTGAATTCTTCCACTTGAATAGTGGTCACGGCATCATCCCATGATAAACCCTCTTCCTCTAACTCGTCAACCTGAAATAAATCAAGTAATTCAAATAATTAAACAAAGACAGATAGACAAAGGTATATGCTAATCCCTTTTAATGCAAGAGTTTCTGTGGTGGGGCACAAACTATTTGAATGTATCAAAAAATTTCAATCTTCTTTTATACTTGGATCTAAACAATTTGCATATATAATTTCTCATACTTGAAATTGCTTCAATTTTTGGAGCAAACAATCTTTAAGGAAAACTTAAAAATTGGTAGGCGATGGTCGAATTGTATGTCAACATATCAAATGAGCTTAGTAAAGCTAAAATTACAGATTAGAATCATAAACTCGGTATACATGAGAGAAACTTTTCATTCCCAGCTAATTGGACAAGAGAAAAGAAAGAATAGCGCGTTGTGTCAAAAAGGTTTGTTAACAAAAATCTAGCTGAAAAATGCTCAAAGCTGCGGGAAAAGTTCAATCAATGAAGTATACGCCCCTGGCTCGAATCCAGCTGGAAAATGCAAAAAGAATTACAAAAAGAATTTTCGCAGCCTTGGTACCAGGACAACCCTAAAATGTTCAAGAAAAATACACTCTGGCTGGCATAGATTCTATCCCACAATATCAGTGTTTTTTCAGCGAAGATGTGGAAATAATGAATGTAAGACATTGGTATCGTTAAATAATGGAACGGCTTCCACTGACATCCCTCCTGAATTTCTAAAATACTCTGAAAACTCGAAAGAAATGTTAGATGAAATCTACAAAATATTCTGTGCTTTTTGGTAAACCAAAATCATTCTGACCAACTGGACACATTCGAAACTTGTTTGTTTGTGGAAAGGTGCATCTAACGGAAGACAGATCCTGAAACATATCGAGGGCTTCAGATTTGAACAATTATGTGTAAAATTCTTGTTATCACTATCCTAAAAGGACTTAAAGGCTGGTACTACCAGACCCTACCCGACCAACAACAAGGCTTTCGTTCGGGAAGAGGAACCTCTGACGGTATTTTCGTGACGAAAAGAATACAGCAAATAACCGATATGATGAAAAAGCCTAGTAGTTGTTTTGTTCGTCGACCTCAGCTCAGCTTTTGATCATGTCGTGAGAAGTTGGCTATTCAAATCCATCCAACAAAGGTTTCCTCCTAATGCCGATAATACACTCTTTCAAATTTTGGAGGCTGTCTATTCGCACACAACCACTGCTCTATCGGAAACACCGGAAGATATATTCAACCCAACGACTGGAGTCAGACAAGGTGGTCCAGAATCTCCTCCTCTCTATAATTTATTTATGGACATGTCATGCGGGCGTTCGAACAAAAATGTGCTCAAGAGAATATCCAATTTGTTAAACTAAAATACAGAATACGTCCGACTGCATGCACACGTGAACAAAGAAGGTATGGATATCAAGGCGATCATTATATGAATTAGTCAGGATATGCTGACGATATTGAACTTTTTCTTGAAAATGTTCACGATCTTGAAAAACCCCTGAATATTCTCCATTCATTATTCGACAAATTTGGATTGCACATCAATATAAAAAAGACTAAAACAATGATTTTTAATTTCAAATATATCAAAAAAGACTTTGATTCTGTCTATCCTGAGTCTATCGTTTCTCTCGAAAATATACCAATCAAAAATGTCAAGGTGTTCAAGTATCTTGGTGATGAAGTAAAATACGACGAGCCTTCTACGGGAGATGCCGAGATTGACCTACGAATTAATATCGCACAAGCCAAGTTTTACGAAATTATTAAGAAGCTTACAAACTTCAAGATCCATCTAAGCACAAGAATAATGATCTTCAACTCGCTTGTTAGAAGTCGTCTCACATACTCATACCAGACTTGGAACTTATCAGAGGTACAAATTCAAAGGAGCAATTCAATCTACGTTTCAATGTTAACGAAACTTGTGAGAAATGGATGCAAAGGTGAAGAGTTACAAGAGATACATGTTGACCAATCATGAGATTCTTCAAAGATGCAAAACCTCTGACATTCAAAGCTTCGTCCTTAAACAACAAACCAGCTACCTGGGACGCTTAGCTCGCCAACAAAGTAATTCGCTGACAAAGAGACTTTTGTTTAATGACAACAAAGAACAACAACAAAAAGGTCGTCCAATGGAGACACTCGAGGACAAAGTTAGACAAAGAAGCTTAATGTCACTAAAGATCGATTTTATAAAGATGCTTTGATTTGAAGAAAAAAGGAGGGAATGATCATACAGACGTTGATCGCCGACTGTCGTCGCAATGATGATCCGGCTAAAGCTGTAAGTACAAGTAAGTACCTTCGCGAGTTTCCACCAAATAAATATATTATATGATATACATCAGGATGTGCGAGGATGTCCCCTGCCTGGTGTCTAGTGCAGTCGGCTTCAAAGGAGTCTAAGGTGTTTACACCTTTGTTGATTCATATTTTGTTTTCTTCTCTTGTCAGTCTACCTGGAGTTTGTTGTCATCTTGTACAGACCGCTGGGGTTATGTCACCTGACTGTCTTAAATGACAATCAGCCTGTCCCAAGCCAGGATAAAGACAGAGGGACCCAGAGAGGACTGATTATCCTTTCATTGTAACATCGTCTCTCTAAGAGGAAAAAGAATTCGGTCACTCTTTGTTGTTTGTAGGTCTGACAGGAGAAATCATTTTATTTTTTCATATTATATAATATATCTTAAACAAAATCGAACCATTAATAGAAGAAAGTAATCTGATCAGCAATCCAGGAAAGATAACAGAGATTCTCTCTAACGCAATACAGCCTAGTCTTCAGTACACGCTTCTCCTCCAACAGCTGAACAACCATTACAAATTGAAGATACTCCAATAATATGGAAAGATTTTGAGAAAACGATTGATGAACTTGATAATACCTTCGCAGCTAGCTTTCCAACATTCTTTCTAAAGAACAGCAAAGAATCCCTGTCAGATCTCTTCGCATTTTTTTTATAAAGAAATGCTTGGATACTGGACAAGCCCCTTGAACCCTGAAAAATCCTTCATTGTCCCTAAAAAACAAAGGAGGAAATCGAACTCAATTTGAAAAATATCCCCCATTAGCCCTCACCTTCTACCTTGTGAAAGTATTTGAAAAGATTCTACTAAGACAATTGACGAAGTGCATTTAAAGCTATGTTCAATCTAAATCAACATGGCTTACGCTCCCAGGGATCCTACCTCAGTGAACTATTATCACACTATGATGAAATTCTGTCTATATTGAAACAAGGCAGAAATGCAGTTGTTGTCTCCTTGATTTTATTAAGGTATTTGATAAAGTAGACTAAACCTAGCACTCACCAGAGTCCAAAATCTTGGTAACGGTGGAAAAATATTGAAATTCTTAACAAATCATCATCAAACTGTAATAGTGAATGGGGTTCACCTGTCATATCCACTGACCTTTATATAACCCTGGATCAAGCAATATCTGCCATCTTTGATTGTAGTTTTTTTAGAATTGGTACCCAAGGAGAAGCTATTGCAATGCTAAAAATTAACGTCTAACGCCGCTACATCATCAAAAGAATTTGAGGAAAAGTAGACCTAGCGCTCTCGATGCATTTACACCTCTATCGAGTAGTGCCGACATTAGGGAACCAATTTTCAAAAAAGGGCCATTAATTAATTTTCCTGATCTTAACGGGAAACATTGATGATGAAGTCCATCACCCTTCAACATTTTCAGATGACTCAAAGGTACGTAGAAAACGTTGAGGATAATTGTGAAAATTTCAAGGAGACCTAAATTCAGTTCACCAATGGGTTGGATGATAAAAACATGAAGTTCAACATTTAAAGTTTCAGCTATTATCAAATTGTGGAGTCAAAAAAGAGATTAGCTACATCTGGCTACATGAATAGCAGCAACACAGAAATTCAAGAATGTGATCATGTCAAAGACCTTTCAGTGTTGATGCCCAATGAATGTAAATTCAAGCACCATAATAAACAATGTTACTCTCGATGCTCAGGAAAACCTTGACTCATCCTGGATTCCCAGGACTTTCAGAACAAGAGCAGCTACATCAATGCTAACCCTTTGGAGATCTCTTGTTCTCCCAAAACTAGAATATTGCTTACATCTCTGAAACTAATGTAAAAGCCGACATACAAAGTCTTGAGATGGTCCAGTTGAGCTTTATGTGAAAAATACACCACCCTGAAAAGACATATTGGTCAAGATTGGAGGCATTCAAACTTTATTTGCACTGGAACAAAGACGAAAAAGATACATGGTTATCTACACATATGGAAGATCCTTAAAAACCTTGTAGCAAATAACAACCAGTCAGATGGCTTACAACCTGTTTTTCCTTCGTCAATTATGTTTTATTAAAGCTTGAATTCCCAAAACATCAACTCCGAACTGAGGTACTGTAAGTTAGTCTAATGTCAGCATCCCTCTTTTAATCTTGTCGCTCTTCTTTAGAGATATAGGAATAATAGGAAGGTCAGAATCACTGATTGAAACTAATTTTCTTTGCTCAGCATTTAGTTGTTGAGTACTCTGTACCAGAGTGTATCTCACGATTATCGTAGCGTAGTACACTCTGTGTGCATTGTCTGTTTGATAAAAAATTTCCCGTACGGAGACCTCTACGATGAAGTATAATTTTAGAATAAAATGGCAGCCAAAGTTAAGACAATTGTAAACAAAGGGATGGAGTCCATGATTGAGGGTCACTTTCTAAGCATGTTTTGGCTGCTTTTTTAATGTTTTTGAGCCAAACTAAAAGCTGAAAAGTAACGAAGACATATTCAAAATTGTCTAACAGAAAAATGTAGTCCGCCAAAGAAAATGCCAACAAAACAAACTATAACCACTCTACATAGTTACATAGATCAAATGCAGTAAAAAAATACTGAATTGGAACATAAAAACATATACAGAGATACTCTGAGTATATTCTTTTGCTAAGAACTGAAGTTCACTTTAAAAACAAGATTCCAATCAAACAACTTCTTTCTCAAAGATTCAAAATGTAAACAAAAAACATTCGATTTGTGCAAAAAGAGTTATTTTGCAATAGAATATCTTCATTTAGAGCTCTCTTTTATTCCAATTATTAAAATATAAGAAGCCAGTTTTGTCATGAAAACACTTTTTTTTGACAAACTCCAATACTTTCTGACAATTCTGACGGCCATTTTCTCTTATCGTCTCCGATTTATCGCCAAACTCCAACAGCACTCTATCGCAGCGGTTGGTTTGAGAAATCTCAAACCAGAAAAGACAATGACAACAGACCCTCTACGGTAATGAATTTTGAAATAAGCCGTAGATATCGGGTTTGTGTACAGACAAGTTGTTGAGGAGTCCATCAGTGATTCTGACCTTCCTATTATTCCTATCTCTAAAGAAGAGTGACAAAATAAATTATAGAAGAGGGATATCAACACAACATATTAAACTTTTGAACCAATGAAGTAAAATTAAAAAGTAATACACCAAATTCTAAGTTACGCTTTCATCCTCTGAATGATTCCGAAACAATCTTTGAAAAACTTTTCTGCTACTGCCAGCAATATCAAGTCAAAGAGGGTAACTTATTTGTGGCACACCCGGTATGTTTAGTTTTTTGCACAAACCCCTGTAACTATGGGCGAGCACCCCGTTGCTGAGATGTTGGCTTGAAATCGAAAATGAAATCGTACTCAAAATCCTGTAATCTTGATAAGTTAAGTCTATACTGCTTGAATCACTGATTGAAAAAGAATTATTCCTCTCTGACTATTAGGCAAAGAAAAACAGTTTCAACCTTTTTATCAATTTCAGCTGATAAAAAGGGTGTCGAAATTTCTATTTCTATTTGGTTGAGTTGCAGGAGGCTTTAGGGGCCTATTCTCGCAACTATAGACGCTTACTAATGAGCGTCCCGTCAGCACCTTGAACTGACTACCCAATTCCCCTCACATGGCATGGGTTGACCCGGGCGAAGGAATGTTCACTTGCCAAGTGAACTGCCGTGAGTGGGAATCGAACCCTGGCCTCCTGCACAGAACCCAAGGTCGACTACCACTATACCACGGCACCTTTAAATTAGAGTAGGGATGTCGATATTAGACCAAGTTACGGTAAACTAAAGTAAGCAAAAGTAAGCAATATAGTTGTTTTGGAGAATGCGGCCTATTGAATAACTAATTACTCTAAATAGTTACCTAGTCCTAGTCTTAAAGAGACATACTAAATGTATCATGTTTTTATTGGCTGAGGGAAAGTAATGTACAGTGTACAAGAAAAAACAAAAATTTGAATTATAGAACTTCAAGTTTCATCTTTTACGAATCGTCAGCTATCAAAAAAAAGTAATGTATGTGGAGCCTGGGGGGGGGGTACTTAGGCAAATGGAGGGTACGGTATGTGCCGCCCTTAAGGGTACCTTTTTTGGACTTCCAAAGTCCCGCTAAGAGTCGGAGAAATCAGAAAATCTAATTTCAGTCCACTAAGGGTCGGAAAAATAGGAAAATTTCAACTTTTTACCCCTGAAAGATCAAAATTTGGTCAAGATGGGTCAAGATTTGTCCCGCTAAGGGTCGTAAAATTCCCAAAATTTTCCTTTGTTTTCTTCTTTTTAGTCCTGGTAAGGGTCCAAAGTTCGAGAGTCGGGTGGTACCCCCCTGTCAGCTCGCAACCCTAGTACCTAGTACCTAGTTTCAATCACCAATTCCGCCCTTCTCCTCTTTTTCTCTATTTCATATATCTCTAAATCTGTTTTTTCTGATTTCTGGACTTACAGACTTAGTTTTTTCTGAATTTGACTAATTGAAGCTATTTTGCTTATTCTGAAACTATACTCCCACACCTCTGTTCGAACCACCAAATGCAAGCAACCTTGGTTTCCAAACCCGACGCCTTACCACTTGCATTGCGCTAACGAGATACGACAGTAAACGAAATGCGCAAATACTTGTAGCGTGTAAATTACAGACCCTATATATTATAACTCCCAACCCTACCGGTGCCCCTAAAAGGGCTGCTACGCAGCCCTATGTTTAGTCACAGGGTAGTACGAGTGCCCCTAAGAGGGCCTTCGGCCCTATATTATGACTCTCAAGTCCAACCCTGACCCTAACTGATAATAATTGATTCCTGACCCCCGGAAAATAACCATGGACTAGAAAGAACGAAAAAAATTGAAGGGGCGGAATTCCTGATTGAAACTAGTTTTCACCGGATGTGGAGTAATTTGTTATTCAATAGGCCATTGTGTTCACGACCCACGGCATGGCCCGAACATGTTCGGGCCTTTTCGGACCATGCTCGGGCCACGAAAAAGTATTATTGAATCGGCCCGAACATTTTGTTCGGACCATGTTCGGGCCATGTATTTACAATTGATACGGATTTGCTCGGGTCATGTTCGGGCCATATTATTATCATCATCCATTGTTAAATATTTTCATTAGACAAATTCAAAGTTTTGAATACTAGTTTGATTCACAAGTTGTATAACAGTACAAAAAACGATCCAGAAAAATTCTGCTTCGAATAGGAGATAAAGAATAAAAAGAAGGCCATATTATGTAAGATTCAAATCATTCTTTTTAATAATTTTCCTAACTTAATTGGAAAATAGATGATTAACTTTTATATTTGAACAATATATATATTTGAATAAAGATGAAGATTTTTAAATTTGTTTGTTAAAATAAGGAATTTAAAATATAAATATTGGGTCCTGAAATTACACGCCCGATCGTAGCAAGTTTTCGAAAATCTGGCCCGAACATGGTCCGAAACTGCGCGGGCCATTTAAAAAAGTATTAATCAAGAGGCCCGAACATGTTCGGGCCATGCCGTGGGTCGTTTGTGTTCTCCAAAACAACTATGGCAGATCTTGATGATTTCTGTTATACATGTTATATACAATAATAAAGGAAAATTTATCAATCATACCTTTTCCCAAAAATCATAACTTGAATCATCGTGTCGAAATGGGTTCTTCAGAAAATCTTTGTCATTTGGTGAAAAATCGACAACAGTTGGTTCCTTATTTAACTCCATCAAAGGTGTACTGTCTTTTGTACTACTATACATATTTTAGGTCCATGCAAAGAGGAAAACTTAGTTAGCAATTAACAAATAGCTGTATTAAGATGTAAAAAAAACTGTTTCTTGCCAAATTGTAGATGTAGACAGTAGATTTAAAAGCCCAAAAGTCCTCCACTCCTCTTTCACTTTCAGTCTTTGATCCTGAGATTGTTTTGATTTTGCATGGAGCTCCGGTGAATCTTATATCCGGAATATGAAAGATAATATTTTATAGACCGGCAAAACGCTTTGATAGAAATTGAGGACCAAACTTTTCGCAAAATACAACCACCGAAAACGCATCATAAGTGTGGCAAAAAAAATTATAATTTAATTTGAAGTGACTCGGTTAAATATTTCTATAACAATACAAAAAGATATTCTACATCAAGAATGATTATTTTGCTGAAAGTAAGAAGTTCAAAGAGAATATAAAAGCAAATGTTGGAGAGAGCACAAAATTTTTCCCTATTTTTCGATTTGTGGTGCCGTAATAATAGCTATTTATTTGCGCTCTGCTGGGAGTGCGTTATTTTCTTCTTTTTTTTATTGTTGACGTTTATGAGAGAAAAATAGCGAAAAAAGACGAGCTTTTTTCGGACTCGGACGTATGTTTTTATATTCTTTTTGGTTGAGTTATCTATTTATGATATTAAAACACAATTACATACAAATAGAACTTTAATTTATGTTCAAAATTCTGTGTGGGAATGATAAATACCATAGACATGACCAAATTTCGACTTTTATGGCGCAATAGCTGTTTAGCTATTGTTTCATTACGGAAAGCAGATGGGTTCGAACCTCTTTGTAACCTACATGGTTTCCAAGTTTACCGGCTTTATTTCGAACTTTCTTTACAAATGATACTTCAGTAATGCGCTTATAAGTATCAAGACAGTCTGGAATCTTGCCATCCTTACTACCAGTATAAATCAAAAAAAGCTTCGGAGTTTGTTTGGTAACTTCTTCTGCAAAAAACTGTTTAAATGTATCATGGGTAAGTTTTCGATCAAGATCTAAAGGTTCCGGTAAAATATCTTTTGTATCAGTGTCGCTTTCATCATTGATAAATTTGGCAAAGTTTTCCGAAACTAAAATGAATACAGCATCAGCTTTATTCAATTTCTCAATTAACCTTTCACCAAATTTTTGTGGAGGATCTCCAGACACCATTAGTTGATTATATGTTGTAACTTCTGATGAAGCTTCCGAGACGAAATTTTTAAACGAAACAATATAATCCTCGAGTGATTTCTCTTCGCCCCTCTCATCCTTGAATTTAGTCACTTTGTCCATGTGAATTAAGAACGTACGGCATTGTTTTTCTTTCGGCATCTTGTTTTAAGGGCTAACGATTGGATAAAACCTGAAGGTAAAAAAATCATTAAACAAGACACTTACTTGTATACACTCATGGAGCTATCTGAGAAATAATACTAAAGTTGGGTCAATTTGATAATTCATCTAAGCATTCTGCCAACAAAGAAAATTAAAAAGCAACATTTAAACGGTTAAACAGTCTACCGCGTCCTATATGACTTGACCTTTACGGTCAACAACATAAAACCGATATAAGATAACGATATTCGGTATTGTTCCTTACTTGGTCTATGCAGCACGAGTAACAAGGATTTAAATGCATCAAATAAATTAGTTATTAAAATTTTTCAAGCCACTCCTTCTCTTCAAATTGTACAAAACAACTGAATCTCCTTTCAAAGTTTACAAAGTTTATAACTTGACAAGACATAGTGATATCAATAAAAGTTCCTTTTTAGCTTGGCTATAAACACATATTGACAAAAAGAAACCAACACTAAAAGCACTATACAAGCGCACACAAAGCAAAATTATCATCAAAATTGGAAAGACAAATTGATATTCAATAAACCGTTTGTTTATAAGTTATTCAACAAAACAATTTTGTATTCTTGAAAGCTTTTGAGCGGATTGTAATTGCAGCCAACCTAGTCCCGAGGTCTCTCGCTCTCTCTCTCTATTGTCCGAAACTAGGCCCCAGGGCCCTCTTTTTGTGCGGTACATTGACGTCATTTGAAATTGTCAAATCTGCCTAGCGATTACAAGTGGTTTGTAAATCGCCCGCGCAGTGAGAATATTTGCGCACGAACTAGCATAGATCGGATAACTTCTATGTCGTGAGATTTTCTTCCGGAGTGAATGAATAATGTTTTTAAATAAGGAGTGTACACTTTCAAATCATAAGTTTTTCTTCATCATTAATGTTTAATGTCTTTGATAGTCATAGAGTTTGGCACTAAAAACACCCCCTGATTTTTCTATCGGTTAAAAACATTATAATGTAGTTATTATCATTAGAGTTATTATTAAAGTAAGGTTTACCTAATGTCGAATGTGTTTACAGGCTATGATTACATTCAAACTTGAATAAAAAGGCTTTCCAAATCAATATACATTAAAGGCAAAAAAAGCACTGAAGTCTCCCCCTTGATTTACGCACTTTCCGCACAAAAAAAGACAATCAATTTGCTGCCGCGCGCGCTGTTAAAATCTGGTCTGCAAATTATAATTCTTAATTTGAACGGGTATCTCCGTAGTTTTTAGCTTCCGAAGTCTGATTGTCACCGCCCCCTTCCTAGCGCGTATTGTCCGCGCGGAGAAAATTGTTTTTCGTCGCTAACGTAACCGCATTTTGTAACTAAATATGGAGCGGTATCCGTGTCAAAAACATCCAGTTTAGATAACGGTCGGAGGTTTGTAACTGATTGGGTCGGTTTGAAAGGTGATTGGGTCGGTTTACATAGTGATTGGGTCGGTTTGAAAGGTGATTGGGTCGGTTTACATAGTGATTGGGTCGGTTTGAAAGGTGATTGGGTCGGTTTAAAAGGTGATTGGGTCGGTTTGAAAGGTGATCGGGTCGGTTTGAAAGGTGATTGGGTCGGTTTAAGAGGTGATCGAGTCGGTTTAAAAGGTGATCGGGTCGGTTTAAAAGGTGATCGGGTCGGTTTAACAAGTGATTGAGTGAGTTTAGTAATACTAATCAGTTTTAAGATCAATCGGAAGGAGTGCCGGTTTAAGTCGCCGGTTTTTTTCGGATTTCCCCGGGAATCGGATTACTCAATCCTCTAAGTCTGGTCTGGAGAATGTCACATTTCACTTTTCTTTTAAAAATCTTTTCCAAAACACCAAGCTAAAAAAAATACCTTAACAGATACAAGATTGGATGAAATGGATGCAATTAATACAAGATACAAGGATTTCAGATTTTGCATTGTTTACATCACCAGCCTTGGAATACTTTCTCTTTTACTATTTTCCAGGCTGTACATCAAATCTACAGACCAGATTTACAAAAATCCGAAAAATCGTAATCCGATTGCCCGAAAAATCTGGCACTGTAAACCGGCGATTTTTTCGATTGGTTTGTAAATTACGATTGACTTCTGAACCGACCCGATCATGTCTTAAACTGACTAATTGACTTTAAAATTGACCTAGTCGACTTTTGAACTAGCCAACTTTTTAAAACTGACCTAATTGCATTTCAAACTGACCCAATCGCGTCTTAAACTGACCCAATCGCGTCTTAAACTGACCCAATCGCGTCTTAAACTGACCCAATCGATCTTTAAACTGATCACCTTTTAAACCGACCCAATCACCTTTTAAACCGACCCAATCACCTTTCAAACCGACCCGATCGTCTTTTAAACCGACCCAATCACTATGTAAACCGACCCAATCACTATGTAAACCGACCCAATCACTATGTAAACCGACCCAATCACCTTTCAAACCGACCCAATCAGTTACAAACCTCCGACCGTTATCTAAACTGGATGTTTTTGACACGGATACCGCTCCTTGGCGCTCAATGTGACGAACTAAGCGAGTAGCTAAACGACTCTAACAACAGCGGTAATGGGTGTGTGTGTTTTTTTATGACATTGGAAAACATTTAGTAAGTATCGAGCTCTTGTTACAATTCAATGAAATACATTGGATTTGCCTTGGCGCTCAATGTGACGAACTAAGCGAGTAGCTAAACGACTCTAACAACAGCGCATTCTCGATGCGAGCCACGGCCAAACGCTGATAATCAAATTGTACCAGTTATGAATTTACTACTACTGTGGCGTGCACAAATGTCGTCAAATATGTATTACTTTGTATGGGTATCTGAGAGCAAATCGATACAATAATAAATATGTTTTTAGTAGGTTTTAAAATACAGAGTTCCCCAATTTTCGGTCTAAAATGAGCTTGAGTTGACGGCTGTCATCTATACAGCTTTTGTATAGCCCGTGCACTTAAAAATGTTTTTTAGAAGTACTTTATTCCATTTGATTCTTTTCATTGAAATTCCAAATAATAGTGAACGGACTTTACCTCAACAACAATGCACTAAAGGTAAAGATTGGAATAGAACACGTCAGGATCCTACAGCAGGCGCAATTTTTTACGAAGACGCGTTTTTCGATGGATGAAGTTTATTATGATTCAGTTTACGTGAATGTAGGTAAGACATTTGGGTTAGTGTTAAATATTTACAGAGCATAATCTCAAATAAAAGCAGATGATATCTGGGATAAAAAAAATCTCTTTGATTTTTAATATCATCATATAGTATGAAGATTGTATTGTTTGTTTATCTTTTTAACTCTTTCCCACTGAGGAGGCAAATTTAATTGCACTGACAGTAGCGAAAGCTGTAAAAATGATTTTCCGCCATTTTGTACTTTTACACAACAAAGAATTCCGACGCAGTAATGTTGATGTTGTTGACATAAGGAAACTGTGAAGGGAGCAAGGGGAGATCAATAAGTATTCTACAGTAAGTGGATTGAAATTAATGATCTTAAATTAAATGAAGCACATTTTTAATTACAGTGTCGTCATTCGGTATTAATTTTTTATATGGAAGGGAATGTGAATTCAATAATTTATCATTTTTCAGATAGAATGACGAAATATCGAAATATTTCTGATAGTTTGGACTCATTTGGCCTCTGATAAAGACAGTGAAATGAGGATACCCTCTAAAGTCTTTCTTCCTCCCATAAATTCCTGAATAGAATCCCGGAGGGAGGGGGTACTCGATTAAAAAACGACCGTACGTGGGACCCAAAATCAGACCTTTGAAATTGGACACGGGGGTACTTAGGCATAATGGGTGCCGGGTATGTGCGAGCCATAAGGGTACCTTTTTTCATTCCTCAAAAGTCTCTCAAAGGGGTACAAATTCAAAAGTTAGTCTCTGAAAGGGTCCCAAAATCACAAAAATCAAAAAATTGTCTCTCAAAGGGTCACGATTTCCAAGAATTTTGACCAAAATTTGGTGAAAATCAAACCAAAATTTGGAAAAAATGGACCAAAATTTAGGAAAAAGTCTCTCAAATGGCCCCAAAATCACCAAAATTTTGTCTCTCAAAGGGTCGATTTTCGATTTTCGGCTCGGACATACCCGTCACCTCGCAAACCTAGTACCCCCCCCCCCGGGACCCTTACAGTGCAGAGAAAATTTAACCAAATTTTAGTAAATCTGGACTAAAAAAGGCAAAATGTGATCAGATTTTCCAAATTTTACACCCTTAGAGTGCACTTAATACCTTAAGGGTTGCACTTACGGTCGGTCATTTTCCTTGCTCCTTCCCCTCCGGATAGAGTTCGAATTCACCAGCCACTTTGATATTGAGCTCCTTATATCTAAACCCACACCGAGTCACTGCTGAGACAGGGGTGTCGACATGGTATAAAATTAGTAGCGTTGTAGCTTGAACAAGACTGGAGAGGCAACTAATTGAAGAATTTAGGATTTTTATAAAGAACATTTGAATATCTAAGCCTTTTTCATATCTAAGCCTAATTCATAAATTAAGAACAGTTAAGCTTTATCCGAAATTTGGTACAGGTATCTTGGACTCAGGGCTCAAAAACACACAGATCACTGAGGCAGAAAAAAATGTCAGATTTTACCTTTTTTGAAGTTTCTCCTTCTTGTTTAGATCGATTGGAACGTCAACACTACTACCAACATAATTTCAAATTCAACACCCAAAGTGAAAAATTATTATTTTTGTTATATTATATTTTGTGTCAAATAATAAAACCCATGTTAACCTTAACGGCGGGAAATAAAAAGCGATATAGATTTGAGACTGAGATTGAAGAAAAATGAAGAAACGAAATATTTATCTAACCCCCTCTTGCTAAAAATCTTTTCAAACAAAAACTTTTTCGCGAAAGAAATATATTAACTCGACAGATTGAAAACAAAATATTTAAACACCTTTCTTTTTTCTTTTGTATGACTTAAAACTCTATGGTAACAACCTTCGTAACTTCGCATAGAAGAATAGTAGTTTAAGATT
Source organism: Clytia hemisphaerica (assembly GCF_902728285.1). Classification (NCBI taxonomy): domain Eukaryota; kingdom Metazoa; phylum Cnidaria; class Hydrozoa; order Leptothecata; family Clytiidae; genus Clytia; species Clytia hemisphaerica. Next base: position 287,389 of record NW_027104234.1, on the reverse strand, counting down.
GACCTCTGACATAAGAAGAGCAAAAATGATTAAACAAAATGTCGAAGAAATTAGCTAACTGACCCGTTGGTTTGGTTTAACCTTGACTGACATTTTAGCCCCGTGCAAGAAAATCCCTCATAAATCCTTAAAATAGCTCAACAGGGAAGCCTTTTCAACGATACAAAATCTGTGAAACTCAAAAGAGCATCTGTCGATAAATTAATATATTGAAATTATTCATAGGAACTTTTATCATCAATATTTCATAATTTTCATTTGACTGAAAAATGTTTTTGTTAAAAAAGATAAATAAAGTTTATCATTTCATTTCATCAGGAAAAATTAAAATTTTTTCCATAAGTCAGGTCCTAGAAATTGAAAAAGTCCCAAATGTTTCAAAATATAAATTTATTAGTCTCGTTAGTAGAGTAGCTTTTTTGTTAAAATCAGTAAATATTTTCTATAATTTTGGTTAACATGGCGGCTAAACACAAATTCAAAATATTTGATATCTTCAAATTTTCATACTCTGAAAAATATTTCCCAAAACTCAGGTCAATTTTAAAACATTAATTAATTATTCAGAATCAATTCAGACGAACCTTTCAAAAATTAAGTTTTGAACAAATCAGGCTTATAACAAAATACACCTTTAGCTCGACGTCCCAGAAGAAACACAGACTAACACGGCGGACATTAACGGAAATAAATCCATATGCAGCGCTAAATTTAAATTCCCAAAGAACTCGGAGAGTTCAAGATGGCTATTCCTGAAAAATCAATAATTTTCTGTCCTGAACTACTGAACCAGGATGATACAGTGTTTGAAAACTATCCAACAAAAAAATCACAAAAACTTTTTGAAAGCGAGGCCATTCACCATTTTTATTTTTAAAAAGTTTTTTAGTGATATAAATATGTACAAAACAAAAAATATTCTAAAAATTATGGAAATAAGGGAAGAGGCTTCTTTTTTCTTCAGGAATCCCCAAGATGTTTACAAAGTTCAGATTCAATTCACATCTGAGCAGGTGTATAGATTTGATCTTAAATCACCTACCACACTAGTCAGTACCATTTAGACTAATGGAGACCTAGTTCAAAGAGATTTAGAGCTTAAGCTTTCTCACAGGATCAGTACTTTCGAAAGCAATTTCCACAATACGTTAACCAATCCCAGTTAGAAATGTCCTTTAACATCTACTGACATGTTTCGTTCAGAGCTGTTCCAAAGTCTATTCCAATGCAATGTCTTGTAATAGTTATTTAGTAGATGTGGTTTTATCTAATGATTCGATTTCAATGTATCTTCATTCTGAATTAAAATCAATCACTATCAGAACCGAATAAATCACTTCCCGAGTCACTCCCAGATTTATCTTTATCGTCGTCATTGTCTTGACTGTCATTTTTATTTTCGTTGATTGTCGTTTCATTGTCGGCGTTATTTTCGTTGTCGTCGGAATCGTCTCCCTCCTCGTCGTTGTCTTCTTCTTGGGCGACGTTCTCGAGCTGCACTAACCGCGCGTTCTGAAAATGACCCAAGGAGATAATTAGGTAATTTAAGAAAATTATTGAATAAAAAGAGAGATTTCACATTGAACCACAACAACATAAAACGTACCCCCGTATAACAGACTTGGTGATACCCCTCCCCTAAATGGAAGTATGGCTATGTCTCCGTAGAAAAAAATTCTCATTCTCACCTGCGACAGACACTAAATTATAATAAATTGAAACTGTTGAAGTCTTCATCAAGAGGCTACAAAGAATGGCCGTGAGAAGTTTGGACTACAACTAACCTGTAACCTGAGTTCGTTTTCAGTCGGTTCACGATTCTTGACAAGAAGTTTGGAAACTGAAGAGGACACTCCACCGGCACCACCACGTCCGCGTCGTTTGTTGAGCCGCACCCTGAGAAAAACAAAGCAGAATAAAGAAATCATTTAAAAGAAAATTATCATGCTTATAATTTCGAAATTTCCTATAAGAAAATAAACATGGTAGACAAAATGCTAGACAGATTTTCAATACTAAGACGAGGTGAATCATCTCAGAATATAATGCTTTTAAAAGTTAAAACGAACAAACCTGGTTTGAAGTTCGTTGTAGAAGACACCTTCGTTCTCGCGGAAAACGAAAAAATAATTTTCCTGAAAAATTAAAATGGGTAGAGTTGTCATAAGTGAAAGAAATCCTTGTAAAAATGAAAATGAAGATGAAATTCTCATCTTGAAGAAAGAAATGGCTAGATTAAAATATAATTTGACTTTCGGATAAGGTAGTAGTAAGAAATAGCAAAAAGTATAAATTTTGCGATTAATAAAAACAAAAATTTTCACAAGAAATAATTTCAGGAGATATTTTGATACCTCGAATCCTTTGATTGCTTTGTTCTTCACGTTCCAATTGTATTCACGAGCAAGTTTGTATAAATATCTGAAATGTAGGGAATAGGAAAAGAAAGAGCAATTAATTTCTATCCCTACCGAGATAAAATTTTAAGCCTACCAACCATTGAATTTTTGTTTGAAACGTGACACGTATTTTGGATGGGGAATAAATGGCTTCATTTCATATCCAGGAGTTTCGAATCTAGCCCCTTCGAGGCTTTAAAATCAATGCCAGCAGCTTGTGATTTTCAGCCTTTAAATAAAAGCAACTTCAGAAACCCGAACCCAAGGCCACGATTGTTCTTAATTTGTTTTGAGCATTTTATCAAAAAAACGAGCCTCTCAGAAAAACTTTTCTGATAACAATAGTTTCACTTATAGTGAGGTCTGGTAGCACATAAAAACGTAAGAATACTTCAGATGATGACAAAAGCATGAAATTTGACACAGATGATCCTTAGAGGGTCTAAAACTCAATTATAAACAGTAACACCAAATTTTGTCACCTGACCACCTGCCTAATGACGTCATCAGGTGCCTGGGCAAAATTATTTTTTGTTGAAAATATTAAAAATCTGATGGTTCCAGCGGAAAGAGCATGAAATGCTGATGAAAATTGAGGTATAAAGGATGCCTTCCTATCAAAAGTTATGAAGGTTGAAACTCTTGTGGTGACGTCATCACAAGCCTGTCTAGGCAAAACTTAAAAACCTCGTAAATTTGATGTTTTATACACGAATCTATATCACTTACTCATCACTGTCTGTAGGTTCTGTACCGCCCGCTGATTCGTTCTTTCGCTTTTCAAGTGTGTCTTTATTGGGAAGGAAATAAGCGACGAATTGATCCCCGCTTTCATCTTCCATACCACTAAAAAAGATAGGAAAGATATAGACTGGAGTCGTTTATAATTTGTGTAATACAGTAATAAGTTTGTTATATGATACGATAGTTTGCACGGGGTAATATCAGTTTGAAAGTAAAAGTTGTCCTTTCTGATAGTTATTGCTTATTACTTTCTGAAGTCTGAATTAGTTGAGCATTCTAGACTAGGAAAAAATAGCATCAGCTTGAATTTTAAATCACATGTCAAAGATTGCTCGTTTTAAAATTATGTGCAGCTAAATTGCCCAGTCTTTCGTCAAACAATGGAAAAGTGATATTTTTTATTTTTGGGGTTTTAGACCTAAATAATGTTGGGCAGACTTGACTTTAGATGTTCGGCCTTGTAGCTTTGTATCATATATGTTGGGCTTTGTGGTTATTATAAATCAAATAGAGAAAAATTACTAAAGTTAGTGTCAACCCCAGGGCTTCCTAGGGTACTAACTGGTTTCAAATAGTGATTACCTTGAGTTTCGGCCACTCAAGACCACTAAACAGGGCAAAAGAGGGAGTGGTGCCAGCCTGGCATTAGTCAAATGCACTTAGTACTGCGGGGTACTAGGTGCAAAAATGGGTGTTGTCACTCAAAGTGAACACATATTACTTATATTTCTCATATTTTTCAGAAAATAAAGTTAAAAGTGATGCTAAAAGTGTTGTGATCTCTCATGTCTGCATATGCCGACAATTGGCAAATAGGTCGATTATAAACGGTTATATGTCGGTAACTCATAAACTGTAGAGGAATTTTGATTAAATAAAGAGTTTCATTTGTTTTTCAGGCTTAAAACCCGAAATGCTAATAGCATCTGACATCCTCATAAAAAAACTTGTACGGTGACAAGTCACTCAATATTTTTTTTCCTGCGATGACAGCAGAAAAAAGACATAATTCTGAGATTTACCACAGAATATGTCAGCAAAAAAATATAATAATTCCATTAATTTATCGATTAAAATCTTATCGATAAATTAATGGAATTATTATATTTTTTTGCTGACATATTCTGTGGTAAATCTCAGAATTATGTCGATAAGATTACTGGTACACTAGAATCACCCAGTTGTCCAAATCTGATAAAATGACCTTTTTTGTGGGTGAGAATGTCGAAGAGAAAACATCATTAAACTTTCAGTTCTGAACAAATATAAACAGGCATTCGAACATAACAACCAATTTCAACGTTGAGTTGACTTAGCTTCTGCAGGTGTCAGCCAAGATCACTTAATCAAAATAAAACAGCATTGGATTGGGTAAAAATGGGTTTTGGAAGTTTAGACTTTTGTCCAGGACAGTGGTCTTTACCTTATACTAATTCAATCATACAGCTCAGCAGCAATAGGCGAGGGTTGAAAATGAAAGAGAACCGAGCGAAACTTCTTTTGACTTTTGCGCTCTTGATAGCATTTAAAAAAATTTATTTCGTTTCGGACAGAAATCTTGTCCGAATTTCGAAGGATGAAGTTTGAAGTTACCCAAAAGTTCACAGCAATGATAAGTAGTAAGTAAGTTTGCGACCGCAGTCGGAGGCGACCCGAAGGCTCCTCTTTCGATAGCTATCTACCCGAAGGTAGGGGAGGGCGCCACTCTTTCTCCCTGGATTGCTCCACTTACCCTTGATCCTTCTCTTAATTGCTGAGCATCAAGCAGAGAGGCATCAAGTACCATTTTGGAAATCTTTGGTATGACCCGGCCGGGGTTGAACCCACAACCTTGCGAACCGTAGCCGGATGCTCTACCACTGCACTACGGTCGCAATGATAAAGAGAGTGTATTAACTGTGGAACTGTGACACAAACTCTTTTTCTAAAGCTTAATCTGAACAGACGTGTCCTCGGTCACGTTCTCATAATGACAAAAATGACGAGCACTGATAAACATTTCCTAGAAATTTAATTAGAAAAAAAATCAGCAAAATATCAGCAGAAAAAGTAGAAAATTCTCGGTATTCGGGAGTAATATGTAATTATGTATTTATCAAGATATCCAATTTCAGCAGTTTAACCACATCTAAATAAAGTACTATTTACATGTTTTTTTTATAAGAACATCCAAAATTCTTGAAGTCTTCGAATGTTCTTAACTTATTTGAGTTTTAAGCCTGAAAATGTTCTTAACAAGTTCTTATTCTCACTTTTTTTTAGTATTTTTATCTATTTTCCTTAAAAATTGGGTGTTTTAGAGTCCACAAAGCCTTAAAATGTTCTTAACTTGTTCTTAACATTTCGGCCATCGAAACCTTTATGTTCTTATATAGTTTGTTCTTATAAAACGTGTGTTTGATCGAGATTTTTTTAAATTATGCTACACTTGGGGCCCTTATAATCCTAAAAAAAGACCTTTGAAAGTCATTCTAAAAACAAATAACCCAAAACAAGTATGTGAAGGTACTTCTTCCATATTTTAATTTACATTCCAGCTCACCATATAAGAATTAAGCTTAGTACTATCTGGTCATATAAACTCAAATTGTTCGAAACAGCTGATCAAATTTGTTAATGAGAATTCCAAAAATAGCTCATTCATCTAGAAGAATAGAAGCAGGTACACGCTTAGTCATATTTCTTGAAAAAAATGAAACATCTCAGTATATAAAACTTGGATATAAGCAGCAAAAAATTAAACTTTTCCTAGTTCCTTCTTAATTTTTGAGTTTCCCTTTTTTTAGAAATTCTAATAACTTTATCTAAAAACTCACTTCAGTTTTATCATTCAAAGGGTGGCGGTGCATACTATTTTTAAAGGGACATAAAAGTACTGACGAAATTAAAAAAGTATGCAGCGGGATACAAAATCAAAACAAATGTCACATGTCAAAATAAAAAATCAAAACAAATATGGCTGATTTTTATTGTTTCAATTGTTTTACAAAACAAGTTTGCTTTGGACACTTTAATGACACGTGGTTAGCGTAATGTTTACATTTTACTACTTTTATGTCCCTTTAAGGTTGTCAGAAAGGGATGTAAAATGATGCCAAACAGTATTTTAGAATTAGACTTTTGTTATTATGATATCAGTTTACAAAAAACAAATATTGTCTGTTGTGTTAAAGAATTTTAGCATGAGACAAACTTTTTTCGATAGAGAAAGATAATGTTATTAAATCAACTTGAATAAGAATCCTAAATTATGGATGTTGTCTGATATTTACTGGAAAGACACAAGCATAATCTGATAAAGTAAAGAAAGAAACTGAATATATAATTTAGAAACTTTGAAACTTTCTCTCTTATCGAGTTCTGTGTTGTGATACAAATTGAGGGGGGTTATCATTCTCCCATCGTATATGTAACTAGATTTGACGTAAGAAATTGAAGGTCTTTGATATGTTTGAGCCATCTTGTAATATTTTTCATGTTGATTCCATTAAACTAATATCAAAATTGAACGATTAGGCGAGGGGTAGTTTCCGTAGCCTTTAGAAAAATAATGTCTTCATTATTAATTTACATTCCAGCATAAGTGACAAATTACCAACTACCAGCCAGAAGACTCTTCTGTTTGAAGGTTTGAATATTAGCGAAAGTAAATGAACCCCAAACAAACGACAGTAGTTTCAAAAACAGGTGATGTAAATATATCTGTTTATACTTTTATCTTTCAGAGCATAAAAAAGACACTAAAACCAAAGAGGAAAATGGAAGCAAGTCTTCTGCAACAAAAACTATCTGGTTTGAGACCAGAGCTCATCAACCAAAACAAATGTACCAACAAAACATCATTGCACCAAAACATCTTGAGACACTCCCAAAGTGTACTACAGTCACAGCACAAGAAGTACAACCTTGGGAATGGTTACCATTGTGCAGACCCCCTGACGGCTGCTGAGTATCTACTCCAACGGGAATACGGTGAAACTTCCTTGTACGATCCAAAACAGCGGGCACCTGTCATAATCCCACAAGTATTCAATTCAAATCAATATGCTAAAAGCTCTCCGGTCAACATCCTTGATTACGAGATAGGAATGGCAACAATGCAAAACACTTTGGAGAATCTGACCAATGAACGACCAGATTATTGGTTTACAAAGGAAATGCAAGCATTTTATGACGAAAACGCGCAACAGTCAAGCGAGGATATCGATAAAAAGAAATTTGATAGATGGATTATTCACTGCAAGATCTTTTACCTTACCATTCAAGAGATTGGTGGTGGTGCAGCAACGTTGGACTTGCCGTTACTAACAACTTCAGAAACTGAATCTTTTGTCAGAGCTTGTCTTGCAGAGCTTGCTTCAAACTCACCACCACCATCATCCAAGTTAAAAAACATACTCAAAGGTGGTGTGGCCAACTTGCGTCAAAAAATTGAAAATCTGATTAAGAGTAATCCACCAAGTGATCCTGTAGCCTTATGGTATTTTGAATTGAACCTGGCAGAATTAGGGGAAAATGCTGAAGATTGGTTTCGGAATCAATTTTTAGCATTACTATCCGATGAAATTCTTCACGATACTGTCATCCTACAATCTGTCAAATTCATGACTAACATTAAAAAGAAATTTCATCAAGAGTTTGATTTCCTTCTCCTCTCATGGTCAAGAAAACTGATCATCGCTGTTGAAATCAAACGCCAATCGTCAGCAATAATGGATGCAATCGGACAGCTGGAAAGTTACAAACAGATATTCGACAAAAAACTTGGTGATCAACTTGACAACTCGTGGACTTTCCTACCAGTAATCTGTGTCGAGAAAAATCATCATAATCTCAATCAAACACAACACTACATTACCTTTCAAACTAACATCAAATCATGGCTCTCGGGGATTTTCACACAATATCCTGAATTACCATGCACCGTTTCATCGTTAGATCAAGTCAAAAATGTGTTAAGAATGATCATCTTCACAATCCATGTGTCAAAAAGTGCTCCAGTAACCACCTCAAATTGGGTCGAGTATACGTCAAACGCCATCGAATCTATTTCAACCGTTGAAAATATTGTTTTTTATTCCAACACTCAAATGCATATAATGAATCCCAACGAGCCACGCCTTCGAAAACTTCTCATCAGGGGTGGTTATGGAACAGGAAAAAGCTTCTTACTGGAGGAGAAAGCAAAACAACTGAGCAGAGATCCACATTACGCTGGCAACATTGTGTATGTTTGTTGGCGCGTTGAGCCAACTAGTTTACTTGAATGGCGTTTGAAGCTAGACTTAGAAGAAAAGCACGGAGTGAGCATTATGGGATTGGATCACAATGTTGGGAAGGTAATAAAGACTTACTTGTTTTTCCTTGTTTTTCTTTTCTTCACAGGGTTTCATTTCGAAAATCGGAGGTTAAGTTGTTTTAACAGGTCAAATATTTCACACGTAGGTTGTGGCTCGCCCGGTATTACCTTTAGTTAATGATTATTATTTTTTACTTATTACTTCTAAAGGGAACACAAGATTTATTGGTGCGAACAGTTCGTCAAAAAAAGGTCAAAGCATTATTTTTTGACGAGTGGAAAGAACAACAATATCACGACTTTTTCTCTTGGATGCTGAACGAAACAGTTTTCCAAAGTCTTGAAATCATATGGATCGCTTTTCAAGGTGGAAAGAGTGCTCACACCGAAAAAGCAGCCCAACAATTTACGTTGCTTGATCTTTCTACTAATTTCAGGAACAGTAGAGAGTTGGTCAAGGAGGCTAAAAATGTTGCTGACAAGAAACACTACAAATACAAAAGTGGGTTGGTTTTGCCTCCACCCATGTTCCCAAGTGGGCGTCCGCCCATTTACGTAAATTCCTTTGAAAATGCAATCAAGGAAATGCGAAAGTTGTCACAATCAGGGATCTTGGTGATCGCTGATACGAGAACCGATGGCGAGCATTGGGGAGAACATACGGTAGTCCTAGATAAAATGAACGAAGAATGGAAGAGATACGATTTCACTGATAAAGATTTCAAGGCCGAGGAAAACCCTTATGAAGTTCTCAAAAACGGTAACATCTTGTTGACCGACTGTTTGTTTATTCAAGGGTTTGAATGGGTGAATGTGGTTTCATTCCGCGAAGACGCGAACTACATTGATTATCATGATTGTAATTATTTCATGCGCTGCAACACAAACCTTATCGTTATTGAACGATAAAATTTAAACTCGTTTACAGCTCATTTACAATACAGTTGACTCTCGCTAATTCGAATTCGAACGGGGAATTAGATTTGTTCGAGTTACAGAGAGATTCGAATTGTAGAAAGTATTTCAAGATGGATACTCCTGGAAATAAGTTCTAAGAATAGAAGTTCGAAAAACGAGAGTATAATGTATTAATTTCTCGTTATCTATGTAATATTTTTATCTATTTTTCAAACAATTTCTCAATTTAAATTTCAAGTAGCCAACTTAATAGCCTTTCAGGGAAAAATTCTACCAGGAAAATGTGACGAAATTTTGGCTAACTGGTGAAAAACATTCAGGTCAGTTTTAACGAAAATTTGAATACTTGGCACCGCGAACAGCGAATAGAATGTTTCAAGTTCTATTAAAAACAAATATTTTATAATATTACGTTGTAACACTTTCTACTTTGCCAGAAGTTCAGAAAATGTTAAAGCGCTTCACAAATTTGTAAAGCTCGAAACCTTTCTTTTCAAAGCAAAATAATCATTTTAAAACCAAATCGTTAAGGTTAGTTTTCCTACTACAATACTGTTTAGGGATTCATTCTGAACCCATTAAAGGGGGGTGAAATAAAAATTGGTATAATTTCAACATACCGGATCATACCCAGACTCATTTCGTCGACAGTTGCAGCTTCACTTTTACCACGTGGCGTTGGTTCTGTATCGAAAATGACATGCGCACAAGGCATGTGCCAAAACTGAAATGGGAAGAACAAATACATTGCATTTATTTTATTTGCACTTTGCACGTAAAAAACATGTCTTTTAACTTTTTTCTTCTTGGGATAATTTGGTGATTTAACTGAATTCAATTTTCTTCTAACGTAAACGTAAAATATTTCCACCCAAGTACTTCTTCCCATGGCAAAGGTCTCAACAAACTTTGAAAAATACTAGATTCATTACGAACTAACCAGTGTTTTCAACTCGAATCTAGACTACAAAAACACTTTTTTACGCACAGCTCTATTATGTCACACCTCTTCGTAAGCTTGAAAGAACTTTGATGGGTGATTTACTCTGTTCATAATACATACTAGGCTTTTAGGGGAAGGTTTAATTAATTTCTGATCTATTCTCCCTTTTTGAATAAATTTGATACACAAAACACCCTTGTCATATAAGGCAACTCTTGGCAAAAAGTTATTTGTTGAAGTCACTCAATCATACTTAAGTGAGCAAACCGAAAATCTCCTTTGTTTTTTCAAAAAGCCATTGTAAACTAACAAAGCCTTTACAGAAAAGTTCAGAGTTCTAAAGGCTTATTTATCCAAAATTCAATGAATGACGGTTTAAATGATATAATTTCGTTAAAAATAATTGTACTGAAAATGTGTCAAATTTTACGACAGTTTATACAGTACTGTCAGATTCTAAATAATGATAGCTAAACTAAATCTATAGTTTCCCATTTTCAAATGAAAATAATTTCATATTCCGAGAACCGAGGGAGTGATAGAATCTAGGGAAACATTTTCTCCAATCTCTCAATATTAAAATCGTCTATTCAAAAATGAAAGAAGACACTTTATATTTCTGTATTTCGATGTTCTGATTTAATGTGATGTTATATAAAAATCTAAAATACAAGTTTTTGGTTTGGAACCATTCACATATGTTGTCTTGAAGAAGTTGTATGGAGTAGTGGAGGATCGGGAATGGGTTCTTCATTTACCAGAAGATCACCGAGGCTCATCACCAGATCTAAAGCACCACTTTGTCGTCGACGTCGTAAGATCTTGAAACAAAGTCCATTATATTTATCTTCAAAATGTCTTTTCAATTTGTTGAAGAGATTGACGATCTTGTTTTCACGTTTCTTGATCACCGATACAAAGTTGTTGAACTTGGAAATGTCATCCTTTTGTTCCGAGACGACTTTCTTCAAGCTTTTGATGGTCTTTGCATCGACATCAATCCTCGTTTTGGCTTCCTTGACCAGATCTTTCAAACCTCCAACTTTCTCTTTCAATTTGACATTTTCTTTTTCCATGATTTGGATCAAAGAAGCTTGCTCAGCAATCTTTTGTCGACAACCATTGATTTGACTTCCAAGAAAGACTTGAACACAGTTCACTTTCTCCATCTCATTTTTCAATCCAGAAACAACTTTTTCTAAACGATCAGCTCTCTGTTCTTGCTCCATTCGCCGTTCATGAGCGCGTTCTGTTTTCAAATCTTGAAGTTCAAATTTTTCTTTCCATTCTTCAGTTTCTTTCAACTGTTTATCAAGTTTTCCTTCAAGTTCTTCAATGTTATTTTCCTTGCTCGCAACGAGTTTTCCCAATTCTGCGATTTGACGTTGCAGAGATTGTACTGTAAAGTCGCGACGGACATCTTTATTTTTCAATTCTTCGATTTGTTCAGCTTGGTGAACAGAGACGAGACGATACTCGTCTGATTGAATTCGATAATCACCGAATTCTCTCATTTTTATCACAATATTTTACACAATATTCACAGCAACTTAACCTTGCTTCAAAAACACGACTTCTCTTTGCAGAGGGCGATGTTTAATTTAGTGAAAAAGTTTTTGACGAACAGTTTTGATGAAGAATTGAAATATTTGACGTCACTTTTCATGGTTGACGTCAATTATTGTTCAAAATCACTTACGTCAATATATACGGGATGAAAATGAAAAGAACCGTTCAGAATCACTAACACAAGCCCTCTCTCGCTAGACTCCAAAGGTGACTTAAAAAACCTTCATAATAGGCCGCAATATAAATTTAAAGTTGTTTATTATTCAAAATGGGTTGGCTTATTACAGGATGTTTTACAAGCAATAATGTGACTATTTTTATAATTATCTTTCTTACACTCCTTACCTTTTTATACTTCTGAATATAGTACCCAAAATACTCGCTGAAAAAACGTCAAAAAAAACAAGAAATATACCTGAAAATCTGGGAAAAAAGGTAAAATTTCGACAGGTTTCAGCCTTGGGTTCGAGTAATGACGTGTGATCTAAATTGAAGGAGAAAGGAGATACAATATTTCAATAATGAATTTGCACCACATCACCATAAATACATCTAGGTAAAGAATAAAGAATGAATGAGAAGAATGCATGTCCAACTATTTTCACTCTTGAAATTTGGGTTTGAGAGTAGCACATGCGATACTCTTCAACTCATCAGCACTGCGTACCTTATGCTTGCCAAATCGATTTAGCCAGGAACTCTGAACCACAAAATGAACTTATGAGAGAAATAGTGGACAGAAGATATATAATACGTCACTTGTTCACCATAAATACAGAGGGATGGTCCATTTAATTGCGAAAAATGAGGTCATTAAATCATGGTCAGTAAAACTTTCCAAGGATAACTTGTTGACTTACTGGTTTCTTGGCAGCTTCAAAACTTGCTTCGATAGCTTCCAGTTGTGATTCTCTATCCTGAAGTGTCAGATAAAAATGGTTTTAATTTTTAAAGAAGATCCTTACAGGGCTCAGACAGATATCAAGAAATTATTTTGGAACAAGTTATGGCCGATTTATCCCTGAACTTAATCCCTAAATGACTAATTATAGATCTCAGGTGCAACCATTGTTGCCTAGGAGATTTCTCCAAAAGCTTTTATTTTCCAGATTTTCCAGGGACTGTCTTTGCCCTGCCTTAACATGATTTTTGATAAATGAAAGCCAACGAAAAGGGATTAACTGAATCGAAAAATCCTAAATATTTTATACAGCATTCATTGGAAGTATATTCGGGTTTACAAAAATCAATCGACGTTGGATCATATTCATAAAACTTTGTGTCATTCTATCCTAAACCTTTCCTTTAGTGGAACTTAGAATAGACCTATGATAAATAATACCAAAGGATAAAAGATTAGATTACCTTATATAATTCGACGTTTCCTTTATTCTTTTTCTTCGATGAATAGCCAACTCTGAAAAAGAACACCAAGGCAGGATATCTTTACAATGAGCTCACAATTGATTTCAATATCAACGCCATTGAAGGAAAGGTCCTTATTCTTCTAGACTGGTGGCCTTGATATTAATTTACAGTTACACATCAAGCCATTTCAGCTACTTTCGAGGGGAGAAAATTGACAGGCAGAAACTTTTGTGATTTTCTTCACTTTTCTACAAAAGGTACATACAGTAGTAGTGGAAAAATGCTTTTTTTGTGAAATCACATGTAATTTTCTTACTTTGTTTCAGCCATATCACTGCTCTGTTGAAATCGATTGTATTCTGTTGAAATGTATTCGGTTTTTCGAAGCCATGACACAGTCTTCGCGTGTTGCCGTTGTCTGAAAAATTAAAAAGGAGGTTTCATGAATTTCTCTATATCTTAAAGGGGAAAACTAAGTCGGGTAAAACTTTTCGTCACGTAAAAATTCCTTTGTCACTTGCCTAAAGAATTTCCTCCTTTTCCCCAACTAAATTTTTCCTTTAACGTAAATTACTTGATACATTATTATATACGTAGATATTTTCTGTGTTAAACCATAACTTGATTCCTTAGAGAGATTTACCAATCGGCATAGGGGGGGGGTCAGATAGCCAGTATGATTGGTCTGGACGAAGGCGGAGTGCCCCCTACCATCTAAACTGTATACGGAAAAACCTTTGCTGCAATGTCATTGGGAAGAATGAAATGAGAACTGAAATAATTCCGTTAAAATATCATTTTGAAACTGGATTCACTGTTACAAACCTCTTTTTATCTGCTTGTGGTGCCAAATCTTCTTCTAACAGTTTCTCATCTGCCGGGTCAAGTTCAACTGTTAAATAGTTAGAAATGTTGAATATATTCATGATTTCGGTTTAATTATTAATCTAGATAATTCATTTGTACTGCAAAACTGTAGCCGGTCTACCCCAAAAGTATAGGACAATCTATTCAAGCCTTTTTATAAACAGCATGGATGTAGTCATAATGACTTGGTTCTCTCATGAAAATTTTCAATGTATGCAAGTTAGCGTTAAAGAGCTCTTCACTTGAGTGGTATCTACACTAGGCAGGAGGTGGTCCTCGTTCAATCATTGAGCCTTAATCAGAAATCTTTCCTAGATCTTGACAAGATCCACTGGTGATTGATCCAACAACCTTCCGCATCGTATCCGAAAGCTCAATCATTAGAGAGATTATGTATCGGAGATATTCTACGGCTACGGTTGCGGTGCTACCCATACGGGTCGTCACCAAAGGCAACATGTCATTGTCTACTTTGCTCTGTGCGGGCAAAACACAAAAACACCGTATAAGCAAAGTCGACATAATGCCGTACGTCAAATATTGAACTTGCTTTTACCCGCCATTACTTGCCTTCGCCATTTCCCTCACCACTTTAACCGTAGCCGTAGAAAATTCCAGATACATAATCTCGCTATTGTTTGTGAGTGTGTTTACATACTCTTAAGAAATACTCCAAATCAACATACCATTAGGGTCGATATCATAAGTTTCTGGGTTGATCAAATCTATAGTTACACCGAGGTCAGGTTCTGTTAGTAATTCATGTTTGTAGTTTTTTTCCAGTGATGTCGGTTTGTATTGTATAAATCTACAATAAAAAGTCGTAAGTTATTGATCGAAATGTAAAAGTAACTCGAGCAACCGCGATACGAAGGCTCCTCTTTCGATAGCTATCCATGATAGATAGGTAAGGAGGGTGCCACTCTTTCTCCGTGGATTGCTCCATTCACTCTCTATAGGTACTGAGCATTAAGCAGAGAGACATCAAGTACCATTTTTTACTAAGTACTCACCCGGGAATCATACTCGTAACCTTACAAACCTTATACTCTACTGCGCACGAACACTCTACTCTTACACTACGGCTCGCTTATCCATATAAGTTCAGTCTCCAGAAACAAGCTCCATTTAAAAAAAACACGGCATACTCCAATTTCAGTTTGATAATTGCAAATTTTGGGTAAATAAACCATTTAAATAACCCAATAGCCAGTTTGAAGAACATACATATAGATACATATTGAGTTACATCATAATAAGCAACACAAGTTTCATCATTAATAATCAGAGTTCAAAATAAATGGAATACCTGTTAGCTTCGAAAGGATATGCAATGAATTTGGCATCGAATGGGATGTCTGGTAACGTGTTTGTATATTTGACGTTGCAGACGAAACCTTCCTTTCTACAAAAAAGGGGTCAATTTTGAAAAATGAATATAAACGTAGATAAAAATAAAATTCGATCCAACGACTACTTCCTTTACCCTTTGTAAGATCTCCAGAGTTCGCGAGCGAACCTATTATTCATATAGGTACTTACACAGAGTCGTGATTTAAAGTGAAATATATTTGCATTTCTAGAAAATGAACTTTTTGAGTACACAATGTAAGAGGTCTCCACACCAGTACTCTTTAAACTAAATTTAATTAAAGTTGAATCGTAACTGTGTAAATCGAAACATACACGAATCTCTAAAAGTTGAGTTTAACTCATACAAAGTCAAATAGGACTTGATGCTGCTGTCAGTCAAACATTAAAATCTTACAGTAAGTACTGTTACCTACCCCTTGTCACGGCTGAAAAGAAAGAAAAAAAGACGGTATTTTAATATTGTCAAAAATTGGGCCAAAAAATTTGCTGTTTCAACAAACTTAAGATAAAATTTGAAACGTAGCTTCATTACCAGAGGAGTCTCTAAAAGTTAACTTTTCATTCTTTTTTGAAAATGACCTTTAGCGGCCTTTAGAGTATGGGAAAAATTGAAGCTAGAATACAAGTTTGCTATATATAAAAGGAAAAAAGTCTCGTAGCTTACTCTTTTTTCTTTGTCCCTGAGTTCTGTATCGTCGGTGGCATTTTGTTTATATTAATTTATTATTTTCTTTTTTTAATTTAACCTAGAAAAAAAAGAAAGAAATACACCAGATATGAGCAAAAGTAAAGAGTTTTGACTAACGATTTCGATATCAAGATGAGAATGACAGTCGCCATTCCAGTCAAACAAAGGGAAAATGATACAGAAAAAGTTTTGAACTGATGAATAATGAAAAAATAAGAGTATTTGAAATTTTAACACTGACGATAATATCCGTAAAAAGTAAATGCATTTTTGTAACTATAAAAAAATAATGATCCTATTTTTTTTTTTTCTAAAAATTTATAAAAATAATTATTTTACAAAATATGATGATTTGTCTTTCACAACGTAACTCAATCCAGACAAGACAGTTGTCGAACCAACCAAATACCTGAAAAAAAATTTTTATACAAAGTTGTTCAAAGCCACACCGCTTTTCCTAAAATCATTTGAATTTGGAATGTGAGGAAATTGCTTTGAAACTTTCCAATACCAAATAAACAGGACGATGTATAATTTTGGGTTTGTGATACACAAACATGAAGCTACCTAAAACAACCTTGGATTTTTCATAGACTCTCCACATGTGAGTATGTGTGACCACGCGCCTCCGGGGATCAGGGTACTACCCTTGCCGCTTAAGTTCAAAAGATGGACCTTACGTGGGACTCGTTTATTTGAAAAAAAAATGACCCTGAATGGGACTGAAATTCCAAAATTTTCTCAAAACTGTCGATATTTTTCCCCAAAAAACGTACCCTACGAGGGACTGACTCATGGAATTGAAAAAGGTTACCCTGACCAGCGGCATATCCCCGTACCCCTTTTAGCCCAAGTACCCTCCCCTCCCCCGAGGACACGCCTTTACTTTTCTAACAAATGAGAAAGCCTTAACCATACCAATAAGCTTGAAGATAAGGGTGGTTGACAAAGCCTAACACAGGAGCTGTCATTGACAAAGCTACCAAACCAAGTTGAAGAAATGTATTGTACTGAAAAAATGAATGAGTTCGATATCGAAATAAACTGATCAAGGATATAGTAATTTGTGCAAATACAGTCTTTCTGAAATTATCTCGCTTGAATTTAAAGTCAGCTTCACAGAAAAGTCGTGATTATTTATATTTTATGATTTTTTTTATATTTAAACATTTAAATCTAATCATAGTGGGCAGAAGGGTATCAAGCCACCCCTTAAAAATGGCACCCCCTCTTTTAGCTCAACCCCCCTCTTAAAAATGAAAATTCCTCGACTCCCTCTTTTTCCCAAGGTTTAAGATCAACCCCCCTCTTTTTTCGACCTTTTCGACAAAAGCAGCTGTCTTACAAAGATTGAAAAAGCAACATACTCCATCAAGAGTTCTAGAAACAGAGTTTTTGCTTCATTCAAATAATGGAAATATAATAATTGTTGAGAAATTTAAAAATGAATGAAAAACAGTCCCCCCACTTAAAAAATCAACCCCCCTCTTTTTGTCCATGTCACCCCTTTTATTTGAAATTTTCACAAGCCCTTTTCTTTTAAATTCAGTAAAATTCTCAAACCCCCCCTGCCCACTATGCTAATCAGGTCGGACATCAGCAAATAAAAAAAAAGAATGTGCTTTAAAAACCTTGCTGATCTGTGTTGGTTCCATTTGTACTTTCGAGTTTTCAAAATCGAAGAACTTCTCCAATGTTTTCTAAGGAAAAGAATCAGATCAAAACACATGGCCAAATTGTTAAAAAAACATGGTATAGCAAAACTAGAACATAGAAATGATTATGAAATTCAGAGTCACGGCCAATCTAAAACGAGTGCTTGCTGCTGCTTTCTTTCATCAAATTAGGTCAGTTTAGCTAAATCTGTGATTTGATTATGTAAATTTTGAGCTAACCATCCCAAGGTCTACGTTATGTAGAAAGACACATATTTCACTGAAACCGACCATAACTAAAAAATATCAAACAAGACAATCTTACAGGTGGTTCCAAATGTTTGTAATGGAAATATCCAGCCGATGTCATAATCATGATGTCTCGAAGAATTATCATCACACATAACGGGGCTGATAAGTATGAAATATAAAGATTTGGTTTAAAGACTCACAAATTTTGATGAATAGAAAAATAAAGTGAAAATTTACACGCCCAAAATAAATGACGGATGTTTAATTGAAGAACAGCTGCTTATACACGCTAATATTTTTAGTCAATATTTAACTGGCGTGTGTAAAGCGCTCTATATCTAACCTCGTCCCTGTGTAGAGAATTATTTTGCACTATTAGTAAGTATCAAAAAGCTGATAATACTCATTGAACGAGGTTGCCCTTCACCAGCCATAAGAACCATTCTTTTTCCCTTTCACCAATGGTTAAACTAAATGTTTTGAAAGCCCCTGAAGACCCTAATTCCAGATGATTAAAACTAGGACAATTTATCAATTTATATAAGCAAAACCAGCATGCTCTAGTTTAGACGGCCCACTTTTGTGCCCTGCTTATTCTAAGAAGTCCTGTCTATTCTTATGGCAAAAAGTTGCAGAAAGTTGGTAGTTAGAGTCTTTGCTCTGTAAAGTTTGAAGAAAGACATTGCATTGAAGTCAGAACAGGGCAATGCATTGGCTTTAGACCGTCAACTTTCTGCCCACAATTACAATAAGCAGGGCAAAAAGTGGTCAAGCAAGGTGGTCGTCTAAACTAGGTCTGTGTGACCAAGAAAATTCCTTGATGTGACTTACTTGGTATGATTCCAGCATAAGTCAAAGAGAAGGTAAGAACACTAACAAGAACTTTATCAGCTAGTGGATCAATAAATGCACCAAATATCGAACTTTGTCCTTTGAAATTACGTGCTATCCAACCATCAACCTGATATTATAGAAAGATTAGATAAAAAGGAAGAAAGATAAAGAGATAGTCATGCATAATAAAGAAGAAAATCATATTAATCATTGTTGGACAAAAAGTTGGAGACATTGAATGGGAGAAAATCTGTCAGTTGACGTTATTTCAATATTGAATGACTATAGTACCATTAAGTAAAACTAGTTCATATTTAAATCAATTCAAACTTCGTCGTTGACAAATCAAAAGGGCAAATCACAAAATTAGTGTCTGGGAAAGCTAAGAGTTTTTCTGTCTAGCTAGCCTTAAATTTGAGAATTGGCCCATTTTGCATAGTAAGGAGGGTCCCATCTAAATGAAACAGGGTCAATCACAAAATTTATGCTCACACAAACAGAAAAATTCTTTTAGTTTTCTCGGGCAATAATTTTAAGATTGGACCTTTTGATTTGTCAACGGCGACTTGTATTAATCATTAGGGATCATCCTATTTTGAAATAAATTCTTACAGAGTCTGTGACAGCTGCAGCCATAAACAATCCCAAGGCCCAATCGAAATCTTGACAGAATACAAGGTAGCCAATATAAGGAGAAGCTAACATTCTCAATCCGGTTAAAACATTCGGTATGGTGAGGAATTTTGATTCTTTTACAGGCTGAGATAAAAAAGGTATACAATTTGAATAATACATACATAAAATGAACATATAAAAGGAATTTAATGAATTAGTCCCCTAGGTAGGGCTGAATAAAACCTCAAAATATTATGGCCTTACTCAGTTCTTGTATTGAAATTCTATTGTTTTCTTGCAACGAAAATAAAACTTGTTACTTGAATTAACTTGATCTT
Organism: Clytia hemisphaerica; assembly: GCF_902728285.1. Lineage (NCBI taxonomy): Eukaryota > Metazoa > Cnidaria > Hydrozoa > Leptothecata > Clytiidae > Clytia > Clytia hemisphaerica. The sequence goes on along the minus strand of NW_027104234.1, from coordinate 267,526 downwards.
TTGAAAATAGTTAGACAAAATATTTTGAGGCTCACAACCACCCACAGAAATTACAGGTCCATAATCGTAAAGCCCGTAACCTAGAACGCTCAAGCTATTCAAAGCCCTGGGCCCAAAGAAAGTTTTTTAAAGCAAAGTAGAAAATCAATGAAGATTTTTAACAATAAAAAAAATATCAAAACTTGATAATAAACTTTTTTTTTTAATTCTAACTAACCTCATCCACAGGTTTGGAGTATGAACGTCGTTGAGTGTTGGAAGTTTTTATTAAATGTTTTGAAAGCTGGCTGTATGGAGGTTGATGTTTGTGATTGATATTGGATGATGGTTTCTGTCTCCGATCGATGCCATTGTTTGCCACCAAGATAGAAGAGAATCTAACTAAATTTTTCTGTTGTCGACTTATTGTGTAGAAAAGCGGCGATATAGATTTTGAGATGTGCTTGATTCTTTGCAAACAGCCACATCCAGAATAGGCAAACATTGTTTTTACCTGTTATAATTTGGTATAGCTTTTAAAAAGAATTGCTTTAGGAAGCACAATAAATGAATGCAAATATAAGAAATTTTGACAAAAACTCTTGATAAAAAAGAAAAATGCATTAGTAGTTAGTTTTGCAAAAGTAGATTATTCAATAGAAAAGTGAAAAGCTGTCCAAGTCCTTGGTTTGGAAAAGGAAGACACGTGCACCAAAAACTATTCAACATTTCTGTATTCTAAATTTCAATTGTACAAAATTGCTTATCCCTAATTTCATATATTATTGAGGCTGATCAAGTCTCTGGTTCATCACCATTCTCTTTTTCAACATTTTCCCCTGGTTTTACAACAAGTTCTTTAACATTCAGAAAATCAATCATTTTTTGGATATCTTCGCCGCATGCCAAGTCAACCACATCAGTTGGCATACCATACCTCATGTAAGGACTTGGTTGAATGTTATTACTCTCTGTGACAATTCTGAAGAAATCCTCAGAATCTACGTCAATATTGGTTGCTGTGTCAATTCCATTCAACTCATCCCAGGTGAAAAGAAGAGCATCGGTTAATTCTCCAAATGGATTGAAATCTACTACGTAGAAACGGTTCTGAGAGTTAATGTACACATCGAAAGTATAGTTAGATTCAGCAAACTCATCTTTGATTCTGCTATTGAAAAAATTGGTGATCCCACGCAAGATCTTCTCTCTATTTTGCACCAAATAATCAAAAAATGTGTTATAGTGGCGCTGACTGATACCGACCAATTTATTGTTTTTGACAAATCCACGAAACTCCATTCCAGGCACAATACTGATATACTTACGTAACACTAGCTCAAATTGATCAGATGGTTGAGATGACTGGTCATCTTCACAAAATTTATAAGCATTTGTCAAGTCGTTGGTTACAAAATCTGAACTTTTTAGTAATAAACACACATCACTGAAATTTGTACATTTCAATGTGCCATTATGACTCATCCATGCTGCATCTTTTGGTGAACTCCAATTCAATTTTGGAAATACTTCTCCTCCTATTAAAATAAAACTCTAGAATATGTTAGAAGATGTCCTTTTTCTAAAAAAGAATTTACAAGATATTTCAGTAAGATAATCAAGCGAAATAAAAAGACGGTAAAGAGATTTAGCTTGGAAAAAAAATTTCAATAATGAAGCTTTGCTTCAAAATTAAAATAGGGATATTGGCAATAAAAATTGAGTAAATTACCTAAACTTTTGATTGACGCTTCAATAGAAATCTTGGCGATAAAAATTAAGAAAATTACCTAAACTTTTGATTGCAGCTTCGACTTCTTCTTGAAGTTCAGGGAACTCTGGTATTGTGACATTTCTTTCCTGCTCATCCCATTCGACATTGTCATCTTCGTCCGAATATCCTTCTAACTCATTCGAATATGTTGGTGCATTCGAATCTGGCAATACAATACCATCAGTTTTTAAATACTCAACAAATTCACATGACAATTTAATGATTTTACTTCGAAACGTAATCTGCTTAAAATTTCCATACCAACTTGAGAAAATACAATTGATGCAATTTTGTCTCTTCATCACAACCACCATAAATTATTTTATATCTTAATAACTGAAACGATACAAAGGTTTCCGAGGCATGAAGAAACAATAAACAATATTAAAGTTGCATAATAAGAAGTATCCATGTTCTTTCTTGAGCTATCAATAAATGAGGATCAAGCTCTTTTTTTTGGATAAAAGGTCTATACATCAAGTAAAAAACGTAAAAATTTGTACATGTCTCTATTATGAAAGTAAGCTTCTAAAACCGGGTTGGTATCTAGAGCTCTTCCTTTTGATTTTATCAATTTCTTATTGTTTATTGTTTTTTTTTTCTCCTTCTTTGATTTTGGGTCACAATTATGTTTTTAGTGTTATTTCCTTCATTGTCGATTGTTATATTGTGAGTAAGCTGCATATTGTTGTTGCCAGTCAAAGTTTGCTGCATGCTATAAAGGAAGAAAGATCCATATGGCAAAACTTTGCAATAATAGAAATAGACCTAATTACATTTACAGAGGACAATTTAAAACAACAGATTATATATTATCTTTTGACGAGAGCTCCTGTTTACAGAAAGAAGAATAGCCACTCCAAAAATTTGACAAGAATGCACAACAACAAAGGAGTTTAAAAACACTAGAAGGTCAAAAAACAACTTTCAAAAAAACTAGTTGAAGCCCAAGACTGGGCTTTTCTTAACATAACCTTACTAGTCAAAATTCTATACTATTGAATTTTGTTGAATTATGAGACAGTGAAGTCTCTTTTTTACTGAGATAGAAGAACTTTGAACAGTGTGGGTACTGATAACAAAAAATATCACTTACCCCTCCAGCATTATTTGGTGGAAACCAAGCTTGCTGTTGTTGATGTTGTTGTGCATAATGTGTATTTTCATGGACTGATATCTGTTCTTGTTCTCCCTGGTTTGCACTCCTTGAATAAGTGTTTCTGAATAAACATAAAATCACAGTTAAATTTGTCCATAATAAAAAAGAGAAGTGAAGAATAAATTCACGTAAGACAAAGTAATATTTGTACCACAATATTGATTTTATGGCGCTGAGATGCTGACATATTCAATCAAGCCAGCCAGGGTACTACAAATTTTTTGAATTTCATTCATCAAGTACATTGTGCAAAGTTATCATAGTTATTATATTCAAAGTTAGTTTGAATGAACTTCAAAAGGCTCAACAGTGAGTACTGGTAATTGAATACAAGAAAATAATTAAAAATTTAAGTGATAACATTGACACTAGCAACCTCTCCTCTTGGTCCTCCTTTTGTCTTGCTTCCATCTTCTTCTGTTCTGCTGCATATGCATTTTGCGCATCAACAATATCATCAATACTATCAGCAAACTCTTCATAAAACTCAACTTTCTTTTGCGCACAACTTAGTCGGAATTCACGTTCAAGGGTCAAATCCTTTTGAATGGCATCAAAAAGTTTTTTAACAAATTCAATCTCAATATAGCCGTAATGTGTTTCTAAATCCAGCAATGTTAAATATAATCTTTTATGTTTCTAAAGAAAAGGAAAAACAGTTTTCAAAATTTCAACACTAAAACCAAAGCACTCCAGCCTGAGCAGGTTTCTATTGAAACCTGAGGAAAACAGAGTAAATAATTCCTTTGAATTGTAATATGACAAACTAAATTAAAAATCAAAGAAAATATAGTAGACTTGTTGTAAATGTCATCTGAATATTCGAAACATAAGTGAGAGTAAGGTTAGAAAGAAGTATAAAGTCTGAAATATGTGCCCATAAAGATACCTTTCCGAGCTCCAGAGCTGACCAAAGGACCTCTCTTGCTTGATCTTTTTTATTACAAAACTAGAAAATGAGAAAAATAAGAACATTATCAATTTTAGGTTATAAAAGCAGTTTCCATTACATAATTCGTCACTAAAAGTGGAGGGCTGTGTCTCAAAAAATACCATCTGCATGCAACAGCAAGCAATAAATATGTCAAGAAAAGACAAAACAGTTTACCAAACTAAAATACATACCTTAACTAGCGAATGTGAGAATTTGATGCTATAAAATATTTTGTCTTCAATACGTTCAGATGATTCAATGACTTTCTCATATATGGAAACCAATTCATCAAAATCCTGCATTCTTCTAGCCAATCCAATCCGGTGTTGTGTTATTAGAATCATACCAGGAAAGTTGGTATCTATCCTACTCAAGATTGCTGCTGAAAGCTTCATATTCCTTTGTCGTTCTTCAAAAATGGCCCAGCGTAGATGAAGCTTGTACTTCTTGTCTAGATGGATGTTGCATGCTCTGAGGAATACTGTTCTTGCTTGTGATGGGTCTTTTGTCTCAATATAATCCAGGTACTAGATGATACAATATAAATGAATCAACCATGCAAATAAATTACATGAATTTAAAGGGCTGCTTTCAGTAGAATGTAATCAGAGATCTCAAACACTTCATAACTTTATTGATGTTACCAGTAGTCATAGTTTTGGACAGGCTACCAACAGTAAGGACATTGGGCCCATGGAGATGGATCAATGGGTCATACACCATCATTAATTACAGAATTGTGGTTTTTAAATGGACTGTTCTGGAAAAATCAGTTACCTTTTCCCAGAAGAAATCATACAGTGCACAAACAACTATACATCTTTCAAACAAAAACACAATACGTTTGTGATTGCCTTGCTTCAGCTCATAATCCAGATAGTCTTTCCAATTTTTAATCTGTGACTTTTCTAGTGGTTTTATGTGAAAGTAAGGTCTTTTTATTGATTCCTCAAACCGCCAGCGTTTGACAATTTCTTGAGCTGTTTGGCGAAAAACAGACTCCCTATCTTTGAGGACTCTGTTACGGACTTCTGTGTAAGATTCTTTGAGTAAACCCTAGAAGATAAAATTGTAGCCAAAGAAATTATAAAAATTCAAACAAAAACATGAGATCAATTATTATTCAAATCAAAAAATAAACTTTGAACATTCTTTACCTCGTCTTCACCAAGAGTCACTTCCCCTTCTTCATCTCCTAAAAATGAAACCAAAGGTGAGCAATATAGAAATAATTGAATGAACAAATTTCTTATTAGAGATTTTGTATTGTAATGTTATTCTACCGGGTGTCTCTGAAAAAACTTCCCCCTGTTTGATTCAAAATTGCGAAAAATTGAAAAAATATATTAGCTTGATTTTTTCGAAATCGTTTAGAGGGGGGTTTAACTTAAATTTCGGTATATCAAACTTTAAAATTGCTTCATTAGATCAAAAGTTATGACAAAAAGAGTAAAAAAATTGTTTTCAAAAAGAGCGCAAAAAGACGAAAAAACAGGGTATCAAATTAGACAAGAAAACATTGTACTTTATTGACAGTAAAGTTTTACTTTTGAACTTCTGTGCATCTTTTTTGTTTTATTATTCGTTTTTAATGATTTTTATTGCCAATTTAGAGCTCTTTTTGGATTCATTAATGAGCATGAAGTTTAAACAAGCAACAAACTTTTATAAAAATTTTTCCAAAAATTTCCAAAGCTTAGCGAGTCTATTTGAGTGGAGAAGAGAAAGTTTCAGTGCCTTTTTTCTAACAAAAGATTTGATACCCTGTTTTTTCGTCTTTTTTCGCTCTTTTTGAAAAAGATATTTTTACTCTTTTTGTCATAACTTTTGGTCTAATGAAGCAATTCTAAAGTTTGATATACCAAAACTTAAGTTAAACCCTCCTCTAAACGATTTTGAAAAAATCAAGTTACAGTAATATATTTTTTCGCTTTTTCGCAATTTTGAATCAAACAGGGGGAAGTTTTTTCAGAGACACCCGGTACTATGATTCTACATATTTGCCGGTCAGCTTATAATATAAATTTCTTTTGGTTGTAACATCAATTTTTACCTGATTTGTCGTCCTCAATAACCATCCCAGGTGGAAAAGCATCCATCTCTTTCATCAATTTGCCATATTCCTTTGCAGGGAGAATTTCACCTGGTCTGTATGTCTCAAGATGAACTTTGAATCTGAGGTGAAGAAATGAGGTGAATTTTCAAAAGAAAATCAGAAAATGAGATAAAATTACACTTTACTTTGAAATGTATTGATTTGAAAAATAACCAACTAGTATAAAGGATGTCAATTGGTAGAATTATGTGATTCTCATCTCTCTCAAAATATGGTGTAGTAAGTTTTCTTCTCAAAAATAGCCTACTTTATAACATTATCTGAAAATGAGAAAAAGCTGGTTATCCCTTTAAAGGAAATCATGAATGTAGGTTGTCTTACTTTTGCCAATTTTTTATATACTGTTGTGTAGGGGTACATATGAGTTGATCGTAGATTTCTGTGACGTTTTTTAGGTTTGATTGAGAGTTTTCCCACTCAATAAATGCATTCCATAATTTGCTAGACTTGAACTCCATACCAGCAGAGTTCACTGCCCTTTTGAACGTGCTTTAAAAAAGAGAATAATAATAAAAGGTTTAAGTAAAATGAAGAAAAAAATGATGTAGGATTGTTTCCAATACAATTCAATAACAACATTCAAAGTTTCAAAAAATAATTCTGAGAACAAACTTGATTGATATTGCTTATTGAGTATATATAGATCACAATAATAATCACAAGTTTTACACAATTGTGTTATCAAAATAATCTGAAATGGTACATACTCTCTTATTTCTTGCTGTTTTTCTGGTTTTCCTTTGTTTTGTTGCATCAGAAAATTGATGTAATGAACCCAAAGGTCAACACTGATAGGAAAGGCCTTCAATCCATCTTCAAAGATCTATAAAAGACAGAAGATTCTTCTCTATAAAATGTTCTGAATCATAATAGGTTGAAGAAAAAAAGATTTTACATATACTGTTTAAAAAAGAAAATTTTGAATATCATAAGCTATTATTCAAGTGTGACAAAAAGAATCTTTTCTTGACCTCCAAAAGAATTTGGTTCTTCTTACAAGAAAGTTTCATATATTTTATGTGTGCAATGTACATAAAATGATCTCTCTTCGATTTAGTATAGTAAGTTATAATTGAGAAAAAGATATCACTCACTTTTCTTGCTGCATCCATGTCACTATTCCTCTTTTCAATATCAGCAAACTTTTTCCAATAACCATAACAATATGGGAAGTAGCGTAAAAAACAACGGTAAACTGCTTGAGAAGCTTCCAGGTTGTCCTTAAGAAGAGAAGTAATTAAAATGAGGCAAAAGAGAAAAGTTGAGCGAAAAATAATATTAATTCAAACTGGAACCTCTTTTTTAGTACCGCAGAATACCCTAATATCCTAAGAGTCTTCAAATTTTGGCAAGCATTTCATTTTATAACAATTTTTTGGATCCCTTTAAATATCCATAATGCTCCAAGAAGATGGTACTTCAACATAAATTATTTTTTCAAGGAATATAAAATATACAAGGAAGTTCATTTACCTCTGTCTCAGTAATATATTGTAGTAAAGTTGTCCAGTTTGAAAAATGGTGATAGTCTTTAGTTACGGTTTCCCAAAATGCTTTGCCCTCATCACTCAATTCTTTTTGTAGGGTTAAAGGGTCTGGTAGTTGATCATATTCGTCATGTAAAAGGTCAGGAGAGGTATTTGTGGAGTTTTCTGTTTCATCTGTTGTTGCTATACCATATGTTGGTGATTTCACCTGTCCTCCTAGTTGAAGATAAGTCTTATTGATTATTTTGTGAATTTTTCACATTTTAAATAAGTATGACACCAGGCAAAATTCCAAGCCCTTTGGTCAATGGCCGTTTTTTGACTTAGAAATTGAGTTTTGGCCTTCGTTGTTGATTCTTATAGATAAAGATGCGTTTTTTCAGCTGAAAAATTCTTTTTTTACAAAAATCTGCTTGAGCCATCTTTTACCTTTCATGCAAAAAGTCATAAAAAAAAAGGTCCAATATTTAAATAAGTCCAAAAAACCCATTTTTTAGCTGAAATTTACCTCAAAAATTTTTTTTCAAATATTGAGCTCCGTCAAATTCAAGGGTTTATAGTTATGCATCTTTGTGCAAAAAATCATAAAGAATGAAAGAGCCGATCTTGAGAAAAGCTAATACCTAAGTAATTGTTAATGTGCTTATAAAAAAATTTCGAATTTGGCCCAAAAACACGCCCAGCAACCAAAATTTCATGTCTAAACACACAATTCTTCAAAAGTAAGCCCTCATGAGCAAAAAAACATCTATCTCATAACAAAATTGAGTAATTTGACTAAGAACATTGATGTATGCTTATTAATAGTGATTCTTATAGATAAACATGCGTTTTTTGCGCCAACAAAATTTTTTAGCCAAAATCTGTTTGAGCCATCTTTTACCTATGATGGTACCCTACTTAAAAATCAGGAAAAATTAATGATCCAACTTTTCACAAAGTCCAAAAAACCCGTTTTTTAGCCGTTTTTTGGCCCAAATTTGCCCAAAATTGTTTCTTTTGAAAATCGGGCTCCGTCACATTTTGGCCACTACCATTTTGCACCTTTGTACCGAAAATCAAAAGATTCCTATGATTCAATCCTGAGAAAAGTTGGTAACAGACGAACGAACGGACGGACGAACAAACACAGGTTAATTTATAGGACCTCCACCAGGGTAGGTCCAAAAAGAAAATGTATTGAATTGAATCTATTTTCAATAACATAGAGAGAATACATTCTGATTTTGCTCACTATCTTCATCTTTTTGAAATATTTTGACATAAAATAAATTTATTTCAATTATTGAGGCTGTATAATGGCCACAAAAAAGTGCTGCTTGGAATTTTCACTAGACACAACAACAAACTATTACTTTGTTGTATTGAGCTGGAAAAAATATTCATATCAATATAAACATTGTCAACTAGTGTAGAAAGCTAAAGTAATTAACTGTATCCAATACCAGCCATCAACCATTACTAAAATGTAACAACATTTTTGAAAAAGTTTACCATTTTGATCAGTACTTTCAGGCTCTTGTTTTTGACGCTTTCTTGGAATTTCTTCTGGGCTTGCTGAATTATTTCTTGAGTCTGTATCAGCCTTACTTGTTTCTCTTGGTGGTGAAAGTGCCTTTTCTGCTTGAGCTCGCTTTCTTACCATAACTTTTCAGCTTTATTTTATGACTTTTGTTTTGCCTTATCTAAAAAAGAAAGAATATGAATTACAAAGAGCAGGTGATCATTTTCTATCAGATGATTTTTATGTCCATTTTGTGTGTGAGGAAGTCCTGACTGGTTATGGCATGCTAGAATATTAGCGTGCCAATCTGAGAAAAACTTATATATAGGTAATATCTAATTTCCCGCTTGTTTTACTTGCATCCACTGACAGTTAGTCGCACTAGGAAATCAAACTTTTAGAAAAAACACTATTAAACCATGGCCAATTGCTAAAGTTAGAAAAATAAAGAAAAAATTCAAAACATCTGTGACCAACTTTTTGATATGTTTCCTAGCCAAGCTAATTAAGAGTGCTGATTCCGAATTTGAATGTTTCTTGTAAAACCGCAGTTTTTGCGTAATTTACAATTTTTTGCGTTTTCAGGCAAAATTGTAATAAACTAGCAATTAGCTGTCGCTATGAATGCCCCGCCGATAGCAGATATTAGCCAAGAGTAACTTAGTCATGAAGAGAGCAAGGGAATCATAATCAGACTATAAATTGGTGAAATGAGTCTTCATAAAAAGTGCTCAATGTTACTAGAGCTGTTTAAAGTTAAGAAGCACGAGCCGATGCGGTTGAAATTTTCTCAGTAAGATCCATACATAACGAAAGTGTCAATCGAAAAAAAAACCTGTTAAATCTACACTTTCTGATGCAAAGTGACCTGAATTAAAACCATTACAGGTTTCGCAACATGTTAAGAACTAGAATGATATCAAAGTTCATTTTCTATTCAATCACCAGATAAAAATCACTTTTGAAAAACCAAACATAAAAATGTGTACTGTGAAACTGAAAGTGCTTCCCTCCCATAAAGAATACATAATGCAGATTAAAGGTGAATTCCATTAAATTGAATACAATTTCAGTCATCTGATTTGAAATTTAAAAAGTAAGTAACTTTGGGCTGATGTCATACTGTAGATATAATTTATTTGTATCATAAAGGTTACTGAAAATTATCTGAAAAACTTTAACAATCTTTGTACGTGTTTCTGCAACAAGTTTTTAGTTAGAATAAAATTTCTTCATGGTTACTAAAGATATGAATTTGCTCTAAAGATATGCTCTCAAAATTGGTAGTTGAATCAGATACTTTTAATAAAGGTATTAATTTTCAGGGATTAAAAATTTCCCGGATTTCACAGCCTTTGTTCTTATTTACGAAAGACTATATTAAAATAAAATTCTAAGAAAATCTGAAAAGGTGCCTTCAGCGAAAATTAGTCACCATGAACATATTAAAACATCATCTAATCCGCCACCGTACACAATTTTTTCTATTGCTGTAATCCACTTCCACTTCTCTGGCAAGCAAGAAAGCGGAGATTCTTCAACGAAAGGACTGTTAATACATAAAAATACCAAAACGTATTTCGTCACTTTTTGAAAATAACTTAACGTGGGAAAACACGAAACTAAGTCCTTGCAAAAAGCTTAAATTTTGTGGATAGTAGATGCCCAACCGTGAGTATAAATTAATGGTAGAATAAATTATCATGCGGAATTAATCAATGTGACTGGCTGAAAAATTGCCAAATTTAAATAATGCGAATTAGGGCCTGATTAATTAATTCTGCATTAATTAATCCTGCATTAATTTATCCTCACATAAATTCATACTCTTAAGGTAATTCCTGCGAAATATAAATTGATCCAATTAAAGTAGTGCCAGACTTTGTATTTCAACAAGTGTGTTTGTTTCGCTCCCATAAAAACAGATTCATCTTGTCTTCAATCCATTTGTTTTGAAAATAAAGGCTAAGGGAATTTCAACCTTTTGTAAGAAACTCGATGCTGGTACCAGTTTTTGGCACGTTTTGGCGCAAGGCTTACTCTTTGAAAAATTACTTTCGGCGCATGCAATATCCATATAATTATAGGGTACTCTGGGTTTTGTCTTTCCACCAAAAATTTCAATTTAATTTCCTTCAAAATGAAATCACTATATAGGTAAACAATATGAATTAACGGTCAACTTCCCTTTTGTCTATGCCTTTATAATATCAGCAGGGTTTCGATAGAGCAGCGCATAACACTCTGTGTGTGTCTAAAACACACTGTCATTGAAGATGTCCATCGTCCATTCTGACAATTGTATAAGGTTTGATCTAATATCAGTAGTTTGATAGTTATTCATACAGTAGCAAACAATGTCCCTCAAGTAAATCCAGTTGAGCAACTACGTTAAAAAGATATTAACCAAGCAAAAATCTTGTGTGCTGTTTGTTTTGTTGTTTGTGAAAGCCTTTAGCTGTGTGGACTGGCAGTGCAGACGGGAAGCTACCTTCTCTGTCCGTGCATAGCTAGGAAATCAATACAAAGTAGCAGCAAAAGAGATATCGCGCGCGAACATTTTTTAACCGCGCGCGGTCCGCTCAGAATTGGACGAAACATGAATATGAATATGAATATGAATATTTTTCTGGCGAGCAGGTCCGCTACGTGAAGCAACAAAAGCCCCTGCGGGGCAATAATGACTTTTGGGAGGTCTTTAAGATCAAAAAAGACCTATAAAACATGATAGATCTTTTCAAACTGAACAAAAAAATGTATGACATGAAGTTCTCAGATAAAAAGTTATAGATATTTTTGTGGTCAAAAAATGATTGAAAACACAATCTGCATAATTTATGCAAAATGATAGTACTTTTTGACAACAACAACGCCCATAAATACAAAAGAAACCAATAAATGATCAATAAGGAAAAGCTGTAAGTGTGAAAAAATGATTGTTCGCGAATCTTGGGGATTTGCCAAACTCAAAATTTTAAGTTGACGTTTTCCTGTGGATTGGCGAACATAAAGAAATATAAGAAACAGTAAAAATTCACCCCATGGAAAATATTTAGATTATTTCATTTTCGTCAATCTCAAACACACACGAAAGCTTCAAATATTTTATTATCCAATCGCGGCGATATCAATTGGAAAGCCATTCTTCAAATTAGCTATTTCAAGCTTGACTTGGCTCAATTTTTTTCATCTACATGTTTTTTTTATAAGCATTGCACTTATAAGCATATCTAGGCTCAGATATGGAGAAAATTAAGCATATGGCAAGCATTGCTTGGGGCTACAAAAAATATTTTTTTCCTGATTTTGGCTTTTTTTGGCTGGAATTTCACGGATTTTCAGTATTTCCCTAAATTTATGCTTTAGATTTAAGCATCCCCTCAAGCATTTTTCAGCCTCATTAAGCTTTCAACCTAAGCATCTCTGAGCCTGTTTTCGGATTTTTGTATGCTTATAAAAAAACATGTATGGCTCAAAATTTAGGTAATTTCTCGTGGTTCTTGAAATGTTGATTTCATTTAAAAGCCCCAGTTTATTTTTTCATGAATTCATTTAGAAGTTTTTGCGGCACATTTCTACTTGCGAGTCAACTGCTCTAACTTGGGAATACACGATTTCTCTTTCGCACCGAGTAGGCTTTTAAATCGAAATATGAAAAAAAGTCCGTGGTGGGTAGTGGAACACATGCGAATGTTTGGAATGAAGAAGACCAAATTAGTGGCAATACGATGGAGCGTTTGACGTCACTCACGCGGCATATTACACACTAGTTATTTGGTAATCCCATTCGGTGATAGGCGATTAGGTGGCAGGCGTTCTCTTATTATCCAATTGGCCTCCGGTCATTTTGAATGAAAACAAAAAAGTTAAAGATGGCGCGCTATCAGTGAAAGTTCTTGTGACATGTTATGACAGAAAGTATGATTGATAAACTTGGTGGAGTTATCAAAACAAATTTCTTGTCAAAGAGATTTAACAGTAAGTGAAAATACAGGGGAGAATATCAACAGTCCCATGTTTCGACCAATCGTCCCAAGTTAGAGCAGTTGACGGTAAATGATATAGCCCTTTAGAAGCATTAATCTTTGATGCTCATTTTGGCGGGACACTAGTGTGACTAACTGACTGAAGTGTGGAGTAAATGGTTATGCAATAGACCCCAGTATGGATTTCGTGTAACTAATGCCGAAGATCTTCGGCGTACAACTGAAACGTTTTTGGCGCATTGGCGTAAGGGTACTTACAAAGATTGTTTGATTTTCAGTTGGCGTAAAGTGATAATTCCAGCTCAGCGTGAATGACTCCATAATCCATCGATTTTTAGCTTTCATTTGGCTAAATTTGCTTTCGCTCGCTTACGCTCACATCAATTTATTAATCATGTTGGCGCATGCGCTTCTTTTCCCATCTTGCACCCTTATTGAAAAATTGAATGTTGGTACAAAAGAAATTTTGCTTGGCGTGAGGCCTGCTGTATGGAAAAATATCTTAGGCGCGAATTTCGTGGAATCCATACTGGAATAGACCTCGTCACGTTTGCCTAAACAAGTATCCTCCCAAATTGGCAGTTGATTGTGCTCTGAATCTTCCTGCCCGATTAACATCGATTATAAATTTGATGACTGATTTTACCAATAATGACAGTCTGGTTTAAATCTAAGGATTTGATTGACTTTATTAGTTCGAACATGTTCGGGCCATGCCATGGGTCGTAATTAAGCTGGTTTGATCAGGTCTGGAGAATACAGTCCAAAATCTCTTTATTATTTGGGGCCACTCACATATCCATTTTTTCTACGACTAACGTCAAAATGACTTTAAGTCACAGACCTCATCTCGTTTTGACAATTTTTGTAAAAACCATGAAAATAGATGACTAAACCAGTTGGGTGTTTTAACGATAAAGATAAAAACGGCAATTATTGCTCTTTTTGGCAATTATTTCTGAAAACAGCAATTTCTCCAATAATGAAATTCTGAATCAGCAGAAAAATAAATAAAGTAAATAAATGAATGCTGTTCTTTGGAAAAAAAAGTTGATTGTCAACTGTAAACTATGAGTAACGAAAGGCGTTATATAACAAAATAAATAAATATCTAGCAAATGTTAGAAAAATTAGAATTAAATCAGCCTTGAAAATTTAAATTGATGTTTTGAGATTGATTTTCATCGTAGCGTCACTGCCTTTGACCCCCTCCACTGGCGTCAATTTGACGTTAGTCATGGGATGGAAACATCAATAATGTGAGTGACACTGCTGTGACCCCTTAGGCTTAAAAAGATGACAAAAAGCTACACCCAACCCAAAAGGACACAGAACTAGGATTAATAGATTACTCAGATACCAACACAGCAGATGTGGTTGGCCCATATAGGACTGAAAGAAGTGAATTAAAGTTTAGAAACCTTGCTTTCACAGTGTCAGCAGAGTGGGCTGGTGGGGGCAGCCTGGCCGAGATGATTCGGCTTATCTTTAAAATAAAATGAACAATCAGATTGAAAGTTATAAGGAAAAGAATAAAACCATACTTACCGATTTATTATAATACCGGATCAACCATAAAATAATTACAACAAGCTGTTTTATCCAAGCAACTTTGTCTGTTTGCTGCTTTTGGTTCACGTTTTTCACGACCAAAAGTTGGACATCTTTGCATTCAGAAACCGCTGTTGGTTTGAATGATGGAATTTAGAATTCCGTTATCCCGTTTTGTTCGAAATAATCCACTATTTTCCCGAATTAATTTTGGCGGGAAAGTTTCGAACATCATTTTCAAAAAAAATTGTTTTGCTGTTGTTGTGTGTGGTCAGTAGCAGTTCGCGTGGTTGGACTCTTCAACTCTTTTCTGCTGGAACTTCTCCACTTCTTCGCCAAAAATTTTAGATTACAAACGATCCATGGGCTCTAAAATTTCCACAACCGAAGCGAAAAACAATCAACAACAGCAAATCCAAAAATCTGACAAGCAACAAAGAAAGATTAAACGCAAATTCAAGAATTTATCATCAGCAGAACACCAATTCTCCCTAGCCAATACAACGCCAGAATGGAAAATGCCTGAAGTCAAAAGGAAATGTTTACAGTTGATGACTCCTTCAACTTCAAATTCATCTACAGCTTGTAAACTTTTCAGTAACATGCTTTCAATCAAAACACTACAACAATCAGAACGAGGATCTTATTTGGCAGCTTTTTTTCGACTTTTTGGTAAAGATAACTCCCTTGAAATTTTGCATTCAAGTCATTCAAGTGGTGGAGGGGGTTGTTACAGTCACAAAGTCACAAAGTCTAACTTTTCAAATATGTTGCTCTGTTGCTCTAAAAAGGGTCACTTTTATCGCAAAAATTCGGTTTATTTACAGTATTCAAGAGCCAAGTTTATGGTACAGGCCACACCCCAAACACAAAATTCCCCAAGCCTATATAGTTTTCTAACTTTTCTGGCAGTGTGGAGATCAAATGATTTAGGTGTTTTTCTTCTCACAATTTTTACAAGCAGTTATTCTTTCAATGTTTTAGATGACGATTTCATTCAAGACTTTCTATGGTTGGATAGATGTTTTACCCTTTGCGATAAGGTACTAGTATGTAGTATGTTGCAACTATTGTTGTGTCGTTTTATATAATATAAAATCGGAGATGTGAAATTTTTTAAACATAAATACTAATTGGATAATCCCCTCAAGGGTCTACAGCCCGGGGGGTACTTAGGCAAAATGGGTGCCGGGTATGTGCGAGCCATAAGGGTACCTTTTCTCATTCCTCAATAGTCTCTCAAAGAGGTATAAATTCAAAAGTTAGTCTCTGAAAGGGTCCCAAAAGCTCAAAAATAAAAAATTTCTCTCTCAAAGGGTGACGATTTCTAAGAATTTTGACCAAAATTTGGTGAAAATCAAACCAAAATTTGGAAAAAATGGACCAAAATTTAGGAAAAAGTCTCTCAAAGGGTCCCAAAATCACCAAAATTTTGTCTCTCAAAGGGTCGATTTTCGATTTTTGGCTCGGAAATACCCGTCACCTCGCAAACCTAGTACCCCCCCCCCCCCGGGGTCTACAGTCAGGGAAATCCCTCAATTGCGGTAGTTGAATTTTCATCGGGAAATCATTTTACTGAAATTGAGAGGCAATCTTGAAAGGAATACCGTACAAAACCTGAAATTCAGCACATGAACACAAAATTGAAACATAAATACTCTAGGTCGTAAACTAAAGTAAAGTTGTTCCCTTAAACCCTGAAATATACTTGTTTAAGGCAATCTAAAGGGGCAAAAATCAAGAAAAATTGTCCCAATGGTGCCCCACACTCTCAATGTGAAGCTGCAGCGTAGGAATCACGTTGCAGAGTTCTTCATCGTCTTTGTCTCCCGTGTAGGAGTAATCAGCTTGATTCCCTGTATTACAACGATTCACTTTATAAAGGAGCCTTTGCTCAAAGTAAACGACTCAGGTAGCTCTGTCAAATGAGGGGAATGGTGTACGTGTATCACCATACTTCTGTTCTAAAACATTATCAAGGCCTTAAAATTTGATGGACCACTTTAGACAATTTAGAATTAATCACAATCTTATTTTATAGTATCTGCTGGCGATGATTTACGTTTATTTTCGCAGAGCCAAACTAACAAGAAAGGATTTTACACGTCAAAATTTCTTTCTTGCACTGTAAGTCTTTCTTGGCACTTTGGTTTTATCGTTGATATGATCGCAGAAATAGACTGAAATTTCATTAATTGACCAGGATTTTAGCTTCATGGCAAACGGGATGCTACATTTAAATTGACTGACTGTTGTAAAGTTTACTGTTTAAGAATCCACTGGGGGCTTTCAAAAAATTTATCCATAGTAGAAATTTCGTGAATTTCGAAAAAAATTGCGTGGTTGCGTGAATTGAGGGTCCGCTGGGGGGGGGGGGGGTGGCTCATCCACTGTATATAAGGTACACATATGATGGACATTCTCGAACCCAGAGCCGCCACTGATTTTTCTGATATATGTTAGTACACTATCAAAATCATAAAAAGCGAACCAAGTGACTGACGTGAGTTCGAGTTTTGGACTTTCATACTACAGGAGGAAGAAATCTTAGTTGGTGGGGGAAAACTTGGTCACTTTTATGAAAATATTTGTCACTTCTCTCTTGAAGTTGATGACTAATTTGTCACTTCTCTCCCGACCAATTTTTCCTCTTTAAGGTATCACAAAACTGCATATTTCAGGTATATTGCTCATGAAATAGAAGAGGACGATGAAGAATTAAAAATGGAGATTTATCCATGGGCTCTTGGTTCAGAGTTGTGGAGAAGCAAACTTAAAGAGTTTCTATATAAGAGGAACGTGTTTTTACAACGAATGAAGTTTCGTGCTGTCGTCAGTAGAACAACCTGTGATGAGGTTCGTTTTTATGATTTTGAGCTTCAAAATTACTTTAAACGCTTTCTTAGTAACATCAGATATAAAATTTTTCTTACTAAGCGGTGTCAGTATGAATAAATTACCGATTTTTTTCTGGTCTTATGTCTGTGATCTATTTCCTTTTAACATCCCATGTTTTTAAGTATCTTTACCAGGTCTTTGTTATTCATGTTTAAAACTATATACGATAGTTATCAGAGTGAAGCAGAATGAACTTTACAGAAAGTCTTCCATGGTCGTTTTATTTGGTTCCCAATAAGGATTGTTTGATAGCTTTGTTATCTACATTGTCCTTGTAACTTCACATATTTTTCAGATATTCGATTTATTTCCAAAACATCCAGCCTGGCAACGTGAGAGAAACGGAAATCATGGGGGTGCCATTCGATTCTATAATCAAAATTTGGAGAATGAAGTTTTCAGTCCATCAAGAAATCAAATGAGGTGTAAAGTATGCCTTAATGGGAAATCACCCATCCGAATCTCGCATAACACATTTATAAAAGGTATTTAACGTGATAAATTCTCTCAGAAATGATGATTACATCACGTCATTACATCAACGCCATTAGATGAGACCAGCCTTGCGTTGACGTTAAACAAAAGAGCGTTACCAGACTGTTGTCCATCCTCTAGCGTATCTAGACAAAAAAATTGCATCTTAAGACTGTTTTACGCTTTCTTATGAATCTATTTTCTTCATTAATTTTTTTGATCAATTTGATTAGATTGATCAATTAATTTTCAGCATATCCAGCAAATAAGAACGACATTTACTTCAAGAACTCTTCAGTTGAGATCACACTTGACGACGATCACGAAGAATAATATGCGATCGAACGTTAACGAACAGCACCTTATTTCATATATTCATATTGGAAGTTCTAAGAGCATCCACATCATCTACGTTCCAAGATATTTATTCGAACTCTTCTAAAACGCTCATGACAAGCAGTAAATTTAAGCTGACGCCAGCCAAATGCGTCAAGAACCTGTCAGTTGGTTAAGTGACTTGTCGAAGACATGAGTGACACTACGATATTTATTTTTCGAGCACATAGTCGCGAATACTTTACCTTCCTTCTGAGTTTAGGGAATCTTGGAATAGATGACCGGGGTATACCTGAGAAGAATAAGTACCAGGTATGTGAGCGCATGTAAAGAGGCAAGTGCCGTAAAACCAGAGAAATCGTTGATATCCCCCGTCAACGCATCTATCAGTTTATTAATAGCGTAAGGGGTCAGATAAGCCCTGTGTTTGAGAGTGGGTGTCAAGGGTAACTTCATCTCAATTTTTCCCCTGTAAGTTCCGATTCTCCATTCTGGGTGGGGCGTACCTGCCAATTTGCAAACCAGTTCCCCTAGGGTAATAATTTTTGCTTGAATAATTTGGATTACAGAAATTTAATTTATTACTTTCTTGATGATCGAATGTAAATAGAAATTCAATTCTCTTGGAATCTTTTTATGAAATCAAACTATTGATGATTTAATTCTTAATTGAACCAGATTGAACCATTAAACCAAGAAGCCAATATAAATAAAAATTTGCCGCCTTTTTTGCTACGGTACTCCATTTTTTCCGTCCCACTCGAAAACATACGGGCTCGCTTGTTCTCGGAATGTCAAGGGGCCTGGAAATCAGTATTATTTGCGAAAACGAAAGTGGAAAGTTCGAAATCAAAACAAAACATTTTCAAAACCAGAAACTTGCATATTGCCTATACATATTAGCCTGCAATTTTTTAGGTTTGTTCTTTTGTTCTGCACCTTCTTCATGCTTTTAAACATATTCTAAACATATAGGTATTTTATTGTTTATTTATAATCATAGGTAATTTGGAAAAGTAGGGAAGCTAGCTAGGAACAAGGTAAGGTGTTCAGCCATAGTTGAACACGCATATGGGAACCCAGCAAGGGTCTTCTATCTTTTGAATAACTCCAGGCGGTGTCAACCAAACACTATCGAGACCTTTTTTTAAAGAGGCAGCCATGTTGAATAATTATGTACTCCAGCATAAAAACAATGATACAGCCATGCATAATTTTTAAAATATGTATGATACAGTAATTATGCATGGCTGTATCATTGTTTTTATGCTGGAGTATATAATTATTCAACATGGCTGCCTCTTTAAAAAAAGGTCTATTACCAAACCCGATCAAACAAACTATCCTCGAACTTTACGAAAATTTCTTGATAAGTTTGATTATTTAGTTCGATGAGTGTTCTTTGTTCGATGAAGTTCGATTGATGTTCGATGAGTTCAATTTAAGTTTGATGTGGTTCGATGATTGTGTTGGATTGATTCTACTTTTCTTTACCTTTCAGAAAATTACAAGGTTGTTTAATAATCAAAACACAGGCACCATATGCTTCATTCATTATTGCTCATTTGAAATAATAGAGATGACACTTTCTTTAAAGAAAGTAATAAAAATTAAAATCTTTTTTTTTACAAATTAATGACCAAAGAGCTTGTAAAAGCTCCAGCCTGTCCCATCCGATGGGATAGATATAGGATGGCCTGCGAGAATGGCCCCGTGGGCGGCCGTCAATACGCCCTCGGAATATAAATAAAAAATTGGGCGGCAAGGTATAAATCGATTTAATCAAACCAATCAAACTTCATCGATCTTAGCCGAACTGATCAAACCTCAATCGTATTCATCGAACTGCGATCGAACTATAATCGTATAATCGAACAGTCATCGAACTTTACGAAAGTTTCCCGGTTCGATAAGTGTTCGATTAGGTTCCGGCTAGTTCGAAACACGGGTCACGGGGCACGGGGTACGAGGTACGGGGCACGGGGTACGGGGCATACAATTTACAGACCGGAAAAAATATAACGATATCATGACGTATAATTCATAACACGTACTACATAACCCATATAATAGTACTAATACTACTAGTATAGTATGTCTGAAACAATTATATACTAATAGTATTATCATGAAAATTTTTAAATAATATGTCACCCACAAATTTTGACAAAATGATATTGAATGACAAATATATTGTCAAAATCATGAAATATAAGGCCTCTGAACCAATTTACAGCAAAATGTTTTTTCATACTCAATAGGATGCTAATCATGTGACTGGATATAGATTGACATGTTTTGAAACGATTAAATGCTGCAAGATAGTGGTTTTAGAGATATGAGTATAATTACGTCATTTTTATTAAAAGTTCATAATGGTAGGTGGAAAATATTGACACATTTATAAAATACCATTATTTCTACGTTATTATCCATTAAAATTATATTCATACTCAAGGTAAAGAGGGGATATAATGAGATTTGATTTAACAATAGCCGTACTATCATTTTCTTGAGAAAGCTCGCTTTTCAGGCGATGGGAATTGTAATATGTATATTACTTACGTATAACATATAACATGGATATAACACTAAAAGTGTATTATTGATAATATAAGCTTATTATATGTATGTAATATGTTGCGGTGTTTTCTGGTCTGCATTATACACGACGCAAACTTGAAAGCACGTGGAAAGCACGTGGTTAGGGTTTTAGCGTTTTAAATAGTCATATGTGGATAAAATACCTTAAAATTTATTTTTTCGATAATTTTTAGTGTTTTTAAAACATTTTCTGTTTGAATTACTTTGATCTGACCTGCCCCGTCACTCCGTGACCCGTGTTTCGAACTAGCCGATTAGGTTCGGTAATCGAACAGCTATCGTTCGATAGGGTTCGATTAAGTTCGATTAGTTCCATAATCGAACAGTTCGATTGACACCGCCTGGATAACTAAAACAGACTAGCTAATTACTCCAGCAGAAATTTTTTTAATGATAATTTAATGTCATCTTATTGATTTGTCTGATCATTTAATGATTTATCCTGTTTGTACTGTCTGAGAGAAAGTAATGTTATTATGTGGAGTACCGTAAGTTGGTCTAATCTCGACATCCGTCTTCTAATTTCGACACCCTTCTTTAGAGATAGGAATGATATAAAGGTGGATGCCGTGCTTGAAAAAGAATTTTTCCTCTCTTACCACTAAGCAAAGAAAAATAGTTTCGACCTTTCTATTATTTTCAGCTCTAGAAAAGGGTGTCGAATTTAGACGAGGGATGTCGAATTTAGACGAGGGATGTCGATATTAGACCAACTTACGGTAGGTACTTGGCAGAAATGTGTTGTGTCAACTTGCCAGCATTGTATTGTTGTAAAAGGAAAGAGTCCTCAGTCTGTTTAGACAGTTTACCTCAAAAACTCTTCATACAAAATCTATAAAGGGAACACATATTTGGACTTTGCCAGTCAGGAGTTTTTGCCTAATTAGTACAGTGCTCAAAAAAGCTTCCCTCCACTGATAGCAGGCGCTGTGGTATAGTGGTCATTGACCTTGATTGCTGCACAGGCGACTGAGGTTCGATTCCAGCTCGCAGCGGGTCACTTGGCAAGTGAATGAACCTTCGCCCGAGTCAACCCATGCCATGTGAGGGGAATTGGGTAGTCAGTCCAAAGAGCTGACAGCTTATTGAAAGCATCTATAGTTGCGAAAATAGGCCTCAAAGCCTCCTGCAATTCAACCAAATAGAAATCTGTAGAAATAGAAAAAAAAGTTAACTTGCATCAGTGGATGTAAACTTGCATAGACATCAAATGCCTGACCAACCAAAGCAGCAAAATTTCAAAACAAATTTCTATTTCTATCCATTCATTTGCATAAGCCTAAAAAAGCTAACATTGCAAATAAACTATGCAAGCTCTGCTCTAATATTTTAAGGCGTTGTGGTATAGTGTGAACAAACCTTCGCTCGGGTCAACCCATGTCATGTGATGTGTGAGGGGAATTGGGTAGTCAGATCAAGGTGCTGACAGGATGCTTACTCAAAGCATCTATAGTTGCGAGAATAGGCTCCCAGAGCCTCCTGTAACTCAACCATAATAGATAGATTGAGATAGAATCGCATACACATTTTTTTTTGTTTTTTTAAGAAACTAGTTTTACCAAGCAGCCTCAATGTTTCTTAAGGAATCGACCTTTTTAGGCTTAAATGTTTCTTACATGTTTCTAAACTTTTTGACATAATCAGCCTATTTTTCATGCAAAGAAAAAAAAACATTTGTTTTGATTGGAAGGTTCTTAAAAAAAAACGAATTAAGAAATGTTTTTTTCTCATTTTCAGCCTCAGCATGTTTCTTAGCTTTTAGGCATTCTGAGGCTCATGTTTCTTAAAAGTGGATTTCTAAAAAAGAGAAAAAAGGTGTATCTGCTGAGTGAGTATTTTTTTATATTGTTACTCGCCAACAGAATTGCGTGGTTGGATAATAACAAATCATACTAGATCATAAATTTTAAGATGGTGGGAATTCAGATGTTTCTAGATGGCTGCTGGACATGTAATCTCAAATTCAATAATGATCTCAAACATAATTATGCATGACATCACTTTCATGATTAGGAGAATTTGTTTTGATTTAACTTTGTATTTTAATGACCAGCCAGGTTATTCAATTGATGGCCATGCATGTTAACCGCCACTGATGCATGTTACCCGATCCCAGGGTATCTATCAAATTGTGCTGTTGGGAACATGCAACTTTTTGTACTTTTTGCAAAATTTATGAAAATAGTTTCACTTTCCTAATTTGGAAAGTTTTCCTTTCCTAATTAGGCAAAAAGTCTTGACTGTTTGCAAAAGCAGACAAAGTACAAACGTGAAAAGAAAGTTTTTAATTTTAGATTGAAATACTAGAAATCCAGACAGAAAAGGATTAAAATTTTTCAACATAAATAATATTTTTCAGGAACACTTTTTATATAATAGAAATGAAGCCATCTGTCTTTTATTATCATCCTTCTTGTCAAAACCTTGCTCAGAACATCATCAAAGCCTGTGGAAACAAAATTGTAGAAGGGAAAATAACATGGGATCAATTTCCAGACCAGTGGCCTAATCTTTTTATTGAAGATGTCAAGAAGAATTGTGTTGGATGTAATGTTATTTTTCTTGGTAATCTTGAATCACCTGGCATTATTTTCGAGCAGTTGGCCATTTTATTTGAGTTACCAAGATATTTATGTAAGTCTGTGACATTCATTCTTCCTTATTTCCCTACTGGAACAATGGAACGTGTCGAAACAGAAGGAGTTGTTGCTACAGCATCAACATTAGCTCGTATGATATCTGCAACACCACTTTCATCAAGAGGTCCATGTCAAATTCTAATTTTTGATATACATGCTCTTCAAGAACGGTTTTATTTTGGTGATACAGTCATCCCAAGATTAGAATCAGCTATGCCATTGCTTTTGAAGAAGATTGCTTCAGAGAACATGAAAGATATATGTATTGTGTTTCCAGACGAGGGTGCAACAAAACGTTTCAAAAGTCATTTTGAAAATGATTTCCCAATTGCCACTTGCCTGAAGGTCAGAGCAGGGAAAGATCGAATTATCAAGATAAAAGAAGGTGAAGTTTCTGGTAAGCAATGTATTATTGTTGATGATCTAGTTATGACTGGCAAAACCTTGATTGAATGCGCTAAAGTTTTGAAAGAAAATGGTGCAAGAAATTGTAAAGCCTTTGCTACACATGCTGTTTTTCCAAAAGATTCTTGGAACAAATTTACAGGAAATGATTTGTTTGATGCTTTTTACATCACCGATACAATTCCAAATGCAATTGAAATTGCTAAGCATCATCCATTTCAATTACTGTCAATTTCTGAAATTTTAGTTGATATTCTTTTAAACTATGATGTTACTTTACAGTGAGATTATTTTTCATTAATTAAATGATTTTTACAAAAACTTTTCCAAAAGGCAAAGGAATGCAAAATTAGATATAATATTCTATTTTTTTTTTGGTTCCATACTAAAAGCTTATACACCTCTCCTGGTGAAAACATCTTTGCATTTTAATTTTCAGAAGTGTAATTCTCAGGTCTATTGACCTCTATGAAACAACCTTACATCATTACAATTTATAGATCTTATCATTCCATTTGTTTGTCATTTTTTAATTGAATTGAATTTATTTTTTTTATTCTTTGTATTTTATTTGTTTAGTCTTATCAGATTGTATTTGGGACAGTCACGTGCATTTTGAAACAATTAGATTTATAAAAATTTTAATTATTATTTAACTCATACAATTATGCATACACTGAAGTAATTTTTATTTATTTTTATTTTGTTTAGTATTCCGAGTACACTACAAAACAAACACTTTGAATTTATATTTTTTATCTTTTTTAATGTTTTGCTTCTTTAAACTCTAGAATTTCCTAGTATAAAGTACGAGCGGTTTATAGAGGCCCATGTGTCTTCACGGTGGCCTGCAAACCTGTAAAGCTTTATTATTAAGAAAATCAGATTTAAAGTTTTGATTTTTATTGTGTTCTCGGGAAATCTTTAAGATTGAAGAAGTTTATTTCTTACAGTCTTCTGAAATTGATTTATTTTTTAAATAGAAATATTGCATTTTAAAACAATTAGATTAGATTAGATCTTTTTATTTAATAGTTTGCAAAATAATAATTCTTGTCATGGGTTTATTTATTTATTAGAAAAAATATTGATGATCGAAATAATGAATTTGATTTTTATTCTGATATTTATCTTCCTACTATAATTTTTGTTAAAAGGCAAGTTTTTGAAGTTTTGAATTCTTCTCATGTAAATGCAAAAACTGATCTCTAATATTTATTTCATGAGTTTTCTGATAAATATTTTGGTTTCCAATTTCTCTAATTTTAATTACTCTTAATATATCACTCAATCATACTTGATATTGCAGTTTACAAAGAATAATTGACAATTATTAAAAGCTCACATTTCAAAGCCACAAAAATGGTGTTTGTTGTTGGTGTTGGATTAACAAAGTAAGTCTTTTTTTTTTCTTTCCCATTCTCTAACAAATTTATTGACCATATTCCATTTTCCACTTTTGTGAGTTACATAATATTCAATATTCTGTAGATATTAGTTTGTATAAAAATTAGCCAAAACAATTAAAATAAGATGTTTCTTAATTTTAGATTTTCAAAACCTCATGCAAGAAAATGGGACTATCCAGGTATTGTCAATTTTTTTATGAAGTTTTCAAAGCCAAGTCCTGTTGTTGATTACTGTTCTTTATACTTTATAAAACAATAAGAAGAAAGTTTTAAGTAAGGAATGGAATTGATAACAATAGCTTCTCCTTTTTTATGAATTTTCTTTCTGTAGACATTGGCAGAGAAGCTGCATCCAATGCACTGAATGATGCTGGTATTGACTACAGTCAAATCGATGCAGCTGTTGTCAGCCATGTTTATGGCGAATCTACCTCAGGTATTAGACAATTTACTGACCTTAAGGCTTGGGGACACAAGAAGTTTTTTTCGCGTTGGTGCAATGCAACATGCTTTATCCCACCAACACAAGAAAAAAAATGCATGTCCCATGTTTCCTTTTTTGTTTCATGGGACAAAAAGTGAGGGAAATACCCAAAAGACACACTGATTTTGTCCCAGAGACAAAAGTGAGATTTAACCTTTATTGGTAGAAAGAGAAATGGGGTGGAGACACGAGAAAGCGTTTCAGGTTGGTGAGATGGAGCATGTTGCATTGCACCAATGCAAAAAAAACTTCTTGTGTCCCCATGCCTTTAAGGTAACAAATATCTCACAATCACTAATTATTCAATTCAACTTCACTGTTTTTACGTGAACAATGTTCTTTCAATTATGGAAAATTCTTATGTTGAGCCAGAATGATTTATACATCTACAATCAAGGTCATAATATTTGAGAAAAAAGATAAATTAACCGGGAAGTTTTGAAACCACAATCGATTTGTAAGTGCTGCGAACCTACTTTAGTTCGAAGGGTAGAGTCTTAACTCTGAGTTTTAACGATAGACTTAAGACCAAAAGTTCAAAAATAGTCCAATAAGGCTCAGAATGTAGCCTGGAAGTCTGCCAACCCCTCCCAAATTGAAATATTCGATTAATAGAAAGAGATAGCCCGAAATCGACTTTCCCGCCGGAACTTTAAATCTTGAAAGACGTTAAAATAACCGAAATTCTCAATATATTTCAACCATGATTGTAGGTTTGAATGGAAGCTAGTTAAATCAACACTCAATCATACTTTCTATTTTTTAGGGCAGAAAGCACTATATGGTAAGATAATCGATTATGAACTTTTTTCTATCAATCTCGATCACATAATCAGAATATTTTGAATGGAATATCGACCATTAACTTTTCGTATAGAAACTCAAGTTAACCTATCTAGTCAAGCTAGATTTTAATTGTTTGATCTCTTATCAAACTTTATGTTCTTATTATTCAGAAACTCTACAAAAGTAGACCTAAAATTTAAGCATTAAGGCAACATAGAAAGAATTCTTTCCCCCCCTTAGGCTCATTATAAAAAGAATTGACTTGGAATCTAATTTCTGTTTCATCAGAACTTGGTTTGACTGGCATTCCAATCTTCAACACCAACAATAACTGCTCATCAGCATCCTGTGCTTTAATGTTGAGTCGTCTCTTGGTGATGAGCGGTGAATATTCCTGTGTTCTGGCTCTTGGTAAGAATCTTATCAAGATATTTTCAGATGTTACCATAACCCTCACATATACCTAAAATGTTCCTCAAAATAACTGGAGTAGAAATTTTCTGAAATCTCAGAGGGTACCCTCTACATCAGGGGGTACCAAAATGTCCTTGATTAGATCCTGGGGGGCTTAGGAAATCTTCATTAAATCACAGCAACAATCTAAGAAATTCTATCTATGTATCTCATCTATCGACGTGTGAGTAATCTCAATTTCTTACCGCCCCAATACTTTTACAGTGCCGTAGCAACTGGGGGGGCAAGGGGGGGCTATGCCCCCCCCCAATAATTTTTTCAAAAATGGTTATTTTGCAAAATAAAAAGTTTTTCTTTTTTAATTTATGTGCATGTTTTGAGTGTATTTTTAAGCAATCTAGAGCTCAAATTTTCAAAATTTCCCCCCTCGGGCCAAACCATGGTTGGCCCTCGCGGTGTCACTAAACTTCACCCCCCCCAATATGAAAATGCTTCCTACGGCACTGTTTTATCAAGTGACTAAAAAGCAACGAACAAACAAAAATATATTCATCTAATTTAGAAATGATCATTTGTTCCAGAACAAATCTTTACCATCATTCTGTACCAGAAATGTGGGTGAGACTCAAAAGTCTAGGGGGTTCTGCCCCTCCCTCCCTTTAGAAAAGGTGGGATTTGCACTTTGAATTGCTATAATTGGGATTCCCGTCCCTGTGTATTCCAGGCTTTATTTGCGTTACTGATAGGAGAGGACATTTAGTCTATCGCACACGGCCGTATGGGGGAGACATTGTACTTGATAGGAGTAAAAGTGATAATATTTTTTGAAAAATCTGATCTTGTTAAATTCAAACATAATAGTTTTTTTGCAGCCTTGACTTTTTTACCCATTGTAGCTAGATATTTCCTGGGGCATTCAGAAAAAAATATTTTCCATAAAATCTTTCTCGTTTGACTGCATGAGAAAGTTTTGTTTTAAATTGCTGACCTCCAATCAAAGAAAAATGCTTTCGAAATAATTTTGTACTAAACTCGGTTGTGTTTCATCGGGGATAAAATTACAATTAGGTAAAAAATCTTGGCATAATTAAGAATATAATAATATCGTAAAATCAATTCCATATGTTATATTAGATCAGAACGATTTTCCGTGTATTTTCCAAGCCAGTAAGAAATTTGCTAATATCGTGACCTTAGGAAAATTAATTTTGCACTTGTATCTCACACTTCAAACGATAAAAGATCTTCGAGAGTAAAATAGAGTGGTGTTTTTCTTGATAATAGTTTCTCAAAACCTACATCATGCATTTTTCAAACGAGTACTTGTTCCTATTTCTTGTTAGTGTTTCTGATATAAAGATCTCTAAATTCAGATCCTAGCTATGTCTCCTTATTCATTTTAGTAAATCGAAAGTGTAACAATTTCATAATTATGATTGTTTATTTTAAATGATCATACAATCATCCAAACATGAACTGTGAGTTTATTTAGAAAAATCCAAACAAGAGAGTAAGTGTTTATTTTGCAGAAGTATGATTTCTGTGTTCCAATTTCACCACTAGTCCATTTTCCGATTTGTGAATAATCTCAAAACATTCAGCAACATCTTCCTCCTTTTGTACCGAAACAACTTTATACTTCAACATCACGTGATACAATAAAATCTTCTCATTCAACATCGCAAATTTTTGCCCAATACAATTTCTCGGACCAGCTGAAAATGGGACGTAACAATACGGGTTACGTTTAGCGAATTTTTCTTCAGCAAATCGGTCTGGGTTGAATTTCATTGGTTCGTCCCAGTACTCTGGATTGGTGTGCAGAGCGTGTGCATCGATCACCAGTTGGGTTCCCTTTGGCATGGAGACTCCACAAATTTTACTATCTTTCTCCAACTTGCGAGCGTATATCAAAACAGGTGGATGTAAACGTAATCCTTCTTTAATAACATGCTCCAAGTACTTGATACCTCTTATCCTTTCAACTAAATCACCAGCCTTATCAGCTACTTGGTCAATCTCCTCATGTAGCTTTTGTTGGATGTCAGGATACAAACCAAGCATGTATAAAATCCAACTTAACCCTGATGCGGTTGTATCATGGCCTTCAAACATGAATGTATCCACCTCTTCTCGGATCCCTTCAATGTCTATTTCCCCTTTCTCATATAGGTCCAGTAACATGTCCATAAAAGCTTTAGCTTTCCTTGGTTCGCTGGTTGGGTCTTGGCTTCTCTCTTTGATATTATTGTTAATCACATTAGTTGTAAATCCGTGTAAAATGTTCAATTTCTCACGGAAAAGTTTTCCATTTCCAGTATTCCAATAGACCATATCAGGCCATAACCAGGGATATTTTTGCCGTTCTTGCAAAAGTTTGTTGCCAGCATTGATAGCATTCACATATTCCGAATCAGCATCTTTTTGAGCATTGACAGTAACACCCATAGCTGTCTCACATATGGTATCCAAAGTGGCAAGGCTGACGGGTATTTGTACGTCGAACGGAGTGGCTTTATCGGCATACGATTTCAATTTATGTGCTAAAACCTCAGCTTGTTTCACAAAGATATTTTGAAATTCATTTAAAATATTGAAATGGAATGAAGGTGTTATCGCTCGACGCCTTGTTTTCCATTTTTGATGTGTAGAAGTTAACAGACCAGTGCTAAGCCATGGTTGTATACAATCATAAACAATTGATTTGGATAGAATCTCTTGACTTTTAAGGACAGCTTCAGCCATCTCAACCTTGCCTATCCATATGAAAGGATACCAGCACAACCAAACAACAAACAAATAACCATTCTCAGGGATCCACTTTCTGATTTGTTTATAAAATTTAGGGCCGTCTGTCTCCACATGGAGACACGACCCAATGACAGGGAAAGAATGTGGCAACGCTTTGATACCCACAATCTGAGCAATTCTGATTCGCCATATAATGTATAATGTTGCCAATAGGAGTGCAAGGAATGTTGCAAAGTATATCAACATCGTAACTATCGCTGCTGTTTTTTTTGATATTCTGAAAAAATAGGAAGTGTAAGATTATATGTTAAGGTTTAAAATTTTAACACGAAAATAGAGGCATAGATATGCTCTCGTTTAATTCAAGAATTCTCATCCTCGCATGTCATTTATAAAATATAAAGACAAGTCGCAGAAATACAAAACTACATACACTGTTGTTCTACATAATCTACATGTATAAAAACTTAAACCATAAGAGCATAGGAAGAGCTTTGACTGTTTGAAGTAATATGATCTTAAAACATCACTCTTATACTTAGATATAAGACGTCCACAGTAGAGGAAAATAATGCAATTTTCCTGCTTCTGTCAACAGAGATTTTTAATAATGATGTTTGTCTTCGTCTTTTACCCCTATAATAGCACAAATTATTAATGATAATAAAGCAAAAGTCTTCGTTGCGTCATAGTTAGGTGATGCCATTTAATTGATTTTCCTGTGCGACTTCTTAGCGAAAACTTAGTTTCTACTCACTAAAGCAGAAAACTGAGAAAGATAGCATTAGCCTTGAACTTTGTAATAATAATATTCATCTCTTTTAACTAGAAGATCGTTTTTGACCAACGGAGTAAAATACTAAAAAAAAAAACAAAGAAAAGTCTTTTCAACAAGCACATTCTATTTGTAGAAGTAAAGGGCTACTTAGACTACACAATAATAAGATTTGCTCTAAATATTGACCTTGCTCGGACCAGCTCAATTTATAGCATTATTTTTTCTCTAAAAGTCTCTTCGAGAATTAAGAATGAAACAGACACTAGCCAGACAGTCTTTAGATTTGTTTTGCGGGGTCCTATCTATAAACTGAACGGAACATATAGAATTGAGCAGGAGACCACTGGTTAGGCTCTGGCGCCTTGAACACTCGACGATAGCTCCTGACGAGGTGCCCTCGAAAGACATTGAAAATTCAAGAGATTGGGGTATTTCTCAAACACGTATTTACCAAAAACTCGATTTAAAGTCTGTCCAGATATAATTGGCAGTGGAAACAAGAATGCCTGTAACTTTTGATAGTCAAATATAATTATGGAATTTTTATTTGCTTGTGTCAGAGAATCAAAAGCGCTATATTTGAATGTATTTTTGGTTGAAAAATTCGCGATTTTAGCGGTTAAATTTGCGATTGTAAAAATTGAGCTTTTTTTCTACTTATGCTATAACGTTCATTTTTACACCAGTGGTAGTTCAACCTTAGGTTAAGAAGTTTGTTAAATTTCAAGGCGAACAGAAAAGTCCTTCGGAAGATATGGGACCCGAAATACCCCTTGGTAGCACTTTTCTGTGAAATATCGTATCTCCAACTTATTACTAAAAACGGGGGTTTTGTTATCTTTTTTGAACAGTGCAATTAAAAGTTGGAAAGTGTTTGTGCATTGGTATTATTGATATCATTGATTATTTCGAAACGAAGTGAAATCACAGTATAATTGTTTTTATTGAAAAGATAAGCATGAACTTATATTGCCTTTGTTATTTTTAAGTCATTAAAGAATTTTGCTAATTCCCAAAACACTAAATACAGTTTGGCTATGAGGTCAATAAAGAGATCGTAAAATGTGTTATGATCAAACAACTGTTTTATCATGTCACTACCCCCGTTTTAGTAATAAGTTGGAGATTTGATATTTCACAGAAAAGTGCTACCAAGGAGTATTTCGGGTCCCATATCTTCCAAAGGAATTTTTTGTTCGCCTTGAAATTTAACTAACTTCTTGACCAAAGGTTGAACTACCACTGGTGTAAAAATGAACGTTATAGCATAAGTAGAAAAAAGGCTCAATTTTTGCAATCGCAAATTTAACCGCTAAAAATCGCGAATTTTTCAACCAAAAATACATTCAAATATAGCGCTTTTGATTCTCTGAAACAAGCAAAAAAAAATTCCATAATTATATTTGACTATCAAAAGTTACAGGCATTCTTGTTTCCACTGCCAATTATATCTGGACAGACTTTAAAATTGAATTTTCAAACTCAAGAAGTAAACAATGATAAAGTTTAAAAAATGCAAAGTAGAGAATTCACGGTATTTAAGGATTCAAAAACTTAAAGGGAAATCAATTAAGATGAGGATCAACACCATCCACCATTAAAAAAGAGTATTTCAAATAAAAGTTTATTGATTTTCATAATCAATGTAAAAGTTTTAGGCTAAGATGCATGGTAGCACTTATTTAGGGTGTTTTAGAGGGTGATAATTTTCTTTGTCGTCCAACCATGGTGGGTAACAATTAATAGTGGTATACATTTAAACTAAATTTTCAGAAACACCAAAACGTTGGTAAGGAGACGAGCTTGAAAATTACCCAGGGAGGGTTTAACAAGCAACATTCAAGGGGAGGTCGTTAAAATTCCCGCAAAAATCCAAGAGGTTTGAAATTCCAAAAATAATGACCTCGTCGACATAGGGCGTAAAATTTTTGAAAATTGTTCTTCTCACTTCACTAGGATTTGAGAAAATGGATTCAGGATTGACAGTGAAATGGGATGATCGAATACATCCATCTCAACGACATTTTGATCGTATGGAAGAATGTGGTGTACCGAAAGGCTCTGTTACTCCAACCCTGTCTCATTTTACTTCGGAAGTTATGAAGGTAAAATACTCGTAATCATTACTCTCACTACACAGCCCTGTCTCAACGATTTAGAATGGAGTTTAAGAGTTTTTCCCCTTTTTGACCAACTTTCGATTAAGACCCCTTCTTTGACACACGGAAGTTTACTCAAAAAGTAACCAGTGATATCTTTTCACCAATCAAATTTTTAATTCTTCATACTCAAACTCACTCATTACTCCTTTTCATATTTATTGATGCTCGTTAGATTTTATCTCTGTAACAAAATATTTAGGGTCGGCCAGCTTAATTATACCTCAACTTCATCGGCGATCCAAAATATCAGCAATCTGATTGGTTAAAAAGAGTACAGTACAATATATCTTGTATTTTCCATGCATAAATATAAATTGACGAAAAGATGTTGTTGCATTGTAGCGGTAGCAACGATATTTTCCGAGCCTATATTGTACAGAAAAATCTCGTAACAATATTTCTCATATTGTACTCGCAACTGTCCGATAATTATTAATACGTATTCATCGGAACCCCTCGAATAAAATAAAAAGGACCTGATTGATCTATATATCTGTCTTTGCTCTTTAATTTTATTTATTTTAAACCTCTTCCTTCAGATATACGCTTACAGTGCTCGCGAGCATGAGAAGCGGTATGGGACAACCAAAGAACACTCTGCTAAAATCGCATACAAGAACCACTTCCACAGTCAATACAACCCCAATGCTTCCTTACAAAAAGTTTTACCCATGGAAGCAATAAACGCTCGTGAAATCGTTTATCCGCTCACGCTCGCCATGTGCGCTCTGACGGCCGACGGTGGTGCAGCGGCCGTGGTGTGTAATAAGGATTTCATGATCAAGCATAAACTACAAGTATGTGTTTTCTTTGAATCTCACCATAGGGCGTACTTCATTGTACATGCTAAATTTTCTCTGTGGTTAATTGGTTAATAGTAAATTTCATTAGAGGGAAACTCATAGACCACCCATATTTAAAAATCTCATGAAAGCCTTCCTTTATGTGCAATGAATTTATAATCCTATTAAAGTCTATTCCAAATTAGATGGCAGTGTTTTTTCAAACCTCAATAACTTTTGATAGAATTTGAATTAGTTAGCGGTTTTGTGCTTGTTAAAAAGATAATCCGGAGTGGAATAATCAAAATAAAAAAAAATTTAAACAATGGAAAAACGAAAAATTAAGAAGAAAATCAACTTAAAAATAATGCTATGATCTTCATTTTTGTATCAGAAACTCTTCAATCTTAGAACGTCACAAATGTGAAACAGCTTTCTTCTTCTTCATTTTCAATCTTCATTTTCCGATCTTTTTTGAGTTTTTTCTTTATGACAATATCCCACTCCTGTTTGTCTTTTCAACGAGCACAAAATTGCTACTTAATCCAAATTCTATCAAAAGTTATAGAGGTTTGAAAAAACAATGCAAGCTAATTTGAAATAGACTTTAATCAAGGAGAAAGTCAGTTTAAGAACATAGTCAAGAGCACAGCGTTGCACAAATATTTTAGAAAATTTCCTTGAGGGTTATATGGTAAGCAGTGGTAAGCATTATTTTTAAATAAGTTTATTCTATGTAGCCTAGTTAACTAAGCCCGTATTCACAAGGTTAGGACACACGGCTTATGGTAATATAGCGGCTTCGGGGCTTTAAAGATTTTTTATATTTGCGAATTTTAAGTTTGCTTTGAAATACTAGTTATTCAGTCCCAACTTACTATCAGATTTATCCTGGTGACTGAATCAAACTAGCTTAGATTTCTAGCTATATTCTATGACGGTTTTAAAGGGATTATGGCGATGGTTTCAGCTATTTTACCTGTAGATTCCTTACATGATCTTGAGCAAAATCTAGTATGAATTTCAAAAAAATCTCAAACCACCTGATTATCCCTTTAAATTCACAGAACAAAGCGGTAGAAATCATAGCTCAACAAATGACCACCGACCTTCCTTCATCTTTCAATACTGATGTCACCAATGTTGGTGGATTGGAAATGGCGCGTCAAGCTGCCAATTATTGCTATGAAAAATCAGGGTATACGGCGCGCGATGTTGATGTTATTGAGTTACATGATTGCTTCGCCCCAACTGAGGTTTGTATGCAGTTTTTTCAACGAGTGATAGATGTTAATACATTTGCTCCCGAACTAGAGGCATCAAAATACGAGAGGAACCTCCAATGGCAATAACTTTTGATACAAACATTTTACTTATTTATTGCGCATTTTTGAAATGTATATGAAACCTTGCGTTCATTTCCGTTCAAATTGAAGCCTTTTCAAGCCTCTAAAAGTCAACTTGCGTTGGAACTCCTTTTTTTTTCCTCGTGAAACGGACTGTGTTTACCCTACTAATGAATTGGGGAAGATTTGTAATAAATTCATATGTTTATAAAGCAAAAACTTCCCATCACAAATTCTCATTTCTTACGACAGCAAGAAGTAAAATAACGTCATGAATCTGTTTACGCGACCTCGATACTCGTATTTATGTAAAATTTCATGGGTCGCGATGCTACAGTAAAACCTCTAATTAACGGACACTCTAAAAGGCGGACACCTCTGATTAGCGGACACCTCTGATTAGCGGACAATTTCATTTTCCCCAGCCGTTTCCTAGTCAAATTCTCATAAAAAATTTCTAAAAGGCGGACACTCAATTAGCGGACCCTCTGGTTAGCGGACAATTTTTTTCGCACGAAATGGCCAAAACCCCCTATTTTAGCTCTCCAATTAGCGGACGTTGAATATCAAACGGGTCACAGACGTCCAAAATTGAAAAAAAAAAATTTAGGTATTTTTATTTCAAGCACTTACTAGTCTTATTATTCAAATTATTTCTACAAATTTCCAGTTTTCCCTTGACCCATTCAACGAATTTAGGTGGGCCAAAGAAATCATAAATCACTGGTACTTCAAGTTCGTACCTCGATTTAACCTCTTGCCAGTCACTCGAGCTCTTCTATGGCCTAATGTCTGCAGATAAGTACTTCAGATCCCAATTTTGTATTTTCGACACCCTGGGATGGCCTAATTTCAAAATTGGAGCTCCGAGATCAAAAGTTTCTAAAAGGCGGACCCCTTTCCCCGATGGTGTCCGCTAATTAGAGGTTCCACTGTACTATGTTTAAGCGTTAAACCTTATCGGTGCAGAGTCGTATAAATCATTATTCAATATCACATGATAATGGGTTATATTAAAAAGAACCTCCAATGAAGGATTAAAAGTCTACTCTTTTTTCTCAGTTACTTCTGTATGAAGCACTTGGTTTGTGTGAAACTGGCAAAGCTGGAGAATTGATCGATAACGCGAAATGGATTGAGAATAAACAAGGTATAGCTATTTATTTTGTATGACAACATGAACCAAGCTTTGATACTTGAATATTGTCCTTCATAATTATCTTTTATTTTCATAAAATCTCCGATTAACCTTCCAACTAGTTTGAAAAATAATGAAGTTTAGCCAGCTTCAAGGAGATTGAGATTGATTTTCCTGGTAATAAACTTGGCTAGGTACCATATGATCAAATATGGTTGAAGATTCACGTAATCGTAATTGCTCCGGTTAATAAGCTAAGTTTCTTTTTTGAAATGCTTTGCCTGGGGACAAGCGTTTCATGAAAATTACATCCTTGGTCTTTAAATAGTTGGAGAAATGAAATGCTGCACGATTGTCGGTTTGCAAGTTCAATTAAATTTTAAGATGGGGGAAAGAAATCAGACGTTAAACAAAATGTTATGATATTTTTCAGGTGGTAAACTTTGTCAACTCGGTAACAAATGGGTGGTGAACACAGATGGTGGATTAGAATCTAAAGGTCATCCAATTGGTGCTACTGGTATCGCACAATGCGCCGAAATTGTATATCAGGTTAAGATGTTATGAAACCTAATTCCCTATATCCGTTATACAGTACGGTCTCCATAACTGTAAATAATTATTTATGATTATGTCTTACTAAATTCAAGAAAGAGATGTAATTTTAGGTTTTTTTACATAAATACCTTATACATACATATCTTTTGAATATCAATCTAAAGGTTATCAGGAGCCCATCTTAAGCATTTTTTCTAAATTTGTGTTGTCTCTTTATTAAGGATGATAATGTGTAATACTGTGAGCAAATTTAAACCCTTCGAGTATCTTCCTATTTTTTTACTAGGCGAAGCATCCTTGGGGGCGGGTCGAGGACTCCAAGATGCTAGATTAGTTAAGGCTCTAATTCAATTTCAATTTCCTTGTATTTTAGCTTCGTGGTGAAGCTGGCAAGCGTCAAGTGGAAGGAGCTCAGATTGGTTTGCAACATAATTTTGGAATCGGTGGTGCTGCAGTAGTCACTATGTACAGAAGGATAGGCGTACGCCCGTCAAAACTTTAAGGAAGTTGTTGATGGATTAAACTATGAGGGTAGGGGTTGCAATAAGAGCACTGTTAAGATAACTTTACCGAAAAGCTCTTGTAAAGAAATGTTTAACGTAGGGACACTTTTTCAGCAACAAATCATATTAAAGAGGTGTCGTTAAAACATTTGATTTGTCCCTTTTTTCAGTGTCATTTTTGGGTTCGTTGGACCGCTTTATTCAAATCTATCTTTTACTCTGCCAGTTTAAGTTCTCGATAAAAAATTACCGACAACCAAAAGAATCGCTCAAACATAAAACTAAATTCAGCTTTGCAATTATGTACAAAATATTATGTTCTCTTGAAAATTAGGCTAGTAGGCCAAGGAATTAAGAATTCCTAATTTAAAGATACACTGAAGCCTAAACTTTTAGGTCGCCTTTATTGTGTAATTTATAAAGAATTAATTTTGCTATTTTGTATAAATATAGAATTTTTAAAAGATAATAAAAATAAGACGAGGAATTTTAATGACGACTACTTCGTTGACTTTTGAGCGGTGTTTTGAGTCTGATTATCAAAGTCCATTCAGAACAAAAAGGTGAATAATTTAATGAAGTATAGGTCTATGTTTGGTTTGGGTTCGAGGTCGTTAATTTAGATTAATGTATATTGTGTTGTTTTTCAATTTCCCTTGGAAGTGTTATTTTGGGCAAGTCAACAACAAACGTTTCTAATCAACGGGATTTAAAGCTGAATTTACTTGTTGGCTAGAAGAGACATTGATTTCGATTAAAATCATTTATTTTCTTTTTCCCTGAGATTGTTATTTTTAGTGAAAAAGAAACAACAAACATTGAAGTCCAAGTACAACAACAAAAACAACAACAAATCTATTTTATCAGAATGATCTTCAGACTTTGTGATTTAGACAGAGGGAGTTGGTGCTTCTTGTTCAGTTGGATGGGAGTTATCGTCCTAAAAGGTAAAACCAATCTGCGATAATCCATTTTATTTTCTGGACATAAACATTTAGCAGTATTGACAATGAAGTATAAGCCCGAAGGGCTAGAATGGAATCTCCTTGGTAGGATTTGAAGCCAACAAATCCTACGAAAGTTGCGCGGCCTAGCGCGGCCCGCCTGATTTTTACACAAATAGCTGATTGAAACTTAGATTTACCGCTAAATTTTGAAAAAAATATCACTCGAAAACAAAAGAATTGCTAGATTCAAAAATATGGCGCATATTTTAAGGCTTCACTTTTTCTTGCCTGAGAAAGGTTAGAGATTTGGTTCTAGCCCTTCGGGCTTATACTTCATTGAGTATTGAAAGAATAGCCTGGGTACAAACTTGGCCTATTATTTTGTTATTTACACGTAGTATAATTCGCATGATTATGAGTTTAACAAAAGCTTCAGACATCTTTTCGTCAAAAATAGACCATTTATTTAATTGTTCTCGAATGAAATATATTGTAATTTAATTGATTAAGGCAGACGTCATTACCCTATTACTATACCATCCCTGTAAATCTAATATCACTCTTTCTCCGTCTTTCTGCAGGAAAGGACGCATGCTCGAGTAATCAAAAAAAGGGCGTTTTACAAAATTTGCAGATTTTCAACGACAACAAAAAATCGTTGCAAAATGGCAACAGAAGCTGCAGATAAGTTTTTGATGCAAGAAGGTTTATTGTACACTAAACCTAAATACGGCACAGTGTTTGTTTTCGAAGAACCAAGCACTGGTTTAGTGGATAGAGTTAATGTAAGTAAATTTGTTTATTGTTTTCTTTCTTTTGATTTGTTTAAAATCATACAATTTGTAAATAGATATGTTGGAACAGGACGAGCTAAAGTACCGCTATGGGTTGGTTAGACGTCAACACTTTTTAACAAACATAATTTTACATCAGGGAGATTTAGTGGATGTTTTATCTGGTTTTTCCCCATTGTGGGAAGCCTTTTACAAATCCGGGAGAGTTTCCTTCCTTACTCTTTTTTTGTTAAAAATTCTATATTAGAACAAAAGGCTTCAGAAGCTAAAAGATAAGAACCTTGTTAAGAACTGTTAAAATTTTACGAATTCTCAAAAACAATTTCTTAACTAGCTTTAACCAAAATTCTAAACTACCTAGGTTGCCTTCCTGGGCGCCCTAGTGATTATTTGACTCGCGATCTTACATACCAGGTGCTTCGGTCTTTCATAAGCATGGTCAGCTCGCTCACAACCTCTGTTCTTGTCTCCTCAAAAGTATTTTGGATGTAGGTTCTTTTTTTTCTACCTCTTGAGGGTCGTCAATTTGTTGGCTGCCAAAGCACTAGTCTGTTTGTAACCTCTTTTTCATGTTTTATCAAATGCCTGGTCAGCTGCCTTCTGTATTTTCGTAGAATACAGACAAAATATTGAGGTGAACGAATTTGGAGAGCCTGAACTTAAATTTCTTTTCAAGAACATCGGAAGTAGCCTAAATCTATCACGATTTTTTATAAAAGTGTGACCGTATACGTCTGGTACAGGCAACCAATTCAAAAACATGAACACGTGCTCAGGTAATTAAACGGCTGAATGCAAATCGAAAGAGGAAAATTTTATTCCAAAAATCTAGCTAAGAAGTAAGCAATTATTGCCTACTTAAACAAGAATTTGAAGATGTCGGGTCCTCAAACCAATTAACTTTTCAGACATCATAAATATCTAATTTGACAAGCTACTCAAGCTGCACGAGATGCAGCAATTAGAAGATCTTTTGCAGCCTCCATATTTAGTATTAGAGTCAATCTAAAATTAATTATGCCCTTGATCTAATTAAGCAGTGATTAATTTTTTCAAAGATTTGAGGTGTCTGGTTTTCGTTTGCACAATCTAATTTGTTGTCTGATTCCATTACACGTTTTTTATACGAGTTCGAACGAACATCACTTGCCTCGCTTTCAAACAATTACCATGGTGATTATGTTCCTTGAGATATTAGATGATTTTTTTATAAATAGAAAGTAGTTTTGATGAAATACGCTGGGAGTTAATCACCATGGCAATAATTCCAAAAGGAGGCATGTGTTCATGACGTAATTCATGAAATGGTCTATTTAAATAAATTTTTTATACGAATTTAGAATTGAAATCAATTTTTCGGATAGATGACTTTTTTGGTTTCTTATACTACCATAGAAATGTTCTAATTTTTTTTAGATAATTACATCTGCTAATCCTTACAAATTCCTTACAATGTCCTTACAATGCACTTAATATCTTTTGAACTCATTTCATGTTCCTATATTCTTTGCTCTTATGATAAAAATATTTAAACCAGAAATCCATCCAAGCTCTTTTCAACCGTTGCGTATAAGCCACACAAAGGCAATTTATTTCTCTGATCCTTAATCATATAAAAGCAGTCCGCGTGTTAAATAAACCCTTGCAATTCGTTAGAGGAAACGCGGAAAAATAATATGTGAATCCATTTAGATTGATCTACAATTAACGCCGAAATATATTGGCAATTTTGACTTTAAAGGTCAGGCAAGAATTGCAGTTTCAGTACTTCCACTTTGCTTCATTGGATTTTTCGATTAGGGAGGGGTTAAGTGGCTTCCAGGCTATATTCTCAGCCTTATTGGAGCATTTTTGAGCTTTTAGATCCTGAGAACCTAAGGTCTAATGTTAAAACTCTACTTCTGAACTGTATATCAAAGCACTTAAAAATCACTTGTATTTTTAAAGTTTTGAGGAAATTCCCCTTTTGTGCCAATCATTTCAGCGCCAATTGTAGTCTCCAGTCTCCGATCTTACCTAACGAAACTCTTCCCTGGAAACCAGTTTTTTTAAGCCACCCGAAAGTGAAAATTCAATCATCCTGTTATGCTTTCTACAAATCCGAATTGATCTCATTTAAGACAGAAAGAACAATTTTTTAAGTGCAGTGAACCTGTAAAGTTCGACCGAAGAGAATTCTAATCGAATTATTCAATACCTTTTCTATTCCATTGCCCTTTGATACAATTATAAGCTTTTCAAGGGAATTAGATTTTAAAGGTATGGTGGATCAATCTGAGACCACCACCCACAGAGAAAAAAAAAAGATTTTTATTAGATTAGTTTTTGTTTCAATTGGTAGGCGGAGAAATACACCTTTCCCATAATTCGCAAAACAGTTGCGCGCGCATTGTTTTGATGCTCTCCACCGTTTGGTCTTTAGAGGTAAACAAACCCGTTTTTGCCTGCGTTTCCTTAGGGAAAGTTGGTTTTTTGTGTTTTTCTTCTGCTCTGTCGATCAAAATCCCTTCAAATTTTAGTATGTTCTTTCTATTCGTGATATTATACCACCCTGAAATCTTTTTGCCAAACAAAGATTGTTATCAAAAGTTGAAAACCCACTTTCCCTAACCTCTCGTAGGCAAAACGGCGTTCGTTTACCTCCCAAACAATTTTATACACAACGGTGGAGCGCAAATTTTCCCGGACCATTTCTGAGAAGTTTGAATTACGGGAAATGTGTAATAGAGAATAGAAGAAAAGAAAAACAAGAAAAAATTATTTTTCCGGAGAATTTTTTGGTTTTCGATAATCAATCCATACTTACTCCAATACCTCTTTGCACCAGGCTAGCCGTAATGTCTAAAAATGGGCAATCCTGAGTCTACAGTGGAGTCTCTTTATAACTCGAACCTCTATAACTCGAATGTTTCTTAACTCAAACAAGTTTTATGATCCCTTCAGTTAACA
This sequence comes from Clytia hemisphaerica, assembly GCF_902728285.1. Classification (NCBI taxonomy): domain Eukaryota; kingdom Metazoa; phylum Cnidaria; class Hydrozoa; order Leptothecata; family Clytiidae; genus Clytia; species Clytia hemisphaerica. The sequence continues at coordinate 225,879 of NW_027104234.1, read as the reverse complement.
ATGCCTTATAGACCTTACTCCATAGTTTGTAGACTCCATTATATACTTTTGGGTAATGTATTAGGTTTTCTTCATCAGAAGGGATTTAAAATTATTGTTACTTAGAATCTCATAAACATTGGATCAAAGGGTTCTCTATTACTGGTACGCGGCGGGTTGGACTGCAAATAATGAAGAATTAGCTATTTGTCATAATACGTATGTATACCTTTACAAATAGGTTTATGCATCGGATACACTATGCTTTTAATGAGTACTGAAATGACTCAAATCGGACTGAATCACACACTTTTAGAAAACAATAGAGGGTTTTTTACTCTTTCAACCCAGCTAACTTCCCTTCATTTATGAACGATCTTTTCGTCTACCGGTAATTTCAACTGAGGACTCAATGAGAAAAAAATTGGCAGTTTTCCAAAGTATCCAAACATGACCTATTTAGCCAAAGCCAAAGCAAAATACATTAAAAATTGACGTATTACAATAAATCCTTTGACTTTAGTTAAACCATTTTCTTTCTCTACCAGGCGTGCATTGAACTGAAGCAAGTCATAGCCGATCAATGGAAACCACAGGTCAGTACCACAAAATTCAATGTTGTGGCAGGTTTTGATCCAGAAGTATGGAATCAGACAATGGCTAATGTGGAAGGATGGTCAGCAGCTGCTGGTAATCTAGAAATGCGAAAATCACCAAGACAAATTATTGAAGGCAGTGATAAATTCTTGAATACCGGAGGTGCTTAATTTTTTTAGTTATTTTTGAGACTGCTTTGTCCCCAAAAAGTGAAAAATTCGTAGTAACAGAGATACCGGGTGGGTCTAAAAAAAAGTAAATTGATTTTAAGTCTAAATATCTTAAAACCGTTAAGGGCGTTAAGGATGTAAGTAAGATTTTTAACCAGATACTATTTAATCATAACCATCTTTGCCCATTCTTTATTTTCTATTTAAAACATGTGCTATGAATATGAATCAGTATATAAGAATACAGGAGGCTAGCATATGCGGGTTGGATTAACAGTTATCGGTCCTCATATGGTAATCCAAGGGCCTATTTGTTTCATCACTATTTTTGCTATGTTTACTACAAGTGCACTCGATTCAATTTTTTCTGTCCAGATCTGTAGCACTTTTTGTAAATAAACTTGCAAACTCCCTTTTAGCAAAAATAGTAAAGACATCAACCTTCTGCAAGCAAAGCAAAGTTTGCAATTTCTTCACAGTAAAAATTGCATCTAAAATTAGACTGGATGATACTTTCTTAGCCTGATTGCCGATTTTAAACCAATAAAATTAGAGAAGTGAAGAGCTGAAACTGTAGCTTGCTCCACGCACGGGTCTATATCTGAAATCAAAATAGCAGTTGTTTTCATAATGGCGGGATGGTGGTCACACAACCGTAAATAAACAGTGGATTGAAAATTACTTTTCAAAATTCAAAGTACAACCAGGGATCATAAAGATGGCAGACAACAAAACTTGTAATATTTACTATCATTTTCAAAGTTTTCATGGAATTTCATAGCACTTTTAGCAAATAGCATCTACAGCATTTATAGTAAGTGAAACAAATAGGCCCCAAGCCGTTACAGAATGTCTAAACAACGTCTATGATATTCAAATTGAAACCGGTAAACCGGGAAAAGAAAAGCTTGCGAAAGCTTTTAGAGAAAACCAGGAACCATGGAATCTCAGATAATTTTACTTTCGAACCATTATAGTCCGAGGATACACTAATAGGAGTAATTTCTTCCGCCAGTTTTCTTTAGATATTATTCGCTATGAAGTAGTCAAACTTTATCTTCTCGCTGCATTAAAATTCCTAAGTAGAACTAACAGCTATTTCACCCATGAAAGTTTAACTGGTAAACTTGTTGAAAACTGAACGAATACATAGATATCTCCTTTTTCAGGATTCGCTGTTGTAATGTGTCGATCAGTCGAAAAAGATGTGGCAGGATTTCACGAACGTTTAGCAATAGTGGAAAAACAGTTCAACACCATTGCTTCCAAATATGGATTAACAATTGATAAAACCGTTTGTGGCGCCAAAGATGCCTTAAGTGGTCTTTTTGTTGATGGTCTTGGAAATAAATCAGAATCTTCGGCCTTGCAGGCCGCTGTGGCGTGTAAAGGGGGCGTTAATGGATATCCTGGGGGTAGTTACATGTTGCAGCAAAAATTCCGATTTGCATGGGATTTACTCAGTGAAAAAGGTTGGTAAAAAACAGACTTTGTACCAGTTTGTACCACAAACATTATATTGCTTTACAAACTACATAGGGTTTCCAGTGAAAGCATGTCTAGTTTTATGGTCGACTAGTCTAGCCATGTTGTTTTTATTTTACACTAGATTTTCGATAGTTTGAACATCAAAACATTCGAATCCCGCTGTTGACAATCAGAATATGATATAAGATGGCGAACTAAGCAGCTCTTAGACTGGACACACTTCCTTTTATATGGGAAGCACGATCCAGTCAAGTAGTTAGGGATCCGTGTTTTGTACATAAAATCACCGCATTGTCAATTTAACATGAAGTGCACTCCATATCCCATGTTTTATAGACTGGAGTCGTTTATAATGGATGTAATACTTATAATAAACACAAATAATGTTACGGCATTTAGTTTGTATAAACGACTGGAAGAATCCGGTGTTCCAGCCTTATAGATACAGGGGCTAGCTACGCAGAAACTTGCGTAGCGAGAAAACAATTTATCAAGCAACAATAAACTCTCAAAATAAAATCAACTGAAATGAAAAACTTTTAACACACAAATCCACACACATTTTATTTTCAAAATTTTTTTTTGAGCGGGAAAAATTTTTAATAGCGATATTAACACTTTTTTTTTGTTTGGAGTTAGTGCACAAAGGTTTCTAGACGACTAAAATTTACTTTTTTGCTTTATTTCTAATATGTCTGAATTAGTCGTCTAGCTTGCTAGACTACATGTTTTAAAAAAATTGATAGTGCGAAGAGTTCAATTGAACCATTAAATAGACTGATAGTGCAAAGAATTCAATTGAACCATTGGACTTTTTCCAGAAAAAATTTGAATATGGGGGCTGTAGGATATACCATTTTTTAGAAATTTACCTCCCGGATATTCTGAATTTCGACCCCCCGGACAAGCATCAGCTGACCCCCTGGGTATTCAAAATAACCCTCAAACTGAGCAAAATTACCCCTAAATAGAGCAAGTTTACCCCCCGGACAGGGCAAATTTTGTAGATTCTTCACTACCCCCGGGACACTAAACCTTCCACCCCCCATGTACGGACATTTTCTGAAAGAGTCCATTGCATGTTTAACTTTCATGGCCTTACAAGTTTAAACAGGTCGTATTGCATTCGTTTCGGGATTTTGTCAAAATGAGTTAATAGGATGAATAGTCTTTTGATGTCCACTTCTAAAACTAGTAAGTCTTCATCTGTCAGCTAAAACGTTTGAATTCTTTTATTTAAAGGTGCTCACGACTTGGCCAAAATGATTGGTCGTCATAAAGAAAATACATTGGTATTCGGCAACAATGAGCGAACCCATTTAACACGTGTTCACCACGTGGAGCCACACCCACATAACACATCAAATTTCCGTATACATCGTATTTCCATGCCTTTTGATGATGATGAAGAAAAGGAGGAGACACCAGGAGGATTTGGTGGAGGTAGCAAAGAATCTGGTCTTTTCTACATCTCTTTTTCAAAATCTCAAGATTACGTCATGAAATTGTTGACAAGTATGGTTGGAGATCGCAAAGGAGTTACCCATGATTCTTTGATCGCATCCACGACTTGTATGAAGGGTGGTTTCTATTACCTACCAGCTGTAAGGGAATTTGGTATGGAACCACCAGGTGTTTTACCAATGTCAGATCTTTTGTTTGATCACTGGGATGTGAAGCCTGAAGATAATGAATATTTGTTCTATAATCATAAAGAATATATGAGTCGTATGTCTTCCGCAAGAAAAGCTAATGTCAGTGGAGAAGAGAATGCTGAGAATGATCCATATCCAGATCCACCATCGCAGAGAGTCTTACATCTTGTTGAAGAGATGTTTGAGAATTGGGAAGATACGTGGTTCCATCCAAGACGTGCTGATCCCATCCCTCACTTGTACGAGACAAGCACGGACACAAACATCAAGACGTATTCTAAACTCCTTCGTCAAGCTCACGCTGTTCGACTTACACTAAGCTCGGTTTATACTACCAATGATTTTACAGGTGATTTCAAAAATTCTTATGGTGTGGCTAACGATTTGTTTCGAATCAGTCCTTATGATATCCTAGCTGGTAAGATGCCAGGTTATGGTCTTGGTATTGGTCAAATTGCAATGCCATATTTGAACCCAGATCCAGAGGGTGGATTATCGGCAGAAAACATCGATGCTTATGCTCATAAATTGAATGAAGTCTCTGGTTTTGGTCATGTGGTACCTAATTATCAAACACTCATCGATGCTGGTATACCAGGCTTTCTCCAACAACTGCAGAATCGTTACAACAAATGCACGGATCAAACTAAGAAAGAATATTATTATTGCTGCATACTCGTTTACACTGGCGTACAAGAATATATGCAGAATTATGCAAACCTTGCTACTCATCTAGCTGACAAGGGCACTGGTTCTGGTGTTGATTATGCATTAAATGGAGATCAAATTGCTAATCTCCGTGTAGTTGCTGACAGGATGAACTATCTAGCCAACACTGGTCCACCAGTTACGTTCATTGATGCTGTCCAACTGATTTTAACACTTCATGCTTGCTTGCACATGACGTCCGAACCTGTATCGATTGGCCGTCTTGATATGATGTTGGAGCCGTTCTTGCAAAAAGAGTATGACCAGTTCATAGCTGATCCTCAATTTTACCAAGATGTCATTGATGCTTTCTGGATCAAGATTGGAGAGAAAGTTCAATTAAGTCGTGAGACACGTCTTGATTTGTACAAAGTTGGAACTATTGCTGTACCGTACCGTAGTGATGGGCGTTTCCCAAGAGGTGATGGGTGTAACCAGTGGGTGCAGCAAGTTACTATTGGTGGTTATACTTCACCAGATGGTGTCAAATTGGTCCCTCCAAGCGACACCAGAAATGAAATCGTCAAGTTGTGTTTAAAAGCTGCTCGAAGATTACCTTTAAACGCTCCTTGCGTATCTTTAAGGTAAGCGTCTGATTCGAAATTTGTCTTCGACATTTCTACTTTTTAATTTTGAGTTCTTGATTAGTAGTATTCTTTGGTTTAATACAGAAATACAGAATTAAGGAGCAATGACCGAATTGTCCAAGGCAACGGCGATCCAAGGATCCCTCGTTCGAATCCCCTTTCCTTCGTCCAGCTCTTAGTAAGTAAGTTTGCGACTGCAGTCGAGGGCGACCCGATAGCTGTCTACCCGAAGGTAAGGGAGGGTGCCACTCACTCAGCTCTTAGATAACCAAACCGGCTGGTCAGACTCCTTAAACAATCTATTGATATCCAAAAAATTTTACCTTACTACTTCTCTACTCTTTCACTTTAAGGTTGCACAATATGACCAACGAGGAGGTTTTGAAGGAGGCTTCAAAGACCATCTTAAGTGGTGGTGCTCACCCAGTCATTGACCATGATGATAGAATCATCCCTGCTCTTCAGACCACTGGATTATCTTTAGAAAGAGCTGCTGGCTATTCTTCAGATGGTTGCTACGAACCAATCATTCCTGGCAAATCTGAATTCTCATTCTGTTACGTTCCCTTACTGCAAGTCCTGGAAATGACCATCAACCGTGGTGCTACTATCTCTGATGCCGGACCAGAAGGTATGAGAGGTTATACTGTGTCGCAAGAATTCCGACCAGGGTCTGCAGATATTAAGTCCATTAATGATCTCAAGAAGCAGTTTGCTAAACATCTCCGCCTGCAGATGAATGATGCCCTGTCATTCCTTGGTAGCTATGGCAACATTTACAACATCTACGCCTCACAAATGCTCTCCTGTATGATTGATGGTTGCTTGGATAAAGGGCTCGATATCTATAATGGCGGCGCTGACATCAAACTGATTGGCTTGATGGCTATTTCATTTGCCAATACAGTCGATTCCATTTATGCTATACAAGAGTTATGCTTTGGTGACGATTCACAAGTGTCTTTGGATTATTTATTGTTGGCTTTGATGTCTGACTGGGGATTCAATTTGCAAGAGCCATGGCAAGATCCAACTGATGGTAAAGTGTCTGCTGAAATGAGAGGCTTAAACATGAAGCTACTCCGAGAGAAATCATTAAAATTACCGAAATATGGTTTAAAAACCAGAGAAGATGCCAAAGATGCTGAACGTTTGACAACATCAAATCGTGAAAGTTTGAAAGATATTGCCACATGGTTAGCCAAGGAGATTGTAGAATCATTCAAAGATGTCACCACCGATGGAAAATATCCATTCTGTAATTCCATTCGTAAAGGATTGGATGAAAAATATCCTAATGAATTCCACTATGCATTGGGTTCAGGAACCTTTGAAGGATATGTTGGATGGGGATTAGGATGTGCTGCATCAGCTGATGGCAGACGCAAAGGTGAACTTTAAACTTCTTCAAATGATTAGCCTCTTCTTTCTTTAAGAATAATTTTATAAAAACAATGAACCCAAAAAGCATGTAACCTAGTCTTGTAAAAGCTATTAATCATTTATTGAATTTGGCTGATTGGAGTTCGAGTAAGGAATCTTATATACTCGAATTACGGAGAGATTCGAATCTTAGAATATATTTCAAGAGGGAGAGATCCCACATTCCAGGAGAAACTGGGAATAAGTAAGAATTGTAGAGAGATTCGAATAATAAGAAATTCGAATAAGTTAGAGTGTGCTGCATGTCAAAGAAGCGTCTTTCTAAAGAAAAAAAAAATGTAAATTTAGCTACACGCTTTTTTTATAACAATGGTGTTTTATCATTTTATCATGGATATTCTAAACTTTTTTTGAGAAAAAACATCCGAAAATATTCTTAAAGTATTCTTGTTAGATTAGGGTCGACATTGAACCTAATTGTAAAATTAAAACATACCTGAAGTATAAAATGGCATTGAGATTTACTTGGGGATAATTGACAATTTACAGTTAAAAATTATCTAAAAATTGCATTCTTAGGTCCTACTATCAAATTCCATGATAGTGATATTCTTAGCATATTCCTAACTCTTTGGACAATTTCATCATGAATATTCTTATAAAGTTCAATCTTATAAAAAAAGCGTGTAATACTATCATTAGTTATCATTACAATTGTATTTAAATATTTTTAGCACAACCTATTGCATCTGATATGAGCCCTACACCAACACCTCAAGACGTGTCAGATACTGTTGTCAAGATTGATGACATTTACAAGTAAGTGATAATCACTGACCTTTATATATGCCTGGACCGAGCTATATCCGCCATCTTTGATTGGAGTTTTTTTCGAAATTGGTACCCGAGAAGAAGCCATTACAATGTTAAAAATAACGTCTAACGACGCTACATCATCAAAAGTATTCGAGGAAAAGTAGATCTAGCGCTTCCGATGCATTCTCACCGCTATTGAGTAATACCAATTTCAAAAAAAACTCCGCTCAAAGATCTTGGTTGGCCGGGATTGAGTAACTTGGTCCAGGGATATATAAAGGTCAGTGGTGATAACTCTTCAAACATCATAATATTTAAACAACGATTCTATCAAAAATAAACATTTTTCCGTTATTTCCGGATTAGCTTAAAAAACATGGCCGTTAGATAACTTTTCTTTATCATCTTCAGAATTTTACCATACATGGATATTGAAGAATTAAAGACAAAATATTCGAATGGTTGCGAAATTGACTTGACCATCAGTGAAGCGACTGATGAGAATAACCTCACCGACTTTTTACGTCATTATGCTAATCAGGAAAAAAACCTCGGTGGAAATATCTTGACCAGTAAGTGGCTGACAATCAATCAAGTCAATTTTTATGTTCAGATCTTTCTAATTCGAACCTTTGAATGTCTTAAAGTCTTCTTTTTTAATCTATTATAAAACAATGATTTGCTCAAGGTTTGAAAGATATCCTCCGCCCAACAGACCTTTTCATAAATACATCATGAACATCACTTGCCTCGTATTCAAACAGTTACCATGGTGATTATGTCTCTTTAGACATTGAATGATTTTGTTATGAATAGGAAGTAGTTTTAATAAAATCCGCTGGGAGTAAATAACCATAGCAACGATTTCAAAACGAGGCAAGTGATGTTCGTAACGTAATTTATGGAAAGGTCTATTAGTACTAGTAATCGTATGGTTTGGAGTGCAATTAACGATTAATCACGAGTAACAAAGGAGAAAATAGTAATTTGCACGAGTCCGAAAGACGAGTGCAAATTACGGTATTTTCTCCTTTGTTACGAGTGATTAATCGTTAATTGCACGACAAATCATACGATTCCGAGGTAATCGTCAGTAACTAATCATTAGTAAATCATAGTTTTTTTAGAAAAAGGGAAAATTTTTGACATTCGAATTGCAATGCAACTTATGTACATAAAGCGAATTTTTGAAGTATGAGGACTAAATTCATAAAAAAGCACGATCCTTCTTATATTTTTTTTTTGGAGAGAAAAGAATAAGGGGACAAAAGTGTCCCCCCGCCGAAGAGTGCAAAAAGTGGTAATAGTGCAATTAACGATTAAACGCACTCCTCTAAACCAATCAGATTCGAGTAATTTTGCACGGCTGACGATCAGAAGAGAAATTGTGCAAATCAACGGAAACTAAATATGCCTTTTCATAAATTATTTTGAGTGTAAAGATTGCCTCGTTTTGAAACCATTTCCAAGATGATAAAATTTCACTTTTTTATAAACTCCTCTGGGAATCAATTACCATAGCAATATTTTGAAAACGAGGTAAACGTTGATGTTGACGTAATTTATGAAAGGGGGTTAACAAGTACCTTAAGGGAAGAAATTTTGGTGGAAATTGAATTTGGCGGATGGTTGAAAAAGTTTTTTCGAGAGGGAATTTAATTTGGTGGATGGCTTGATAAATTGAATTAGATGGGAATTTAATATGAAGGATATGTTAAATAACAAAAAACCTGTTTTAAGGCCTGAAACAGCATACACATGGGGAATGAATGCAACAACTTAAATTTAGCTGAAATTCAATTTGGTGGATGGCGGAAAATAGAATTTGGCGGGAACTTAATTTGGCGGATTTGAAGAAAATCCTGTGTGAAATATGGTTGTATTAAACGCTATGATACTTAATGAAAGTCAACTCTTAATTGAAATTATTATTCCTTTAGTCACTGTTGCGGATCAAGACACTTTCCATGGAGCGATGAAAAACCCTGAGCAATATGATTTGGTTCGAGTGAGAACTGGTGGTTGGACTGAATTCTACATCTCATTCTATTCGCCACATCAGGTACTAATAATATGAATACTTTATCGTTTTTTCTTCATATGCCCTTTAAATTGAGAAATAATGATACAAAATTTACGCCGCTTTTACGTTAAAATTGCAAAATCTTGCCCCTTTTTACACTGGCCCTTTTAACACCGGTCCTTTTTACGCCACGAGCCCCAAAAAGACGCCAATAAGGGCCGCTGTAAAAAGGACCGATTAGGTAATATTTCAACCGTAGAAGAATGTGCTGTCATTTTGCTTTTAGAGATTCTATTCCGCCAGTACTTACGCTCTTTTTTAAAGAAATGCGACCAATGTGATGAGCGACAGTCTTTTTTTATCTCGATGTAAAATTTTTCTCACGACGCGCTTAAGATTTTTCTGTACCAAACAAACGACCATGGCTTTTTCCTCGACAATAACGTATTTGGTTTGAGGTTAGTCTGATTCGCAGACCTATACTTCCTCTATAAGAAACTTTTTTCGCTAGAGGATGAGCAGAAGCCTGGTTAGAGGTTTGCTTAAGATCTAAAGATCGGAAAAATATTCAGCTTTTTAAGATACCTTTCCGACCGTAGTCGCGCCGTCAGGCGCGTGCCACTTAATTATTTAATTATCTCCCTAAACTCGATCCAATCCTGACACATTTTTCTATTGTCTATAGTTGCGAAAAAAATTACTGGAACGGTTTTAGTGGGATAAAGCGGACAAAAATATGCCTGCGCGGCCCGCGGCTACGCTCGAAAAGGTGTATTAGATAGCTTTAGAGCCCCGGGCGTGGACGGCCGGTACGCATTGAGCGTTTGGAATGGTGCGGATTAGAACTATAACTGAATATAAACACGGTTAAGCTTTTAACTTTTATCTTAAATCCATTTGTTATCTTAGCTTCAACATTTGCGAAGAACCAGAGCCATCATTCCACCAGCATCAGGTGATAGCATGGTAGTTGACGAAAAAGGTGCAGTGAGACGACTGTCAAAGAGAGAAGCACGAAGAAAAGAAAAACAAGCGAAACGAGAACAACGTAGATTAGAAAAACGCGCAAAACGAAAAGCGGAAAGACAAGAGGAACGCGCGGAAAGACATGATGAGCGGTCAAGAAAACATCGAAAGAGTAGATAAATAATATTTTACTTGGGAATGAATGAGAAACCGTTCCGGGATATTGTTGTTGTTGTTTTTTTGCTAATTCCCTGCTAATTTACATTTCATTAAATTGACAAGTTTCAAATTGACTCGATTGAGAAGAGGAGAGGAAAGTTTTCACACTTTTCACCTAAAAATGAGGTTCGTTTTTAGTTTATGTATCTTTAGTGTCATTGCCGGACTACTGTATCCGTCATAAGGAAATTATTATTTACTGCTTTTTTATTCTTTCAAATTTATTTTAGCTTTTATTCACTAAATACTAATTTTTTATAAGAATAATTTTATAAAAACTCGATGCTCAATTAACAAAAGGAGGACAACTGGAGGAACTGGAGTCTGTGGAATTTCAAAAATTGCTGAAAAAGAAGTTTCTTAATCTCTAAAACTTGTGACTTGAGAAACCATTCTTTTGTAAGGATATGTCAACCTTAGAAAAACAAAATTATAAGAACAATCTAAGAATACTTACGAGGGTGTACGGTTCATATAAAAAGTCTTTGATTTTGTAATTACGGAAGTGTGTTATAAATCATCTTGTGTGATTAAATTAATTAATGATTGTTAGAAAGTTTCTATAGAAATATTTCCGTCATTTTGTTGTGTACTCTACCTAACTGTTTATTTTTTTCTGTGTTGATTGTTTGAGAAAACTTGGTTATTGGCAAGAGTGATTTGAGCTGGTACTTTTTGATGATGTTTTTAGAATTCATTTTTGATTTTGTTTATCGATTTTTGATGTTTTAATTTTTTTATTCGTGGTTTAACCTTTCACTGTTTCATTTTTTGTACAAATATTTTAGCTGCTTTATTTTTCTATAGGTTTTATTTAGTCTCGAAAATCATTTAAAACTTTAAATATTGCCGGCAACGCCCACCATTCATTTTCTGAATTTTTGAAGCCTTATCCTTAACATTCTGGTCATCGAAGCCTTTTGGTCTTATATAGTTCATTTTTATAAAAGAACGTGTACATTGACTTCGGGCAGGACGGTTTAGGACAAACAGTATCCTTGGTTTCCGAGAAATGTCAAACCTATGTTAATATTCTAACTCTAATGTTTGCAATGACGTGGTTTTTGTTACTTCTTTTATTTGAGTTTGTCTTTTAAATATAGTAAAATTAAACTCGTGATATGATCAAGTAGAATTGATAGAATTTGTTTTTTTGGGGTCGGAAACTTTATTTTCAAGATAGATGTGACAGTTATCATATAGCAATCTAGTAAATATTTAAAACCAAAACAGCGTTGTATAACCGGCATCAACAACAACAAGTTTTTTCTATATAAAAATGTTGAGGTGATAACACACATCACACAAAAGTTGATGAACGGGGTTGTGAAACACAAACACTTGAAGTTGAAAGTAATTGAGCTAGTTATCGCCATCGGACAGGCAGTGAAAATATGAACGGGCGATAGCATCGTCTAGGTTGCAGAAGGCAGGGGTAACTAATTTTTCCCTTTGATCAATAAAAAGTTCCGCATGCATAAAGTAGCTTCTTTGGGCCACATTGATCGTCGCGGTATATCGTCTTAATGAAAAAGAGTACAAAGAAGATTTCTCGATATGAGTTCATCTGTCAAAATCTAAAGGACGCAACCATTGAGTTTCAAGCCCGAAGGGCTAGAGGTCAATCTCTAACCTTTCTCAGGCAAGAAAAATTGAAGCCTTAAAATATGCGCCGTATTTTTGATGACGGATTGAATCTAGCAATTCCTTTGTTTTCGAGTGATATATTTTTCGAAATTAAGGGGTAAATTTTAGTTTCAATCTGTTATTTGTGTAAAAACCAGGCGGGTCGCTCAAGACCGCGCAACTTTGGTAGGATTTGTTGGCTTCAAATCCTACCAAAGAGATTGACCTCTAGCCCTTCGGGCTTGAAACTCAATGGTGTCAACACAGGACAAGGGCGTGCAAGGGGCGTGCGTTTCGTAATTCTTGGAATTGCGAAAGAAGTCTGGACACGAGATCAAGAGATCTATTTACCGCGGGAAATCAACATTTATTTTCCTAAACACCGCCAACGTTGAACGTCATGTCATGTGTGTGTATCTTTGTCATTTGATCTTAATTTATTTTTTGTATGTCTGTGTCTTTTTGAAGTCAAATTTATTTGTTTGTTTAATTTTTGACAGCAATGTCAGCAGTTTTATAAAATTTGATATCAGGTAAAGCTATTTTTTGTTTTCAAACTTTTAACTGGCTGGGTTTATGCTTTTTATGTGCGGCTTTCTCTACGACTACTCTATCTGAACTGAAGAGGTGTTGTTGTGTATACAGTTGGATCCAAGAATCTGTGTGTCGTGTGTAGAATAGAAAAATACAATCTACTTCTAGCTGCTAAATGTAAGAGACCTAATTTCGACAACTATAGGAGGAAGGTTGTAATAGCTGATTGCTGATAGATAGAAGCTACTAGAATGTTCCCATTGTGGCAAATGCCGGTTTAGCTTGTTAAGTTGCGCATCAAAAGCTCTTAGGATGACAAAGATGGCGTAACTGATGCTCTCTAGAGATTTCTCTCAAATAGTTGTTTAGGAGAATGCAAAGGCCTATCAACTCAGTTCTGCCATATTGAATTACTCCACCACTTCAGGCCAGAAATTTTTTGCTCCGTATTTTGGAAATAAAACCTTAACATAACCCTAGTCCCTAATAATCACATGGGTAGATTTGCAGTGTTACAGTATGTTATCGCATGCTAATTGGGGAGAATTTTACCCTTTAGTTTCTATTTGAACGAAACTTATTTATAGGTATAATATACCGGGTGACCCACGAAAAAGTTTAGACGTTTCCCGACATCTTGAGGCCGAACAAATGTCCCAAAGTGCTTGGAGTTTTGATATTTAGAAAGTAAATATCCTAGCTTAAAATTTGAGCTATCACTTTTTAAATTTGACCAACTTGTTCTCTACTTATGAGCTTTTAAAGTCAAAATTCACTTTTCGGAAAGTGTAAAAAACACGTAAAAAAGAGGTACCTTATTGGGACTAATTTGACCAAATTTTGATCTTTCAAGGGGCAAAAAGTTCAAAATTTCCTATGTAGTAAGGAACTCGATAAGGAACTTTGAGACTGAAATTCTCTGTAAAAATAAGGAACTCCAGGCTCAGAGCAAAGTTGAGGTTCCTTATAAAAAAAAAAACGTGTAGACAGTTTGTTCGCCTAAAGGAGTATACTTTTAATTCTATGCTTCAGATAGAATATTAGACAATGACAATCCATGAAGAAACTTAAAATCTTCATTTGGTCAACCCTTGTTTTCCTAAAGTCAAAAGGAATTATCCGTCTCAATTGTGGTAGTTAAAATTTTTTATTTAAACTATGTATACATTTTTTTTATATAAGAACAATAAGGCTCAAAATTGCCAAAAAATAAGAACAATGCTGAGCCTGAAATTACTCAATTTCAAGCAAATAAAGGGTTAAAGTAGTAAAAATTTGATATAACGCCCAAAATACCTCAATTACACCCTATAATAAGAACAGGATAAGAACAATTTGAGGCTCAAAGTGCCAAAAAAATAAGAACAGCCTAGCTTCAGAAAAATTTTACTGGTTTTATAAAAAAAAGTGTACTTCTTTCCTTAGCGATCATTCTTTAGTAAATATTTTTTTTAATCAGTGATTTCGACCTGCTTTCTTATTCATATTTCTAAAAAAAATGTTGGAATTAGGGATGGCAACATTAGTCCATGGTACATATCCATACTTTAGATGGAGCTAAAATTGGAAACCAAACCTTAGAGGTCAGAAAACCTTTCGCTCTATGCACCACCAAAGTGATCAAAGAGTACAAAAAATATATATAATCATAAGCCAAAAATTTCACAATATAACAATATAACTAGCGCTTTTATTAACATTTTATTTCATATTTATTATTTTATGATACTGTACACATATTTTGTGTTTTGTTGGTACATGTTTTTAATTTTTAAAACAGACTATAGCCATTTGTATATGATTAAATTGACCAAAATCTCCAACACCCCATTCTTATTTGACCCCACCATACATCCCCATCCCCCCTACAAAGGCCATCAAAATTTTTGGCATTACCCCCTATAAAAAAGGGGGTGCAAGATATGTTTACTGAGCACATAGATTACAAAATTGTTCTTATTCAGAAATAACAATTTTATTTTTAGACAAATGGAGATAATTTTTTTTTGAAAAAGTACCTTAATCGTGATGTCTTCTGTTAATGTCATCTTAAGAGCAAGACCATTTTCTAAAAGGTAAGAGAATTTATAATGAATTAACATTTTGTTGATTTCATTCTCTTTTCTACAGGTTCTTTGCATGCTTCTTCCAGCTCATTTTTACCAATTTGTTGTTAGTTACTGTATGGAAAAAAATCAAGTAAAATTTGTAAAAACTCCTTTCTGACTGCATGAAAATGAAAATTTTGTTTTGATTTCAGTGAGATAGAAGATGGAGCTGAAATCATCCTTTCCATGGAAAAACAGAAAACCTACTTGAATTATGTCAGGGTAAATATATTTTATCATGAAAACTTTTTATATTTTTAGCTCATGAAAAACAGTAAACCAACTTCACAGAGCAGGTCTACAATTGTATTGTGATAGGGTTTTTTGGGGAAAGTTTACTTGAACAAAAATCTAGTATAAAGTTATTCATTTAATATAATTATTTACGCCTTTTAGGATGACAGCAGTGAAAGTTTAGGACTTGGAAAAAGGGACAGCTTTTCCCAAAAGCAATTTCTTTTTGACCGCTCGTTCTGGTCAGTAAATAAAGAAGATGAACACTTTGTAGACCAGCAACAGGTATTATGAATTTTATTTTCAATCACATTTTTATTCAAATTAAAATTGAAAATTTCTGCTCAACAATCTACAATCTTAATTTTTTTTCTAGGGTGTTGAATTTTAGGTGATATCTTAAGCCAAGCAAAAACCTCATTCAATATGATAGACATTTTTTCTAGCAAATTGAATTAGCTCAACCAAATTGATATGACTTTATCGCGTAAATGCAAGGAGATTAATTGTGTGTTTGTGTTTATGAAACCATTGTGGGAAAGATATTTCTCTGGTACATCTTTACCAGTTGTTACTATAGGCAGGCAGCCAAACAGGAACATATAGTTAATCCCTGTGATTTGGTGCTGAAATTTATTGAAAATCTTTGAATTTGTTATTAATTCATGTGCTATTCTCCCATATTCTCTATTCTTCCCATAGATTTTTTTGGAGTATGGTAAGAATGTAGTGCAATCAGCAATCGAAGGGTACAATGCGTGTGTTTTTGCATATGGACAAACAGGATCTGGGAAATCTTACACAATGATGGGGACTGAAGATAACATTGGATTGATTCCAAGAATTTGCCAGGTATATTTTTGTTTTCACAATTTTCTGATTCCTTCTTCACTTTATTATTCCCTCTTTTTTATTTATTTAATGAAATCGATCAATCTTATCTATCCTAGACATTATTTCTGCTCAAAGCTCAGTCAATCTAAATTTGATCTCAATTTTTAATTATATCATCCTTTTCCTTTTCTGTCTATCGCATTTGTTTAACCCTTCAGGTCCCATCATTCCGTTACTTCAACTTTTCAAACACTTTTTGATTCTTAACAACTAAGAAAAGAATGCCAATCTGGACTAGTTATTTATTCTGGTGTAAAACAAAAGGGCAGAATGGGTCATTTCACTCCTAGGTTCAGACCTACCACCAGTATAAGACCATTGAGTAATCTCATTATGATGTCAATATCCTATATAGATTCATTTTTTCACCAGGGACTTTTCAAAGAACTTTTGAAAATGAGAGAAGATGTTACATCACGCCTTGAAGTTAGTTATATGGAGATTTATAACGAACAATGTCGTGATTTACTGAAAAAGAAATCCAAAGCAGATGCACCACAGGCTTTAAAAGTTCGAGAACATCCAAAAGAAGGACCCTTTGTTCAAGGTATTGCATAATAATTTTGACAATATTGTTAGCTTCGTTGTACTTTTTTTTGGCCTTTAAGTACTAGACTTTTGTTTATATGAAAACTATGCAACTTTTACCTATGTTTCAGATATTAGACCAAATTTAATTATCTTTTAAGTATGTTTATCCATTAGATTATTCACCTAGATATCTTTCCAACGGTTTGTAACCTTTTAAATACATAAATGGATGGTGAGAAATTGTTAAAAAAGTTAAGTGTCCACAAGAAGCAAAAAGAGATAATTTTCAAAAAAGTCCACAGAGGTGAAGGGCTGATAGCATTTCTTATTTTATTCAGATTTGAGCATCCATCCAGTCACAGATTATACATCAATATCTGCCATCATTGAAGAAGGTAACAGATTGAGGTTAGAAAAATACCTATTATTATTCACTTTCATATGTGAAGTGGTTAGATATTTTTGATGTATGAAGGGTTTGAAAGACGTTCCTTATATGTCTTATTTGATTGTATTTAATTTGCCGGCACTTAGTACTACACTATGGCTTGAACCAGATCAGAATAACTACCATCCCTTTTTTGCGACTATTCAATAAATAATAAATGATAAAACTTTTTTGAGAATTTTCGAGATCTAGCTATTTTACTAGAAAACTCCCTTTCTTTTGACACCTCGATTTAGTCCAAAAAACAGTTCAAAAAAGTGATATTAGGATAAAATATCTTGAAGTCAAAATAAGGATTTCACCTTCATAATGTTGATTTTTTTTCAGGGTGACGGCAGGAACCAAAATGAATAGTACTAGTAGTAGATCACATTCAATTTTTATGATGAAACTGACGCAAGCAAAATTTTGTGGTAATATTCCCAGTGAGACTGTTAGTAAAATCAATTTGGTGGATTTGGCTGGAAGGTTTGTATTTCTTTAGTACCCTTGATAAAGTCTATGATTTTTGAAAAAAATAATGTTTTCATTGGTGTTTGGCATTGGTTTAATTTAAGGTGATTCATTTACTTGAGTTTAATATTATGTTTTATATTTTTGACTGACTTTAGTATTATGTCAGATAAATTCGTTTTTGAGTTTTTATGAATCGCTAGAAGTGAATAACAATACTTGAGCGTATAGTTTGATCTAGATAAGGTTTAAAAACAAGATTATTCAAAGAGGTATCTTGTTTATAAAGTTCGAATTCTCGTCTTCATTTTTAGTGAAAGAATATCGAAATCGGGAGCAAGCGGTATACGATTGAAAGAGGGTGGAAATATCAATAAAAGTTTGACCACTCTTGGACTTGTTATCTCTGCTTTGGGTAAGAATCAAGGAATCACAAATTACTCTTCTCAGGATATTGCAGGATATTGAATATGATAAGAAAAGAATTCTGTAGAGTTACTTTAAAGTTTGTTTTAGCCACTGGAGCCCCTAGGTATATCAGTCAGACCTATGACGATAAATTAGCTCTCCCCAAAGACTCCCTACAAACTCTTTTTAACTATACACATAAACTTTTCCATATTTTGTTCGATTTTCTTTTGTCTTTCTAGCGGAGAATTCGAGTCGGAAATCAAGTGAAGGAAAGATACCACGCAAAACTTCTTTTGTCCCTTATCGTGATTCTATATTAACTTGGTTATTGAAAGATAGCATCGGTGGAAATTCCAAAACCATCATGATTGCTAGTAAGTGTTGATGAAACTGTAGTAAAGTTTGATATATTTTCGTTTTTACTGGTATCTATTTCTCCGGAGAGCACTCAATGCAAACAACCTACCACTACCAGATATAAAACCCTATAGGTTTTTTTTCTTAAGTTTATAGTCGAGTACACTGTGGTTGGAGCAAAGGAATTGGCGGATAATTGGGAATTTCGGAAATTCCAAATAATTGGGAATTTAGGGAATTTTTTAGGAATCTTAAACACTTCGAATACCGCTTTGATTTATTTTCATTTAAAAAAGATGTCGCAAATATGTGTAAACCTTTCATTAACTTTGAGTAAATATTTTCGTTTCTAGCTGTTTCACCAGCATCGCATCATTACGGAGAAACTTTGAGTACACTCCGGTACGCGAGTCGTGCACGAAAAATCGTCAACAAACCTATCATCAACGAGGTCAGGCTGATTTCATTTCGTTTAATTTTGTCCTTTTCATTTAAGTTGAAACCTAATTCTTGATACTAAGTTAGAGGGTCATCTGGTCGCTAGGATCGAGGAAATTTATTTACTCTTCCTTGCTCTAGGTTTTTTTATCGACATACAGCTAAATACCGCCTAGTTCAATTTACCGGATCAGGTCGGGTTAGCGTGGCACATGGGTATAACCCGGACAGTGAAAGCGACTGTCCCGCTTTGCGCCCAACAACAATTTTACTGACCAAAAGATTTCCGTCACTTTCGACTGCCCCGCGTCACACCCAAAACGACTTTTTTCGACTGTCCCGCTTCGTACCCAAGACGACGATTGTCGACTGTCCCGCTTCGTACCCAAATCGGAATTACGCCACACCCTTCCACTGTCCCGCTTCGTACCCAAATCCGAATTACGCCACACCCTTCCACTGTCCCGCTTCGTACCCAAATAAGAATTGAGCCACACCCTTTCACTGTCCCGCTTCGCACCCAAATCGGAATTATGCCACACCCTTCCACCGTCCCGCTTCGTACCCAAATCGGAATTGCGCCACACCCTTCCACTGTCCCGCTTCGCACCCAAATCCGAATTACGCCACACCCTTCCACTGTCCCGCTTCATACCCAAATAAGAATTGAGCCACACCCTTCCACTGTCCCGCTTCGCACCCAAATCGGAATTATACCACACCCTTCCACTGTCCCGCTTCGTACCCAAATAAGAATTAAGCCACACCCTTTCACTGTCTCGCTTCGCACCCAAATCGGAATTATGCCACACCCTTCCACTGTCCCGCTTCGTACCCAAATCGGAATTACGCCACACCCTTCCACTGTCCCGCTTCGCACCCAAATCCGAATTACGCCACAACCTTCCACTGTCCTGCTTCGTACCCAAATTGGAATTGTGCCACACCCTTCCACTGGCCCGCTTCGTACCCAAACAAGAATAGTGCCACACCCTTCCACTGGCCCGCTTCGTACCCAAACAAGAATTACGCCACACCCTTCCACTGTCCCGCTTCGTACCCAAACAAGAATTATGCCACACCCTTCCACTGTCCCGCTTCGTACCCAAACAAAAATTACGCCACACCCTTCCACTGTCCCGCTTCGTACCCAAACAAAAATTACGCCACACCCTTCCACTGTCCCGCTTCGTACCTAAATTGGAATTGTGCCACACCCTTCCACTGTCCTGTTTCGTACCCAAACAAGAATTAAGCCACACCCTTTCACTGTCTCGCTTCGCACCCAAATCGGAATTATGCCACACCCTTCCACTGTCCCGCTTCGTACCCAAATCGGAATTACGCCACACCCTTCCACTGTCCCGCTTCGCACCCAAATCCGAATTACGCCACAACCTTCCACTGTCCTGCTTCGTACCCAAATTGGAATTGTGCCACGCCCTTCCACTGGCCCGCTTCGTACCCAAACAAGAATAGTGCCACACCCTTCCACTGGCCCGCTTCGTACCCAAACAAGAATTACGCCACACCCTTCCACTGGCCCGCTTCGTACCCAAACAAGAATTACGCCACACCCTTCCACTGTCCTGTTTCGTACCCAAACAAGAATTACACCACACCCTTCCACTGTCCCGCTTCGTACCCAAATCGGAATTACGCTACACCCTTCCACTGTCCCGCTTCGTACCCAAATAAAAATTGAGCCACACCCTTTCACTGTCCCGCTTCGCACCCAAATCGGAATTATGCCACACCCTTCCACTGTCCCGCTTCGTACCCAAATCGGAATTACGCCACACCCTTCCACTGTCCCGCTTCGCACCCAAATCCGAATTACGCCACACCCTTCCACTGTCCCGCTTCGTACCCAAATAATAATTGAACCACATCCTTCCACTGTCCCACTTCGCACCCAAATCGGAATTATGCCACACCCTTCCACTGTCCCGCTTCGTACCCAAAGTGGGATTGTGCCACACCCTTCCACTGTCCCGCTTTGTACCTAAAGTGGGATGCTGCCACACCCCTCCACTGTCCCGCTTCGTGGCCGAATTAGAATTGGGCCACACCCTTCCATTGTCCCGCTTCGTACCCAATCTTGAATCATTATTATTATCATGAACATATAAACGACTGGACGTCTATCTTCCGTTGTGTCTTTGAAGCGAGCTTCGTTGCCGTCTGTATTTCAAAATTGGTAGAAAAAATCTGACAATATTCTGTCACAATTTCATTTCTTGGAATTACTTAGGTAAAAGGATTCATGGAGCTTGAACATTAATCATGATTCACAAAAGAATTATTCTAAATGTTTTAGTAAGTTTGCAATATATTATATCAACATTTTTCAACGCAGAAATGCAGAATTTCAACTACGTGTTTACTTTTGAATCACTTTTGTCACTCCAATAATCTTTTTTATGACATGAAAAACATTGTGTGCCAAAGTTGAGAGGCTGTGTCACAAGATTATCATTATTTGAATCCCATACTCTCTAAAATTATTCCATACTTTTGAGTCCAAATTTAAGAATATTAGTCGCAATTTTGACAAGCTGTTGATGATTTTGCCTCGGTTATCTTTGTCATGATATAGATAAAAGACTTGAGAAGAGTAGAACAACAGAGACTTTTGTCAAAGTTTTGACGTTGTTAGCAAGTTATTCCCAAGAGGTATATCATCAAAATTTATTGTTTCATTTTATGACTTTAACGAGGCGGCAACGAAGCTAGCAGTGTTATCTTCAAAAATACAAAGGAGATGGGTGTCCAGTAATTTATATGTTCATGTTATTTTAAAGAATACGGTTTCTGATGTTTCTTGATGTT
Organism: Clytia hemisphaerica; assembly: GCF_902728285.1. Classification (NCBI taxonomy): domain Eukaryota; kingdom Metazoa; phylum Cnidaria; class Hydrozoa; order Leptothecata; family Clytiidae; genus Clytia; species Clytia hemisphaerica. The sequence goes on along the minus strand of NW_027104234.1, from coordinate 204,422 downwards.
TTGAATTTTGATGTTCACACAGCTTTTCGAGAAGTTGCATAGGACATGGAGGTATAAAGAAAAACAGGAGTTGAATATGTCGGTAATTGGTTGTTAAAGTCTTTTTATTTCTTTTATAAAATGTATCAAAAGAAATTCTAAGCCCACCCGATGAAATAAGTCCTTTATAAGCAGACACAATTTCAGACTCAATTTGTAGACATAAAGTCACTGGAGAATTTTGGAGGAAAGTATCAAGCAATAGAGTTCACCTTAAAGAAAACATTGATCAAAAAATCTTATCATTTGATGAAGGATTGCCAAGTGTACAGGTCTTTTTTTAGTCCAAATATTTTCTTACTCGGATGTCAGAATAAACAATGAATCTCGTCTCATTCAATTTCTAAAGCTTAAATGAGCCAATAAGATTTCACCTATGGATAAAAGAGCTCATTAAAGATATGAGCATGCATACATCGTAACTTTTTTAATCGTAGGGCGAGCTTGGTTACAATAGTATACTTCTCCTGTTTCATTATACCTCCATGCATAGGAGTACTCTTTTTGAAAAACGAAAGTTACCATTGCATCAAGGATAATCTAACGTCATTTAGTTGAGGTATTTCGAATTTTAACACATTCGCTGCCAAATACGAGCATACTCGTATGCTTAAGCTTGGTACTCACTTGTGCAAAAAATCGCGTTTAAGTGCGTCTAACTGCGCTTAAGTGCGTCGAACACATCTTTTCTTTCTAGTGAGTACGTTTGCTAAACAAAATTAAGCGCACTTAGACACACATACGCACATGAACGCCTTGATTTTGCTGGGCGCGCTTAAACGCGAATATAAAAAAGTTTCGATATTTCGACGCGATCATCAAAGACACCGCGTATAAACACTTTTCAGTTCTTTTGGATTTGAAGAGAGATGGGGATATTCTATTGCGTTTAAGTGCGCTTAACTCATTTTTCACTCTCTTTCATTCAAATCACTTTGCAGTGAGTACATAAATAGCGTTTAAGTGCGCCTAACTGATAAACGCACTTAGGCTTAGGCGCACTTAGACGCAATTAAACACGATTTTTTTGCACAAGTGAGTACCGGGCTTTAAGAGCCTTTGATAAGATAACTTTGATATAAAAACTTTTGCTTTTCTTTCGGATTTTTTGAATCAAAGTGAAATTCTACGTTGATTGGTATAGACTTGAAAAACGCACAAAATACAGGTAACGTTACCCAGCTAAATTAATGTAATTTACTGTAAAAAAAACTGAATTCATAATTCTACCTGATCAGATCAATCGTCAAAAGTATTAGTGCCATTATAATAAGAAGTGGAAATTCTAGTTTAGATTTCTAAAATGGTCCTGTGCTATCTCCAACACTAAAATTAGTGGGCTGAAATTTGATAAGTAATTATTAACTGTTTGCATAGCCCTTCGACTTAAAGTTCGAGCATCTTCTCACTTTTTTACTAGGGTAAGCATCTATTTTTCTTCGTCTGGTTGGTATTTTACAGACCAGAATGTAAACTTGACTGAAATCGTGTTTCGACTGGTTGACTTTTTCCGCTGAAGGGTGATTTGTCGAAGAAAAGAGATCAATAACAAAATATATTCGTTCCCGTGAGTATTTGGAACTTTGCAGAACGATCTGTAAAATACACGTTCATCGCCTGCTGGAACTCAGGAAATACTGGAGCTTTTGACTTGAAATTCTTCCTAGTCATAAATATTGACCATCTAAGACAATGTGCAAAATTTTACAGATCGGTCCGTATCCTACCTGAAATATACTCACTCTCAGCACCAACACCACTCGTCTGATTTTGCTGAAATTTGACCGCAAATGTGTACTATCAATACCTAACACTTGTCAAAATAATAAGTCAATAACATTTACTAATCAGTCATTGCAGTATCCTAGGGCTGATTTAAGCAAAAAGGGCATATTTGGGCCGTTCTGTAAAATACACGATATCAACAGGTGGCAAAAAATTGATCTTTTGCCCAGAAAAAAACATGTCATTTGGAACTACCTTACAAAATTCGAGCAAGAAAAATAAAATGAAACAAGTTAGAAAATACTTTCGGTATTTTCAAGAATGACGACGTCATCAGGTGACAATGGCAATCAATGATGGTAGAATTTTTACCAAAGATGCCAACAAACTCGTTCCCTGCGTATTATCGGCTTTTTGATGCTTACTGATGGCGCGGCGCTAGATAATAATATTCTCTGGCGTATATCAGTAACGTAAATAAAGGATGGAATACACCGGGGCGAGGTTGAGATGCCAATTCATATTTCGTGCACACTTACATGATTTAAAGTCAATAGACCTTTTCATAAATTACGTCACGAATATCACTTGCCTCGTATTCCTCGTATTTCCATGATGATCATATTCCTTGAGACATTAAATGATTTTTTTATGAATAGAAAGTAGTTGTAATAAACCAGCCGAGGCTGGAAGGTCAGCCAAAAGAGCTAAGAGGGTTAAGGGTTAGAGAGTCAAAGGGGTTAGAGGGTCAAAGGGGTGAAAGGGATAATTTTGATGAGATGCGAGCAAATGTTAGATCAGCGTTCGATACAATGGCAATTATCTGCCGGTTGAAAAGTCCAGGAACATCGCTCGTTTGGGATGTTAGTTAGTCTAGTGTAATTAAACTCTTTGTTCATTTTAGTCAGTTATAATACATTTTTTCTGTTGGGTGTAGACAATATCCATATCTGACCAAAGTGTTATACTACAAATAAATAAGAAAATTGCCAAAAAGTCAAACCCAAAATAGAGATACATGCCATAATTTTAGTGCAGAACCATTTTTAGTTTTCATTACATAGAAACTGTACTTTTTTTGTTTACTTGTTAAAACCCCATTATAACACTTTGCCGTAACTCTCTGCAGCTTCCTCTAAAAATTGTAACTGACTGCCATTAAGCTACAAACTTTAAGAAAACCGCAAACTCCTGAAAAACATAGTTTCTGCCTATATAGAAATGGATCAGTTATAAATATCTTTTAGCTTTGTTTAGCTCTTCTTAATTTTATTTCATTATTTAGTTTGTTTATGTGTTTGGAACTGCAGGTCGGTTTTACATATTGCCTGAGGGAGACTGAGTGTTGGGTACCCGTAACATGTGTAAAGTCGCTTTGAACCGGTCACAAGTCCGGGACTTCAGGCATAGTTTTTGTTTTCTATTTATATATGTGTGTTGAGAGTTGTTATTTGGTGGTTTTGTGTTTCTCATTCTTTTAAATTGACCATCTCTCTTTTGTTTCAAAGTCCCAAATCTTTCTTATTGTATTTTTCATCTGATATTGGAATGATTTCAAAAAAATAATAAATCAAAAAATGTATAATCTTCAAAAAATACAAAAACATTATTTTCTTTTTAATTTAGATCTTTTTAAGCTGCTTATATATCAAATCTTTTCCTTTCCTTAAAATGACTGCATCTTCAGTATATATATAACTTTGTGAGAAATATTTTTATCCATCATAAATTTCTAAAGCAGGAACAATTTTAGTCTGTATACTTTACTAAATTCCAATATATAACACCTTGTCACAATTCTCTGCAGCTCCTACCAGAAATTGTAACTGGCCGCCATTAACAATTTTAAGCTACAGTAGTCACAAACCGCACACTCTAGAAAAACACAATTTGCCAAAGAGTGGCCATGCTGTGCAACTTGATGGTATTGGTATATATACTTCATTAAAAAATCTAGAAACCATAATCTCATAACTTTCCGCAGTCCGCTTTCTGCAAGTCCGATAAAAGATATGTAAAAACTGTTGTCGCCATTCATTCCATATCAACCATTTAGTTGAAGCCAAAAACGTGCGCAAAGATCAGAAAAATCTGCTGTTCGAAACTGCGTGAAAAATAATTTGATCAATTTCAACAAAAACTGTATCGCTTGCCAAGCGAGCTGCTGTGAGTAAGAATATAACCTTGATCTCCCGTACAGGAATCAAGGTCGATGACCACTGTACCACGGCAGCAGGATGAGTTTGTAAGTCTGAAAGCTTTTCCGCTGCTTTGCTGGATTCCCACTATCAACCTCTGCACGCTCTGTGTTTACAAGTTTTCAAATCGAAGTAGCGAGCCGCGTGCTAATAGAGGGTAAACCGAAAACCAGTTTATCCACGGTTGACGGTTTCTCAATTTTTTTATTCGGACCAGTCCACGCCGATTCCCTTTCAACAAGATGTAGCTGCTTCTTTAACAGAAAAATATTTTCGATCGACCGACTGAACGACCCACTTTTTAAAGTAGAAATGACGGGAAACAAACATTTTTTTGCGATCCGCCTTATATAATATGACTGAAGCCACAACCTTGCCGATACACAGGACATTCCGGTGCAGTTTGTCAGGTGCACAAATATATGGATAAATCACTGGACAAAAGTTCCGGTTAGTGTCTGGTGTACTTTGTTTCCGAGAGAAAAATGTACCAGACAGTCCGGTGTAGTCCGGTGTGCACTTTTGAAAATTTAATGAAGAAAACACCACACAAAAAATAACGCCGGAATGTGTACGGTGTATCGGCAGGGTCGTCTGAAGCCAAACACGTCCAAGCCCAAAAAAACACGATTGCATCCAGTCTTTATCAAATTCCAATAGCATTATAACACCATCAATCCCCCCTCTAAAGGCAAACAAGAAAAATATGTTTTTATTGCAAAAACCACTGTACTGTAATAAAAAGCAACAATAAAAAGTATCAGAAAATTCAACATAAACAAAAACTTGAGCAAACGGCTTTAAACCTTCAAAAGATGTAGAAAAAGAATCCCCTTGATGAAAATCATGTGTTTGATTTGCCGAGTTAGAAAAATAAATGACAGAAATTGAAGCTTGCAACAGATTCACCCTGGAAATTCTTTGGAACAACACTTTATCGACTTATCGCTCGAGCCGCCATCTTGAAACCCCACATTATGATCTGTAAAAACAACACACGCTAAAAGTACCCGAAAAGTTAACCCGATCGGAAGAAAGTTTAGAAATCAAAGTGAGATCGGGAAATCGGTTTTAAATGTTCCAAAATTTTGATCCAGAGCTGGAGCGGGAAAAAAATCGCGGAACCGATTTGAAGGGTCACCGAGGCTGACCATAAAATCCGCTGGGCAATAAATTCAAAACGGTGCAAGAGATGTTTGTGACGTAATTTATGAAAAGATCTATTGGATAAATATTTGAAAAGTTATCAAAAAATCCATAGATGCTCGCAGGTTAAAACAATGAAAGCAATGTGTTTTTGACGACGGATTGAATTTAGCGTTTTCTTTGTTTTCGAGTGGTATATTTTTTTAAATATAGCAAAAAAATGTCACTTTCATCCTGGAATTTGTATAAACACAAGACGAGCCAACTAAGGCCGCACAATTTAGGTAGGATTTAGCAGCTTCAAATCCTACGTATGAAATTCGCTTTTAGCCCTTCGGGATTTTACTTCATTTAGTTGAAGGATTCAACTTTGACTTCTGTCAATAAAAACGCTTTTTTATAAGAATACACTTTATAAGAATGTCCATGCTAAAAATGGCCAAAAAATTAAGAATAATGAATATCACCATCATGGAATTTTGCTACTCAGGCTAAGAATGCCATTTTTAGAGCATTTTCAATTAAAAATTGTCAATTACACTCAAGTAAGGCTCACTCCTTTCACAAAAATGCCATTTTATGCTTTACACGTTTGTACTAAATGTTAAATCTAGTCTGAAGTAGGATCCCAACCTAAGAATGCTGTAAGAATATTTTAGGATGATTTTCCCAAAAAGAATATCCACGATGAAATGGATTTACACCACTCTTATAAAAAAAAAGCGTGTAACCTATTTGCACATTTACTTGAGTTTTCTTGGCGTTGAGAAAAGGCCAAATAGTTGACATGATGTGTTTTGACTATAAGAGAAATATCTTGTGATTTGAAAATAACTTACTCTATCAAAGCAGGATTCTTCGGCTACGAAACCCATTAAATTACAAGCTCAAAAAGCTAGACACGAGACTCCTGGATGGGAAATGAAGCCACTTATTTCCCACTTGACCCGCGTGGTTTTCACACAAATAAAGTTTGTTTTTTATTATTCAATTGATACGAAGCGGGACAGTGAAAGGCCAAGGGTGTGGCTTAACTCTTGTTTGGGTACGAAGCGGGACAGTGAAAGGCCAAGGGTGTGGCTTAACTCTTGTTTGGGTACGAAGCGGGACAGTGGAAGGGTGTGGCGTAATTCTTGTTTGGGTATGAAGCGGGCCAGTGGAAAGGTGTGGCACAATTCCAATTTGGGTACGAAGCAGGACAGTGGAAGGGTGTGGCATAATTCCAATTTGGGTACGAAGCGGGACAGTGGAAGGGTGTGGCATAATTCCGATTTGGGTGCGAAGCGAGACAGTGGAAGGGTGTGGCGTAATTCTTGTTTGGGTACGAAGCGGGCCAGTGGAAGGGTGTGGCATAATTCCAATTTGGGTGCGAAGCGGGACAGTGAAAGGGTGTGGCTCAATTCTTATTTGGGTACGAAGCGGGACAGTGGAAGGGTGTGGCGTAATTCGGATTTGGGTACGAAGCGGGACAGTGGAAGGGTGTGGCGTAATTCCGATTTGGGTACGAAACGGGACAGTGGAAGGATGTGGCGTAATTCCGATTTGGGTACGAAGCGGGACAGTCGACAATCGTCGTCTTGGATACGAAGCGGGACAGTCGAAAAAAGTCGTTTTGGGTGTGACGCGGGACAGTCGAAAGTGACGGAAATCTTTTGGTCAGTAAAATTGTTGTTGGGCGCAAAGCGGGACAGTCGCTTTCACTGTCCGGGTTATACCCATGTACCACGCTAACCCGACCTGATCCAATTTACCTAACATATAAATTTAGGCCAGAGACCTCTTTCTCAGTCTATTTTCAATATTTCATTTTTCATACAGGATCCCAACGTGAAAACAATACGTGAATTACGTTCGGAAATTGAAAAACTTCGAAAACAACTACATCTTAATAAGGTAAGATTATCCTTGATCACACACAGTCAAGCAGTTCTTCAAAATGTAAAAGTTGTAAGTTTACAAAACTCAAAACACGTGTTCAACTGTTATTCCATTGTGATTGAATGGGACAAAGTTTTCATAATCATAATCCATGTTATTGAATACAGTATTGTTCCATTCATGCATCATCGCTAACCATCATCGCCAACTTATTGAATAACTTGCTAAGAATATTCTAAAAGTATTCTTCTAAAGTAAAAATGGTTTTGATAAATTAACCACAATTTACAGCTTATTTACATCGTTGAATATTTCATTGCAAGTTAACAAGTTATCTAATGCCCGTTACAATCTATCTATAAAAGTAATTTAACATTTCTATATATCTTCATATGGATTTAAACGAATCTGATGGCTTTGGCAAACTTCAGGCAGGGATGTCGGGAAGTTAAAGGTCTTCTTTAAGCGAGCTTTTGAATTTGAAAATGGTAAGCAATATATTTTTTTAAACATGGCTTTGTTTAAGGGCTCTTGTTGAGATTGTCTCACTCATAACAGATTCTCGCAACAGTTGCCCGAAAAAATTTAAACTATTAGACCTTCTCTTATTAAAGGGAACAAATACATACGTAAGCATCCACCGAAGAGGGACTTCAAAATATCTTTTCTGAAGGCACGTTCCAGCTGGATATGGCGGTCTGTTCTTAGCGGACTAAAGAAAAAAGTCTGCTGGAAAAAAAGTGGTCTGTTCTACTTAAGATTGGGATCAGCTGGAAAAATATGATCTGTTCTTATGAAAAAATAGTTTGATATCCAAAAAATAAGGTGTCTAAAAATTTCCTATCTGTTCTGAGGGAATTTCAAAAGAACTCGAAAAGTCTTTGAGATCTGTTCTTTTCCTTCTGAATGTGGTTGCCTGGAGTGGCAGCTGAAAATTCTCCATCTGTGTAGAACATCTGGAAATGTTCAATCTGTTCGCACAGATATTTAAACTGTTAGTTGGAAGTTAAAGTTTCTGTTCTTAAAAGTCCTTCAGTCGAGCTGGAATTTAGCGATCTGTTCTTATAAGATTTTGTCAGCCCTGGTTGATAAGAACAGTTAAGGACATGTTTTTTTTTTGACTGTACCAAAATGCCGATTTTCAACCAACCCGGTTCAAATCGGCACTAACCCTTTCTTATCGTTATTCAAAAATAAGAAAATAGATTAGTAGCTCTGTCCGATACTTTTTGTCCGATCTTGATAGCTTTTATGGAACTTAGATATCGCTTGTTGAATGCGGAGTATTTCAGGATGAAAAAAAATCATAGTCTATTTCGGATTTATAAAGTCGGCTCTATATTTGGCCTTTGTCGTGTCCAATTTATATACGAAACTTATATCAGGGTGTAGCTAAAGGATTGAATTTTTACATCGACCTCTTTTTTTTGGAAAAAACCGGAGGAAAATGGGATCAAATTGATCATTTTTGAAATCTAGGTGCTAATTCTAATCGTATATATTTTCCTGACAAGTCTATCTATCGGGGAAGTGATTTGAGATTTTTGTTTAGTTGATAAGAAAGGAACGAACTAAAGAAAACGGGAATTGTTAAAATGAGTGAAAAATGATTAAAAAAGTCCTTTGTTTTTTTTTATCATAACTCACTCCGGCCTTTAAAAAAATTACTCCTCAGGCTATTTTATGATTTTAGGCTACCTCAGGAATGCATAGAAACCTCCTCAGGACCGAATAATGAGTCATGGAGATCCAAAACACTCCATGATTAATTAATCCTGAAATACTCCGAATTTTGAAATTTCAAATAGCTCATTTTAAAGCCCTTCCCAAATTTCAATACATATCAAAATTTTGGGAAAATTCATCATGCGAATGACGAAATAATTGAAATAAAGTGATTTTCACGATTTTCGAAAACCTGATTTTGGTACAGTCAAAAAAAAACATGTCCTTAACTTGCATAAAATCTGGTAATTTCGTACCTGTTCCGAAAGTTTTTTTACCTCCTAGCTGGAAAAATATAACTGCTCTGAAGTAAAAATTTCTCCCCTGGAAAACGAAGAACTGTTCTTAATTTCGGGGAAATCCTTCCAGCTGGCAAATCAGAACAGATATTTGTAAATTTTAGGTCGGTGGGTGCTTCTGTACATATATCAAGATCTCGCCAAATTTGACCATTTAAGCCAAATGATTTTCATTATTTAGGGAACTGCAAAGAGTTAAATAAACATTTTGAGGGTATTCTCGTTTCATCAGTAATTATTACTGGTCCAAAAATGGAATTCTTTGACTTGAGGTTTTTTTTTATAATTTTATACGCTGAATCCTTTGGAATGGAATTGTTCTTGAGAAAACATTGGGATATTGTCTCCTAATTGCTTGAATTCTCTACAACTCGAACTGGTCTATACTGACTCACCGTCGATGTGCGATAATTGATAATGGATAATTGATTGTAAACTGAGAGTACCTTTATTATCCTTAGGGTCAGGATCAGAGTGGATTGGTTAGTCAAAAGGTGGAAGCGAAATTGAAAGAAAATGAAGAGAAAGTTGATAAATTAACCAAACATTGGCTCAACAAAATAACTGAAGGTCAACAAATATTCAAGGTATTGATAAATATCCAAGTCATATTATCGATTCTTAAATTTTCAAACGAACAATTGGACCTGATGATTTCTTTCCACTATATATTTCAAAGATTTAGATGGAAATACTGTTACGAGCTTATCTACTGCTTTTCTAATTCGAGAATATTTTGAATTATACTAAGTGCTTTAAAAGCCATAATGTTTCGCGAATTCTTCTTTTGGAAGAAATTTTACTAATGAAATATCGCGAATTCTTTAAGACCAAAGAGAATAAGACTTGACAAATATAATAAACAAACAAGAGGCCCAAGGGCATGAAGGCCCAGAGTCTAAAAACATATCTAGTTTGTTTTTGCTTCCGAAGGCCGGGTTTAAGTCCTTACTCGCACAAATTTTGCACGGTGGGACCGCAAAAATCATGCTTTGAAAAAATTTAGAAGGGAACAGGTACAAGAAATGAGAGTTAAATAACAATATTAATGTATTTATTTCTTTTAAACCGAGCAAACTCAAGGAATTCGAATTGGTTGAGTAAGCTGTAAGATGGGTCGAATTCGCTATATAAATCTGAGCCGAGTTAAACCGAGTAGATGCCGAGTATATCAATATAAGCCGATTAGATTCAAGTTTAGCCGAGTTTCCGAATAAATCAGTGTAACAGAGTTAAACGAGTTTGCCGAGTAAATCCGTATAAACTGAATAGATTCCAGATTAGCTGAGTTTTCAAAGTAAATCCGTGAAAGCTGAATAGATGCAAGTTCGCTGATTTATAACTATTGTTGCACTCCACCTGATGATGACGCAATGATATCTAAAACAGAAAAAAATCAATATATTAAATGTATACATCTCAAGATCTTCAATTAAAAGGGGTGTTTTAAAATTAAACAACATTGATCTGTTGATGTGATTCTATGCAATTGAGCCCCCTACAAAGAAAAATTACTTAATTTAATCACTGCCAAGGAGTTTCATTAATTATATAACATAAATATTTGTTGCATCTCCTTTCTATGAAGCTTTTTCTCCCAGACCCCCCCCCCCTCTTTTTGCACTTTAAGTCTCTTTTGAAGGGGTTCAGACTATGACTGACTAATCTTGGGGAAATAGACCAGGCCATGACTCGCTGTCCCAACACTTTTCAATAGAAAAATTCTCTTAGTGTTTTTTATTCCCACTGATACGTAGAAATCCACAGGGTTGACGGGCCAAACAGGCCCAGTTTGGGCCTCACGGGGGTCCCCGGGCTGAAGTGATCATCAAGGGTCCCCTTTACAAACGAAAATTTGAAGGTCTGAAATTCTCATATCTAACCCGACCAACTGGTAGGGCTTGAAGAGTAGATGAAAAAAGTGGCCTCAGTACGCTCATAGTAAAGGTCAAATATGTTTTTGGAAAAAGTGTGATTATTTAGAATCACTCAAGCATTTTCTTCCACTTCAATCTGTGAAACTGACAGAGAACTCACCTAAAATTGGGTACCAGTATTGACCTTCTGTTGCCTATGCCTTTAAGGTTGATTGAACTGACCAGGACACTGTAAAGAAAAAAAAAGATTATTAGTATCTGTCTGAAAATAAACCATCTCCAGGGTGGTCATTTTTTCACTGATTACACCCAACTCAGTTCTCGCCAAAGTTAAAACTTCTCCTGAATTGTTTTGTGCCACTGCTTTTTTTGACGCATCCGGGATTAAAACAAAGATTCTTAAATTTTAAGGGAAGACTCAAACCCACTCCCCCTCCTGGGTCACTTTTGGAAAATGGTTTGGTGAGAGGGAATTCTGGGTTAAATGATGTAATCTTTATGGCCTCAGAGTACTGTTGCTCTATTAACACTTTCTTTTGAGAGAAATTGTGACCTGCGTTTTAAACTAGCCAGTCATATGACAATCAAACCAATAAAATACCAGTAATACTGTAGACCTTTTCATTTTACAGCAACAATATAAAAAATCTTATGCATCTCCTATTTTGTATCCACGCGATAGATAAGAAAATTTAAACCACTATTGGGGCTGTCCACATGGTATTTGTGCACTGAAAATATTGAAAATTTGGTACCCCTGCCCCTGTTCCAAAGCGTATGCAAATGCCTGCCATTCCAATCTTTAAATGGGAGGGGGGGGCAACACAGAATTTAAGTCAAAATGATTTTTGAAAAACTTGGGATTTCTAAGACATTTTCTGAAAAATGACCCGACCTATGTGATCAATCCTATCGACCATCGGGATGGCTTGATGACAGAGCGATATGTGATTGATGGATTACTTATCGATCCAGATAGGGCGGCAATCACAAATATCTTCGTTTCGCGTCGCCCGACCGAATCCTGAAAATTGAGTGAAATTGAGTCGGAGAGTCGGTAAATTTTTCGGACTTTTTGTTTTGATGACGTTTCCTTTGCTCAAAAATTTTATTTTTGTCGATTTTTGTGAGCGATTTCTAGCGCATTCGCAGCATTTTAACTTTGTTTATCATTACACGTGTGCCATTAGTGTCAAAGGTCACAGTGTTTAAATCTCATGATCTGAAACCACGCAAAACATACACGCGATTGGGCCTCCTGCCGCCTCAGTTAACGCGCCCTTTACCTTTTACACCGCCTCACAGACCAATTTTAAGAAAACTGAAAATTTTACTACCGACCCGACCGACAGACTCACTTTTTAAATCCAGACGAGGACGCGAAATGAAGATATTTTGTGATTGCCGCCTAGGAGATTGATAGAGGATTCAGCCATAAAAAATTCTTATTGATCCTTTGCTGATTATTTATCGAGCTAGTATTAGTTCAATCAAGTATATCGATTGTAAATCGATAGAGCTCGATCATTAGAAAGAATGGATAAAATCAATATGATCGAAAAATATTATTGATGATAAATCGAATGCATAATCGATAATTAATCATAAGCTTATAAAATCTTGAGTATCAATCTTTGATCAATCTCCTATCCGAATCGATAAGTAATCCATCAATCACATCTTGATCTGTCAGCAAGCTCCTGTCCCGATGATAGATCCTATTGTATTATTGAGCGCAGGGGTCTGGGAAGGAAATTCCAAGCCAAGGCCCTAATTTTTACGAAAATTTCGTCCGCAGGGGTAAAGATGACAAAGTTTAGATAAAAAGGTCTAAGTGCGAAAAAGTTGAACATGTGCCTGTAAAGGGGGGGGATTTCACGTTTGGCGGAGGAGAGGAATCGGCCCTTTTTTCGGACGGAGTGGCGGAATTTGGCGAAAATTTAGACGGAATTACGGAAATTGGGTTCTCTGACGGAGACAGAAAATTAGACAATTTTAGTGCGGAAAAACGGAATTTAGCAAAAAAAATTACGGAATTTCGGAATTGGTAAAAGATATTCCAAATTTGCGGAATTTTCGACAAAAATATTGAATTTCAAAGGAATTTTCGGTGACGGAATTTTGGTTCAATTTAAGACGGTTTGACGGAAATTGGAGAAAAAATTGGCGGAATTGCGGAATCAGGTACCCCCTGAACCCCCCCCCCCTGTAAAGTTGATGCATGTAAACAAACACTTTTTGAGTCTTTTTATGTTTGTCTGCGAGCGAGGTAAATCTATTTCGACGGCCAGAAAAAAAGCAACATACCTTTCAAAAATTAATCCTTATTGTTCATGGCACTTGGAAGCAGGAGAGATGTTGCCACAACACGGTTGAATGACAAAAAGAAATTAAACAGAAATTGTATAAAAGCATCCTTCTTCTTTCTCGATAAGATTTTAAAAGAAAGTTTCGCAAAATCCAACCAGGTTGTTGAGAGCTAGCCTGGGCATAGGCTGATTTGATTACAAATAACGAACATTGCGGTCTGAACAAAAATCTAAGTTCTAAACCAAACTGATAGTCTTTCCCGAACATAAAATATAGCGATTGTAATTTTAAGATTGTAGGGATTTACAGGGCAGAAACTCTCCTTTGAAGAGGTTGCGGTGCTTTTCAATTTGAACAAAATTGACGAATTGTAAAACCTTGCTTTTACTCATTTTCAAGGAGAAATGTATGTCATTGAGTCAACAAGGACAGCAAACAGTGCTGACGTCATCAAAACCACATCTTGTTGGATTAGAAGTGGACCCTCTCAGTACAGATATTGTCATCTATCATTTGGAGGTATGTATAAAATCCTCACTTTCATTTTTTCTTGTCATAACTTTTTAACTGCCATCTCTGGATTCCTTATCTTGATAATAGTGAGTGTAAAACACGTTTTTTATAAGAACAAACTATATAAGAACATTAGGCTTCGATGGCCAAAAAGTTAAGAACAAGTTAAAGAACATTTTAAGGTATTGACTCTAGAACACCGAATTTCATAGGAAAACGGACAAAAATACTAAAAAAATGGCGAAAATAAGAACATGTTTAGAATATTTTTAGGCTTAAAACTCAAAAAGTTAAGAATATCCCAAGGCTTCAAAACTTTTGTATGTTCTTATAAAAAAAACGTGTAATCTTGAATTTGACAAGCTTTTATATAAGCGTTTTCTTTTACTTAAAACCTGGTCAAAAAGAGTCCAAGGGTAATGATGAAAGTTGAAAAAATATCTTATAATCTCAAAATCTTACATTTAGTTTTGAGCCTCAGTTCTCTCCTTCACCCTCGACCCTAGACTGGATTCGTTTATAATAAGTGTTACAGTTGTATGATAAGGCAATAACTATTACGTGATAGCTTTAGTTTGTCCATACGCTTTCTTAAATTACCTTATAACATTGTCAGTCTTATATTCTTATAAATAAATGTAAATTCCACTATGTGATTTTACAATGACTATTTTTTAAACAGTTTTAAATTGACATTTTGTTTTCAAACATAAACATCCTTTTTGACAATGCATGTATTTTGATATCGCACAATCAGAAAGGTCTATAAGATTCGTCCGTTAGTATTGTTATATAATACTGAATTGTATAACATTTTCGAGATGTTTGATTTTGTCTTTCAACGGTATCATAAAAAGGTATAAGTATACAAACTAGACTAGGAAATCGGCTCAAAAAGTTAGGAGCTCAGTAAAAAGAATAATCGACTATGGAATTATTCCGTTCTATGATTTATTGTGAGTTTTGAAAATGCATGCATGATGCTCTGAGAGAACACTTGTCAGGATCCTAATAAGATATAGTGAGGACAATTTATTCGTAAATCTGAACATTAGCTGCCCCCAGCGACAGATTTAAGAGTGCCGAACTGCTGTTTATTCTAAACAGTGCGGCGATATTACACTCAAAGACCAATATATGGCTCAAACACCAACAAAATGAGAAAAGAATGTCATGAATAACTGAATTTCAATGTAAAAAGGTAAAAACAGGGGCTTTAACCCTTTGAGTGCCAGGGTCCTTTTTTCTAAGTTTTTTTTAAAAAATCGCTAGTTCAAACTTTAAGGGCTTATATCTCCTGATCTAGAAGGAATTAGAAGCTCGTATATAGCTCGTTGGATAGCTTAGAGTCTCTTCTTTCTTTTGGGCGCCTTCGGCGCCGCCCGATTTAGGAAGGGCGTGGTGGGCGGCGGCCAAGGGGGGGGGTAGGTTAGGGAATTAAAGCAGTCAGGCCCGCTGCGCGGACCTGACTGAACTGATGAAAAGGTGCCCAGTGGTAAAATTTCAAATCAATTCACTAGAAGACAGAATAAAGTAAAACAGGGCCAAATTTGGAGGTTCTTGGATCACTCGTTGACCAAAAATAGTCAAAAAACGGTCAGAATCTCAAAAAAGTGAATTTTTGTCAATTTTTTGCATTTTTTTGACTTTTTTGCTTAAAATTTCGCTGGAAAGACTCACTTTTGAATTTTTTTTTTGCTTGACCATAAAGGACAATCTAATTCCTACGAGTTCGACCAAAAATAACGATTTCTAACTCAAACTGGGCATTACAGGAGGGCTTCGCCCTCCTATATAGCCCATGTCGTATATATACGACATCGGCACTTAAAGGGTTAAGCTTAGAATATCTCAACTTTGCCAAACTTTGCCCTAAATGGGGGAATGGCAGAATTATGGTTAAAAAACTCAAAATATATTTAAACATGCAATATACAGAGATTGACTACCGTCTTTGAAAATGATAGGTGACGATATTCAAAACAGATGGGACGGTCTTGAAAAATAAATAGGTGTGAAATTTCCATCACGTCATTGTAATGCTTTGATTTGTTTTCATAAAGTCTCAAATTCTTCCCCCTTGTGCTTTTGAGCAGGTTTTTCTTTCGTAAGCTTTTTTAAAAGGTCAGTTGATTTTCCTGGAAAAAATTGAACATTTTCAAATGTATTGACATTTGATTTTGGTGAGATTGTTTTTGCTTTAGCCAATCACCGTGTTCAAAGGCTCTTTTAATACACGTTTTTTTTTTATTAGAACCTAGTTTATAAGAACATATAGGCTGAAATTCGTCGAAAAATTAAGAACATCTTAAGAACATGCCCAGCCTCAGTTTGGAAAAATGACAAGAAACTACAATTTTTTCCTCTTTTTAAGCAGTTTTAACCGAATTTAGGGGTGGATCTTCAAAATTCGAGAGTCAAATATTATCAAAATTTTGCTAAATTTAAGTGCTCTTTATTTTGTATCATATTGTCGATTTAGAGTAGTCTGAAAAATCAAGAACGCATTTAAGAACATTTTAGGCTGAAAATTGCTAAAAAAAATAAGCACATCCAGGCTCAGCCAAATTTTAGGTGTTCTAATAAAAAAAAAACGTGTATTCATCCCAAATCTGGATGAAAAAGATCAAAATGGAGCGCTGACAAAAGCAGATTCTCTTACGCAGCCATCCATGACCTTAGTGAATACGTGCCATGCGTGCAGAGAAAAAAAGAAAGAAAGGAAGTTTTATGTAATTTTGGGATAAAAGAGCTTTTAACATTCTTGGTACTGGAACCGAAATCACTCTAAAATCGGCAAGGGTCACTTGTTTGATTCTTAATGTTTTTTTATAAGAACAAACCATATAAGAACATAAGGCTTCGATGACAAAAAATTTAAGAATAAGTTAAGAACATTTTAAGGCTTTGCGGACTCTAAAACACCCAATTTCTTAGGAAAATGGACAAAAAAAAACTACTCACAAAAATGCTGAAAATAAGAACATGTGAAGAATATTTAAAGGGTTGAAACTCAAAAAGTTAAGAACACCTGAAGCGAAGGCTTAAAAAATTGAGAGTGCTCTTATAAAAAACGTTTAGCTCCCACTAAAATTTCCACGTCAATAGGAAACGATACATGTTTGGCTCCTAAGAACTATTACGCGTATGCGAATAAAAGTTTTTATCTTTTTGGTTTCAAATTTCAAACATAAGTTTACCACAGTGGATCTCACCACTGCATCTAACCAACAAAACATATTTTGATAGAAAACTGATATCTTTGTTCTGAAACTTGTCAATCTAAAGTGTAAGAAAGATGACCCTTTCAATCTATTGTATCTCTATGGCCATGTGGAAATTCTGCAGTTATGATTTAGCAATATTGATTTATTGCATGCTGTAGATGTGAACGTTTAGATTATGGCTCGCAAGTTAGAAAAATTGAAAATCTTTATTTATAAGGAAACTTTAACTTTGGAGACGAATTCTAAGAAGTTGCTGAATCTTTGCTCTTTCTTCTAAAAAAAATTTTCATTTATAATTTATTTTCAGGAAGGAAAAACGATTATTGGAAGTAGCGATTTATCCGATGAGCAAGGCATTGGTAAGATTATAAAATCATGTAATGGAGTACTCGGGGTACTTACCTTGCTAACCGACAATGTGGTCTCGAGGTTCAAAATATGGACATTAAGTTGAAATTTGTGTGACCCTGAAAAGGATTGAGTATTTAGAACTGTTCTACTTTTTAAGGTACCTAACGAGTGATTTTCTATTTCGGTATTTGGCGCCCCTTCCTTCGACTCGAAGGTCATTTTCCCATAGCCCTTTTGGAAAACGAAGGATAAAGCAATGTAAGTGATGTCCGTGAAGTCCCACTTTTGGTTTAACATTTGGTAGAATTAAAGTGTTTTCTTGATTGTAAGTTTGAATATTATTTCCCCAAGTGATAAATTGGTAGCGTTTAGAGCCAGGATAGGCCGTTTAGGCCTAAATATTTACAATTGTAGGCCTGGATTTTTTTTTGACTTCCCAAGAAAATAAAATTGTTACTTGGCAATAGCTATCTCAACCATACAATCATACAATCTTTATAAACTATTTCAGCGCTTGAGGGGTCTGGTATCGAGCAAGAACATTGTGATTTGCACGTGACCTCTGAACGAGTAATACTACACCCTATCGCTGGTGCAACATACATTAATAGCCAACTTGCTGTACAAGACTGGGAATTACGTCAAGGTGATATCCTACAATTCGGTCATTTCTGGAAATTTCGTTTTCATAACCCAATGGAAGCAGCCATGCTTCGCGAGAAGAGAAGATCAGGACGGATGAATTCATTGCCAGATAATTCTACTAGTGGACGTGTTTCTCCAGCGGTGAGTTCATACTATGTTAAGATAATTGTAGTTAATATAGACCATCGTTTACCCCAGGTTACTATTTTTCACTTTGTTGCTTATTGATTAATTGCATTCAGGTCCGTTCGTTTACCTTATTACGCGAATATTATTAGGCAAGTATTCAACGGCCTTGAAATTAACACGAATCTTATTTGCTTTTTTAAGGACACCACGGCTGATTTTAATTAAGGGGGTTTTTGTTAACATGAAATTTTTCAATTCGTGTAATAAGGTAAATCTGTATGTCTTTTAATGTATATGTCGGATGGAAATGGTTATCTAGGTGTGTGGCATTGGGTCGATGGATATGTACTAAGTGGCAGTTTTTACATTAGGCTTGGATAGTGGTAGTATTTGAGCATTTGTTTTGAACTTTTTCCATCAATGATCTTTACTATTGATTTTGTCGTATATATTTTTTCTTTGGATTGATTTGCTGGTTTTGGGTTCAGTTGTTAAACTTTTTCTTTTGAAAAGGTAGGTTTTGGCCTTCATTAACAGCTCTGTATTGCTTTCTTCGTGTCTGTTTGTCTTTCCGTCCGCCAGCAACTTTTCTATAAGAATTCGTAGAAAAGCTAAAAGCCACTAAACAACAGTTAATACAATATATTCAATGATTGGCTTGCGTTGCGAAATTTGATAATTTGTCTTCAATTGAAATATGATTTAATAGAGTTTTATTTTGCAATCCTAATGCGCAAGCTCTGTTACATTTTGCCTTTCTCTTTTAGTCTAGTGATTGAATTTTATTTTTGCATCGAATGTTTAAAGGCAAAAAAAAGTTTACTCTAACTTTTACTTTTAAATGAAGAGTGTTGCATTGACGCTTTTCAATTAATTTATCTGAACAACCTCTCTAATGTAGCAATAAAATTCTGGCCAGGAAACTACTTAAAACATTTTCAATTACTTTTCACAGAGTTCCGTTTTTGATAAAGAACGACCTTGCGTTTCATTCATATACGAGACTTTTCTTCTTGTTTGTGGCCACTTATCAAAATTTCAAACTTCCTGATCTATGTCATCATCAAAACAGCATACACAGAAAACAAAAGCAATTTTTGTGAAATTTGGACAATTACATCTAATATCGCGAGAGATTTGACAATTTTTTAAGCACACAGGTATCAATCTTTTAGATCGAAATGTAGAGAAAAAGTAAATAGATGTCATTATATTAAATAGAGCAGTTGGGGTTGGATTTGTTATTATAAACGATTGTTGTATGTTTATCTTGTGTGATGACAAATGTCTGAGTTACAGGGAGAGGGGTTACTATGTGCTTGAAGTTGTTAGTGTTTATGGTGTGGTACTATATACTTAGTATACGAGGTCATAATCTTTTTGGCAAGATGTGTGTTTTGTTGTGTGTTTTTCAGCTTTTCTCTAGGTCATATTAATTATAGTTTTGGGTTATGAAGGTTATCCGCTAGTTGGCAGTGTCCTAAAGTATTTTGAAAGGTTCATTATAAGTGAAGAATAGTTTGTCCGGGTTTTCGCTGCGTTTAAGGTTTGCTTAAGTCAGGGAGTTTTATTATTACGAGTTACCGCTCCAATTTCTGTACCTAGGCAGTTTTGTATGCACGTACCACCTTTTGAATACTGAGCAATAACTCAATAGAATAGCTTCAATAGGACAAACCCAGCTTGAAAAGACTTACGAAGAGACAAAACCGTTACTCGAATCTTTAACTTCACTCTTTTGTTAAAAGAACCAGTTCTTTTGTGTTTTGTTCTTTGGTGCCTCAATTTGTTATTTATTATCCCAGATTATCCTGTTCTTTCTTTTTGGGCGAAAATGAAGTATTTTAGGCTTGTTACCCAATTTTTACTTTTTTCACCCTTAAATTCCTTGAAATTCAGTAATTCCATCTTTGTTCTTAAATGGTTCTTATTTCTTGTTGTTTTTGAGCCTCATTGTTGAGCCTCATTGTTCTTATAAAATTGTTCTCATATAAAAAATAAAGTAGATGATTCGGCATTCATTGATATCCAATACGAGAGAGTCTATAACACTGTATGTCATTGGTTCTGGTTGATCTTTTAAAGTAAATCTCTCTGAATTTCAATATTGACGCTTTAGATTCAAATCATTTCAATTGCTTAGTGATACTTGATTCATCTTTCTCAAATTGTAGGGATTGTAATCAAAAATCGTTTAGCGATTAATGACTTAGCTTATCCCTTTATTATGATTGTAGCATCTGCTTTAGATTTAACAATGTTGCGTTCTAATTTGTCATACATACAAGGATCTGGTCCTTGAAAGGGTTACTTATTGACAGATTTCTTTTTGTTTTTTTTTAACGTGCCACGAATTTGGGGTTTTCCAGAAAAACTCCTTTACCCTGTCAAATTTTAGATTTTTGTTATTTGAAAGTACATTTTCAGCATTGAATCTAGGCTCGTTCTTACATACTCATACTTTGTACCCCATATTTCAAGAATGATTAAAACTTGAAAATTCTTATTATTCCATCGATTTACGATTTTCTGACGAATAACCCTCTGGATAAAAACGATAATTTTGGACAAACGCCTCTGATACAAGGCCCTTTGTCAGTTAGCATTTGACGTGTAAAAGATTCTTTTAGTCTTTCAATTAAAATATCATTTTTTCTTTCGAATAAATCATCAGTCACTTATACAGGCAGTTTAGGAAATAAATACACTTTAACAAAAGTAAGATATAATAGAACTTAGATGGTATTAGTATTTAATGCTGTGATGTATTCACATTTTATTTCCACTCAAAATCATTTGTGTCTATGATATGCCACCAAGCTGTGTTTTTTGGTAAATGAGTGTAAGAAGAAAAAAGCATTCAGACATACGTTGCGTTGCAAGGGTTGTAAGATTGTACCTCTGGCGATATCCCCTTCTTGGTGCCTAGCGGGGGAATAAGGCTATTATTTTTTGCCAGTAGTGTTTCGTCTTATTTGTTCGTTAGTGTACCGTGTAACCTATATTATAAAGAAAAAAAAAAGAAAAAAAAAAAGATTCTACGTTAGACTGGATGGTGAATGGAGTACGTCATATGCAACCTCGCTCCCAGCGTATTATCAGCTTTTTGATGCTCACTGGTGGCGTCCATAAGTAACGTAAAAAAAGCTTGGAATACACGGCGACGAGGTTGCGTTATATGGTGAAAATCAATGAAGTATAAACTAGAAAGCTAAGAGAGAATCGTTTTAACCCTTCCCAACAAAGAAATCCGTCGGGTCGAATCTGGTTTGCAGTGGTAGAGTTTTCAAGATTTGTCAATGAACTGCCATCACTCTGTTACTTAAAATTGTCAAAAATTATTTGATTTCAAATGCGTGTACACACCCTAACTAAAAAAAAAACACGCCGGGGGACGTCCAGAACTACCCATACAGGAATAAAAAGATTTAGCGAACTCGTATGATGCAAGTGACGGTATGGGTTAAACCTGTGTTTTGTGTGACTAGTGAACAATCCCTACCGAGTACATGGCACTTTTGGGTATTTTAATATTTGTCAGAATTTAAATTTCGGGTGAGAATTGCGATTTCAGTACTTCCACTTTTGTTTCATTGGGTTTTTCTATTTGGGAGTGGTTAAGTGGCTTTCAGGCTATATTCTCAGCCTTATTAGAACGTTTTTGAGCTTTTAGATCCTGAGAATCTAAGGTGCTTAAGTCTTAAGTCTCATGTTAAAACTTAGAGTTAAAACTCTACTTTCCAACCGTACTTTAAGTTTAAAGCACTTAAAAATCACTTGCGGTTTTCAAATTTTGAGGGAATTCCCCTTTTGTGTCAAATATTACAGTGGGGGTTATAGAAAAGAACTGGCTTTAAATCCTGAATAGAAGATCACATTCTAGTTCTTTGGACATTGATGAAAATGCTGGATAGTCTGAAGACTACTTTTGAAAAACTGGATAACATCAAGGAAATATGACAACATCAACAAATTAACATCCAACACTTTAGCAATCAATCAATTTCAATATTTGTCAACTTTCCTGTCTAGTTCTATTTTATAGCTCAGCATCTCACCTTTGATGATTTATCAAAACAAAAAGAATTTTTTTTAAAGGTCTATTTTTTTATATTTTCACCTCTTTTTCCCCTCTTTAAAGACACAAAAGCACAGACGAAGAATATTATGAAAATATCTCTTCTTACTTCTTCTTATTCCTTTTCAAGAATAGTTTTTTTTTTTGAGTTCATTAATGTTCTTCTTAATGTTCTTCGTTTACTCGGCTAATACTTTCATTACGTGCTTCTGGGCTATGGGCGCTCTTTGATTATATTTATTTTATTTATTTTTGGACCTACCTTGGAGGTCCTATAAATTAACCGATGTCCGTCCGTCCGTTCGTTCGTTCGTTCGTTCGTTCGTTCGTTCGTCCGTCCGTCTGTTACCAGCTTTTCTCGAGATTGGCTCATTAGTTTTTTCTGATTTTTGGCTGAATGATGCAAAATGGTAATGCCCAAAATGTGACGGAGCCCGATTTTCGAAAAAAAATCATTTCCGGCCGAAAATGCCGGAAATATGCCGGAAAAACCGGTTTTTTGGCATTTTCTCGAGATTTCATCATTAGTTTTTTCAGATTTTTTGCACAAAGATGCGTATTAGCAATGCCCAAAACAAGGCAGAGTCCGATTTTTGAGAAAAATTCTTTTCCTGCCGAAACTGCCGGAAATATGCCGGAAATCGCCGTTTTTACAGATTTTTATCGGACTTTTTCCTTATAATTGGTTGTTTTTTCACACAAAAACATTGTTAATAGCAATGTCCACGATCAAGCATGGTTCAATTGTCGATAAAACTGATTTTTGAAGCCGGAACTTTCTAAAAATTGCCGGAACAGCCGATTTTCGCCGGAAAAACGGTATTTCTTGAATTTCTCGAGCTGTACTTTATATTTTTTTATGAAATTTTGCACACTGATGTAAAATGACAATACCTAAAAAGTGATGGAGCCCGATTTTCGAAAAACATTTTTTTCCGGCCGAAAATGCCGGAAATATACCGGAAAAACTGTTTTTTTGGCATTTTCTCGAGATTTTATCATTAGTTTTTTCTGATTTTTTGCTCAAAGATGCGTAGTAATATTGTTCAAAACATGGCCGAGTTCGATTTTTGAGGAAATTTTTTTTCCGGCCGAAAATGCCGTAAATATGCCGGAAATCGCCGTTTTTCTGGATTTTCATTAGACTTTTTCCTTACAATTGGTTGTTTTTCCATTCAAAAACATTATTAATAGCAATGCCCACCATCAAGCATGTTTCTTTTTTTTTTTAAATTGATTTTTGAAGCCGGAGCTATTTAAAAATCGCCGGAACAACCTATTTTTGCCGGAAAAACAGTATTTCTTGTACATTATATTTTTTTTTTGAAATTTTGCACACTGATGCAATATGACAATATCTAAAATGTGACGGAGCCCGATTTTAGAAATGCCGGAAAAACCGGTTTTTTTACATTTTCTCGAATTTTCATCAAAAGTTTTTTCTGATTTTTTACAGAAAGATGCGTGTTCCCAATGCTCAAAACATGGCTGAGTTTGAGTTTTTTTTTTTTGGTTGAAAATGCCGGAAATCGCCGTTTTTGCAGATTTTCATTAGATTTTTTCCTTGTATTTCTATGTTTTTCACACAAAAACATTATTGATAACAATGCTCACCATCAAGCATGATTCAATTGTCAATAAAACTGATTTTTGCGACCAGAACTTTCTATTTTTTTCCCCTACAACCCTTCCCTCTCCCCCCATCAACAATCAATGATGAATTTATTGCGTTATGCATTTTCGCTAAACGCTATATTTTTTGACTGATTTTTTTCTCCTCGAATTGCTATCCAACTTTCATCATCAGGTAGGTCCATTCAGCATCTAGCTTGTTATTTAATGAATTCTCCTTCGCAGGCATTTCTGCCTCTCCGAAAGGATCTACAATAAGGATGTTTAGAAAAGAAGTTCTCTTCTATCCCGTTTGGTTGCTGGAATCTTTGCTGTCTTTCTTTCCATGCTTCGTCCAGGTTAACCTCGAATTGGAGCACGGTTTCGGATTTGACGACGTCGGCTGGTAGATTATTACAAGGATCGTGTTCGATAATGAAATGAATTGAACTGTCCACATCTCACACCTTCTTTTGGGATTCGCTCAACGAGTTAAAGGTTGTGTTCATGGTTCCTTTTTGTTTTTGTGTATTGAAGATATATCGTAGACGTTGAAATGTTTATTTATTTCAATCATATCGTTCCGCTCTCGTCTATGGAAGCTTCGGAAGATCGAGTCTGCGCGAACGTTCTTGGTGTTCTAAGTTCTGGAAACCATAGATCAACTTACTCGATGGACCTTCTTCATCAGACGACGGTGTGGAACGGACAGTGTGGAATATCCCAGATGGCACACAACGTCAAAACAACGTCCATGTGACATTCATAATGTCCAAATAACGTTATTTAAACGTTAAAACAACGTTGTGTGCCAGCTGGGATAGCTCTAGTACTATAAGGCTTTCTGGCTACCGTAAGATTGTCTTGCATCAAAAGTTTGGGTTAATTAGATTTTCAATATAAGAAGATAGCTTTGGAATTTTCTGGACAGAATTTGAATACGATAATAAAGTTGTTTATGTTTACGGGAGTTTTAGAGTACGGAAATCCACCCAGTTGAAATAATATGTGGTTTTCATCTTTGATAGTACACATAAAAGACATACATTTTGTAAAATACCCAAATTGATTTAAAAATTTGACCAAGTTTGACGGATGAAAAGTGTTCAAAAGATATTCCAGTAAGTCTAGCACTTTTAGAAAGACAGTGTTTCGATCGCTTTACGGATTCCACGCTCAGTCTGCTCTGCTATCAATGAACTGTACGAGATTTTGAACTACAATCGGTGCCGAAATATTTGACACAAAAGGGGAGTTCCCTCAAGACTTTAAAACCGCAAGTGATTTTTAAGTGCTTTGAAGTACAGTAGAGTTTTAACTCTGAGTTTTAACATTAGACTTAAAACTTAGGATCCTAGGATCTGAGGATCTAAAAGCTTAAAAATGTTCCAATAAGGCTGAAAATATAGACTGGAAGCCACTTAACTACTGAAACGTGAAATCGCTCCAACCTTTGAATTCTGAAAAACGTTAAAATACCCAAAATTGCCAATATATTTCGGCGCTGATTGTAGGTATAGTCTCTTGTTTTTTATGCTAGACCACTCAAAAAACGCCCATTAGAAAAGGCTCCACCTTACCTTTGTCTTTGTTAAATGGCATAGGAAATTTTATTTTTAAAAGCTTATATAAGTAAGAATTTCGAGGATGAGTCATTTCTCTTACATAAGTTCTCTGTTTTTTTTTTGTGATTCTTTGTCCTGTACTAAACACTCTGTTCTATGTAACTTCTTGAAACACGGTAAAAGTTTGGTACAGGCTAGAGAGGATAACGGATTTGGACTTTAATCATTTTCTCACATTTTAGAAAACGCGCGAAATAAATAAGTTGAAAACAGAAAAATATATCAAGAAGAAGACACTAAGAAAAAATGAAAGTTGACTTGCGAAAATTATATTGGAAATTATTTCAGCTGTAGAAATGTTATTCAAATTTTGAATATAGTTAACTCAACGGCATATAGAATTTGAAAAATTTCCTGTTAATTTTTAACTTCAAAATAATCAGAATACAGAATAACATGGATGATCCAAGATTAAAATATTATCTCCAGGTAAGCTTTTTCTGTTCTCTTGAATATTGTTTCAAATCACCTCTCCGATCTCTTACACGGTTAGATTGTGTGGGATTGGGCCCTAAATTGGGCCTCACCACAAATCCTTGAAATATGGGGAAGTCTGCAATCATGTGTAAGTGTAGTATGATAGTATGACACTCATTCATAATAAGTGAGGTTATATTTCAAATACTCATGGGAGTGTAGTACGAGATGTGTAAGTCGTCGCTTGTTACGCTTTGTATAGCACAAAGTAGATAAGGAAAACCACGTGTCATCATTCGTGACAAATGTAATTTTACATTACTTGAATACGCGTCTATAAGTAAAGTATTTTTCGAAGTGTTTTTCATAGAATGTAAAATTGCCGAAATAGGGTACTTTTGATTCCTCTTTACTTTAGGCGTACAAACTTTCGCGAGCAGAAACTTTCGCGAGGATGAAAAATCGCGAAATTCACGACATTTACTTTCGCGAATTTAACGGAAAAATATTTCTCGCGAACATAAACTTTCGCCAATCAAGACGTATAATTTAGAATTTTCACATGAAAAAAATGGCTTAGAGGGACAAGTACTTCTTGGATTGGCTTGAGACATTTGTTCTTTGATTTATTATTCTTTTAGCAGTCTAAAAAGTGCCATAAAATTTACATTTTATTCAAAGTTTGAAGTTTTACAGATTTTCTATTTTGTCAAGCATTTTTCGCGAACATAAACTTTCGCGAATGGCCCTTCCTCGAATTTTTAAAGACATTTACTTTCGCGAAAAGGGCCAAAATTCGCGAAAATCGCAAAAGTTTCTGCTCGCGAAAGTTTGTACGCCTAAAGTAGTTAATGTCCAGCAATAAGAGAATAGCGTGGCGTAGGTAGATGGAGACATCTTGGAAAAGGGGATAGGCTATCGAATAGAGAGTCCATAATAGCTGCTGCAAAATTATAATTGATATTTTATTTTGTTCATCTCGGGAAGTTACAATCATAACGGGTCTTCAGCCGATTGATTTAGATTTTGACCTATAAAGAGACCAATAAATTAGTTTTAATTTCAATCTTTTACTGTACTGTTGAGGACCGAAACGAAGAAGTCTTCGTTGTTAACAAAATTCATACTAAAGATACAGTATATAAAAGGATTAAATTGTTCGGCCAATAAATTAGACTGGAGTCGTTTATAATGCGTGTAATACTAATAATACCAATACTAATAATAATAATACGGGATTTAGTTTGTATAAACGACTGGAAGAATCCGGTGTTCCAGCCTTATAGATACAGGGGCTAGCTACGTAGAAACTTGCGTAGCGAGAAAATAATTTATCAAGCAACAACAAACTCTCAAAACGAAATCAACTCAAATGAAAAACTTTCAATACACAAATCCACATATATTTTTTTTCTCAAGAATTATTTTGAGCAGGAAAAAATTATAATTGCAATATTGACACTTTTCTTTTGTTTGGAGTTAGTGCACAAAAGTTTCTAGACGACTAAAATTGTTCCATTCATTACTTTTTGCTTTATTTCTATTATGTATAAATTAGTCGTCTAGCTTGCTAGACTACCAATAAATAGGTTCTCGTCTTTGTTGACGGAAAAATTGTGGTGGTTACTAACCAGGAGTAATAATAACTACTTTAAGAGGAGAAACTTTCGCGAGGTTGCAAAATCGCGAAATTTGGCGAATTTAACTTTCACGAATTTTAGCGGATATAACTTTCGCGAATGTTATTTCATTTGGCAGACAAAAATGCAATAAAAATGCACAAAAACTGAAAACTGAGTATAAAATAGCAAAAAAAGTGTACTTTTCGCGGAAAAAAACTTTCGCGAATTTCTCGTGTAGTTTCTGCCTGCGAAAGTAGTAGTTTTCAGTTTTTGATGTATTTTTAATCACAAATATTTGTCTTTTCAACGTCTTGACGATGTTTTTATCACTTGAATTTTTTTATGTTCATACGTTACTATTTGCATATAGGTATCTCAAACAGCGTCTTCGTAAAACCAATTATAAACTTATTCTGAAAATTTAATTGACAAGAAAATTGTTTGCGTGAAGATGAAAAAATGATATTTAAAATGATTTTCGAAAGTGAATTTTCATTACTTGAATCGTTGATAATTTATTTGAAATAAGGAGAATTTGAGATTTGACCACTTCTTTCATATCTCGCTTAATTTCTTCTGGTAAGAGAATTTCTTACTTATCAAAGAGTTTTTCTGATGTTAAATAAATCTTCGATTGCATAAATATTCCGATATTGTCAAACGGTTTTTTTTATCGTTCCTCTTTTTCGTCCCAGCTTTTATAGACTCTAAACTTTGATTACATGCCTGCCTACCAACCACCAAACAATGTTATGAGTAATAAAATTTGACCTTTTTAGCTATGGTTTGTTTAGAGATGATAAAAATTGGTATATGTAAAAAGAATTGGTATATGTAAAAAAAATTCACAAAGAATTTTAGAAGATTAGAACTCAACTGTTATATTTACACATCCAAACAACATATTTTTCCTGGGTCAAATTCGGATTTCAGTAGGGTATATTTTTCTAGGAAAGTAAATTTATGTTGGAATGAAAAATCTGTGTTGAGATTATGAAGTAATACCGACAATAAATGCGATTTTATTGGGTGTATTAGATTATAGGTTGGAAATTTTTCCTATTAAATGAAACAAAAAAAGGGATTAGGGACTAGGGAACATACAAATTTCGAAAGCATTAACTCGAAGCCTCAGCCCAAAATTCTGGATGTAAATTTTGAAGTTATTTTATCTTGGTAAAATATAATAATTTTGTCTGATATAGTTCTCGGTTTATCTATATTTTCTCATCTCTTATTAGGTGATGCACCATTACCGTAGCCTGGATTCAGGACTATCTAGCCCTGATGATTTTGAACAAGACTTTGGATATGATCATTGTACCACTCGTAGAATTTTGAATGTGGGTGGAAACGAACTTGTCTTGAATTCTACGATCGCTTCTCAAAACGACTCTTCAATACAAAGAAGGTATTTATTAGCCTGAGAATGTTAATTGAAGACTTTGGAACTATTTTATTGGACATTCTTGGTTTGGTTTGGCTCTTTAATCTTTCAGATTATATGATAACTATTTCGAACCAGAAAAACTCCTTAAAAGCTATCTGAAATATAACGCGTGCACTAACATCTGAAAAATTACATAGAATTCGTGTAGTCTTACGATGTACAGTAATAAAGCTAGTTGTTTACTTTCACGTTCGGGCTTTAGGGAATATTTAAAGCCAACTCATTAATTCGGTCCTCTATTATTCGAATTTTTCTGTACTTTGAATAAAATTCCTGGTCCTTTCAAAATCGTTTTGAATGTTATTATGTATATATCTTTCCAACGATAAGTTTTTGTACTGTCTTTTGGTTTTTCTTTTATTTCAGCTCACCACCGAGAGATTTATCCTTACAAGTACCTTGTCGTGCAGAAAGAGTAAAAGAACGACCAAAATCAACAAATTCAGATCTCGTCATTTTACGATCTTCAAGAGATACTCGTCTCGAAAAACGAGAAAAAATATCACCGAAGAACAACTTGGAGACGAGAACTTCCCGTCGGCAAATGTTGAAATCGGCATCAGCGTCGGATATTTTAGACAAACCGAAACATGAAGAAGCAAACGCCTCGGTAGCCGTAAATTTAAACGATTCTGATCGAAACGAACTTTACTTATCGGCCGATCAATTAACGCCGAGAACTTCTCGGTCCCGATCAAGAAACGAACATAAAAGAGAAATGAAAACGAGCCCTTCTCCGTTACACCGAAGCCCAATGTTATCGCCTTTCGGTAAAAGTCGGAACTCGTCGGCTTCAGATTTGTCGTTATCTACCGACGATTTAGCGTTTAATTTTCTTTTACAATCGCAAATGAGAAATTCTTCGTCGTCCTCTTCAATCGATGGGAAGGCGCCGAAAAAATTGTCGTTCCCCAATTACGCCGATGATAAAACACAAAGTGCTTGGGATTTATCACCAAGAAAATTTGAACAAGAAACGACTGGTGACATCGTACAAGCCGAAAGTTTGTCGGTATTAAATCGTCGGTCGTTCAACTTCGAAGAGTTTTTCGTTCATGCCGATAACTCAAACTCGGGTTCGGCACTCGCTCAAGAAGCACTTGATGCTGCAGATATTCTGAAGGAGAAAAAGTGAGAATTTTACCATTCATTTGATCGTTTTTAAAAGGCAGCACAAATATCACATTTGACTATTAAAATACCCGGTACAAGATTATGAGCTTCTTCAACATTTAACCATCTAAAAAGTCTATAATTGACCTTTTTGGCTAAATATTTCTTGACTTATTGTCACTTAAAATCATAATGATAAAATTATGCACTATGATGCGTTCAGCTTATCTACTGCTCGGCGGGTGCGACGCCGGGTAACGGCTAGTTTAGTTTCTAGTATTCTATTGTTTTGTAAATGAAGCTGGCTCTCCATTACTGGCTTCCACACCCCAAAAAGTCTCTTGCTTTTTACGATTCTTATATGATAAGATAATAGCTTGACTCTGACTTACCTCATATTAAGATATATTTCTTCAACGGAAATTTGTAGGTACAATGACACTAGAATAACTAATTTTTTTTTTGTTAACTTTCTAGAGAACAACTGAAGCTATTAATCGAAAGTTATCGTGAAGCTGAAATCAGTCGTGTGGAAATCGAGCGTGAGAACATGAGGCGAGCGCGCGAGAACGAAGCAATATTCACCAAGCAACAACACCACCTAGAAGACTTGTTACAACAGCAGAAAGAAAAATTACGTGAGGCCCGCGCGGACTTGGGTGATTTTCAAAAGGTTTTATCAGTAGAGAAACAACACCAGCGGGTAAACGTTGAAAATGAAGTCGATAATCTTATGCGTCTTAAACAAGAGCACCGCGCGTGTTACGATTGGAGCGAACACGAGTTACGTAAAAAGAAATTCAAACTGAAAGTCAAAATTGAAGAGTATTGGAAAAGAATGGATTTATACGAAACTCTGTTACTCGAACTCGAATTAGAGAGGAATAAAGTGAAACAGGAGGTCGATGAAAAATTACAAGAACGAATTAAGGAGTATGAGACTCAACAACAAAATGAATTGAATGAAATCCGTGAACAAATTGCCGTGACCAAACATGATATTGAGACGTACACTTTACAGCTTGAAGAAGAGAAAGAACGATTATCGGTCACGGCAGATGAGCTCGGTTCTACAGAACAGGATTATGATAGAAAGATAAGCGATTCTGAGCGTTTTGCGCTTGACGTGAAACAACAGGAAAAGGAGATGTTATCTTCATGTAAGGACGATATTACACGTGTTGATAAAAAGATGGATCAAATCAAAGAGAAATTACATCATTATACTATTTATAAAATGCACGAATGCAGCCAAGATGGCGGAGATTGTTGCCATAACGATAGTACACAAGAAGACAGCTTAGATTGCAATTTAACAGAGGACAAACAACGTTCCGCCTTAGACGATTTATATCAAGAAAAACAAGAACTTGAAACAACTTATGACAAAAAGGTTGAGAAGTATAAGATCATGCTTCAAAATGCACAGGACGCTTTAGCAGATTTGAGGCAGGATAAAATAACGGCATTGGAGGAGTGTCGGAATAAAATAGCCGATAGAAAAAGCGTCGTCGTTAGATTGGAACAGCAAATTAGCGAAGAAACAGACCATCATTTGAGTTTGAAGAATGAGTTGAAAGCTCACGAGCGACCGCGTTCGTTCATCAGCGCGTGCCCTGAGGAATCAGAGGAGGATGTTATTGCAAACGAGCAACAAATTGAACAATTATTACAGTCTAAAGATAAAGTACGGAAAATACTTGAGGCTACTTTACGTGAGGAATTCAATGAACTTAAAGCTACGAGAGCGCAGGATGGAGATGATGCGCCGCCTGTGGAAACGGAATCGTCAAGCGCGGTCGATAAAGCTGTCAATTTAGTTTTCCATGCAGGGAATTCGTCAACGTATATTGAAAGTTTGATCAAGAAAAATAATCAATATGAACAACGAAGGAGAGTTTTAGGAAACATTCGAACTGAACTTCAAGACTTGATGAAATATCAAATGACACTCCATCGTGAAGTTGCTGAAAACTTTTTAACGCAGAAAAGTTTATTTGAGGAAGTGCGATCACAGGAACGAAAAGATATACATGATACAATACAGACTTTAATTTTAGACAGTGCGGACAATGATGATGAATTATTATCACATATTTTCAAAGAATCGGAAAGAATCATTGAGCACCAACGAAGATTGGATGAACTGGAAAACCAGTAAGTAATGATTGGTTGATTTTTTGTTGAAAGTTTATGATAAATTGTTGTATTAATCTTTAAATTTAGATCTACAGTTAACGCTCTGTAATTCGACGTTCTGTTATTCGATAGGCTCCCTTATTCGATGAAATTTAAACTCCCCGTCAACAAGAAACTCTCATAAACGACGCTCCCTTATTCGATGAAAATCAAATTCCCCTTGAAGATCGAATTAGAGAGCGTCAACTGTACCTTACCGTGTCAGGGAGAGAATTTGCGAAATAGTGAGCAAGAATTTTAAGGAAGTGAAAAAGATCAGTCCATTATACAGAGCTCTATAACTACCCACTTTATTGAAGGGCATAAACCTGATGCTTTTATGAAAAAAATAAAAATATCTTTCCCATTGTACTGAAACCATTGTCTAGAAGTTTTCATGTGATTTAATCACACAAAGGTTAAATTTATTCGAATTAAACATATTTATTGTCGAAGAAGTAATACTTAACTGATAAAGATTTATTTTCCTACCTTGTATCTTTTTGGTTTCAGAATGTATCAAAAAATCACCGAGAATTACGATTTACAAGAACGATTAGATGCTATCAACGAGAAATTATCGACAGCACTCGATACATTTTCGATCGAAAACACGATGCTATCGAGCGAGAATCCTGAATTATCGAGTGAATACGACTCATTAAACGCGGAGAAAGTGAAATGCGAGAATTTGATCAATGAATTACAAGAACGTTTGTTTGATGAACGTAAAGATTATTTGGAATTGTTGAGGTAAAAAGTTAGCTTTACACCTTAACACCCTCTTCTCGAGATATATTAATTAGTTTCATTGTCACTCTCTCTTCAAAAGAGGGTTAAGGAAATTTCGAGTTATCGAGTAAGGTTTATAAGGCATTGTTAACTGAAGGGACCATAAAACCTGTTCGAATTAAGGAGCCATTCGAGTTATAGAGGTTCGAGTTAAAGCGACTTCACTGTATTCCCAAAAGACCGTTACCATAACACTCACACTATGCAATGATTTTTTCATTGCCCTAAACGGCTGGTCGATTTTTATTCAAATTTCAAGAATATCTTTCCGAAGCGTTTTATTTTAATCAAGTTCTCCGCTAATTCTTCCTCTATATTTCTTCTTACTTATCCTTTTGATAGGAGCAAGGATGGTTATGACGTCATTGGACAAGGTAAGCGTCTCTTCTTTTCACTCATTCTAATGTCTCTTCGAATGAGGAAGTATCTGAGATTTAGACCAAAATTCAAGGGGGTATCAAAAAAGATGGTTCTTAGTAGGGGCAAACCCTAAGGATTCGTAACATCTTTGGTGGGGCGCAACTGGTTAAGAAAGTAGATAGGATTTTGAAACTTTTTTGAGAGGGGGTCTAATATGAATATATTAAAAGTTATCTTCCATCGGTATATTTTTGGTCGAGTATTCCATTGAAAATTTCTCCATCTTGGATAGTGGATGATAACGTATAACATCAACTCTAAAGTGCTCTACAAAGTTGTGCAATCAGGAGCAGGATGGAGTCTCATATGAATTTTGTAGAGACGTACATTGGCTACCTTGGCTACCTTGGTTACCTTCCTACCATCAAACCGACCTCTCTTTCTTTATTCAAACCGAAAATATTTTTTCAGAGTATCGCGATGAACGGCACACCTTATTTCAAACAGAAGGGAACAAAGCGGCCGCAGACGCACTACGAGAGGTGAATGTTCTTTCTAATCTTCCTTCACAATGTTGCCCAATTGCTGAGATTTTCTGTGTGAATAGACCTTTTCATAAATTACGTTACGAACATCATGCCTCGTTTTGAAATTGTTGACATGGTGATTAACTCCCAGCGGATTTTATTCAAACTACTTTCTTTTCATTAAAAAATCATTTAATGTCTCAAGAGACATAATCACCATGGTAATTGTTTGAATACGAGGCAAGTGATGTTTGTGACGTAATTTATGAAAAGGTCTATTCTACCCAAAGAAATAATATGGTTTCGCTTTTTCCAACCATCTTTATTATGATTTAGAAATTGATGTATCCATACATACATTTATAAAACGACATTATGTTGTAACTTAGAATGAAACTTTTAAGAATTTTTCGATATGCTGTTATTACAGGTATTTATGGGTGAAAATTTGATGGAAGCGCTAAAGAAAACTGGTTTTGAACATTCATATAAAACGACTTGTGGTGGATGGTCGTAAGTTTCTCTTTATTTTACCGGGATAATCTTGTAGTTCACCTTTCAACGTTGGAAGCGTGAGGAGACTGGGTCTGAGTCTAGGTAAGATTAACGTCAAATCATAGTCATTATAAAAAAACCCGGTCTGGCATTGTATTGTGTTAGCTTTTTGTTCAATTTTCTTTTGCTACAAACAAAAGACAAGTTGCGATTTGCATACTTTTTGACCACGTTACCAAAATCTCCTCTTGGGATTGGTCTATTTTCGAATCACATGATCAAAAAGTTTGCAAAATAAATCGATTTTGGTACGTAAGCTCCGTCTTTTACCAATAAAAAGAGACAAAAGCCTTCCAGACCAGTGTTTTTATAATGGCTATGGTCAAATAGCTAAAGACGTTCCATTGATTTTCTCACGGACAAAGAATTTGGGCGTCAATCCTACCTGGCAAACTCCTAACCCAGACTTCTCACACTTTAAGAGTTGATATATATGTATGTTCCCTTTTTGGTCAATGCAAAGGCTGTTTTACAATCAGGGAGGTACTTTATTGGTTAATGGCGGTGTAAAGTTCCAGAATTGCAAATACTTTTCTATTTGCATACCTTGATGGTTATACGCTGACCAACGTTGTACCCAAATCCCCAAAACTTACAGGATAGTCTTCAAATTTTATCATCTGAATTTATCCCCTGTAGACTATAATGTCTTTCCTTTTGAATTTGAAATGATGACGTTGATTTAAGGCGAATTGACTCATTCATTACAGATACCTTGGTCAACAAAAAGATGTTTGGTTATTCAAGAAGAGGTCTGATACACCACAAATCATCAGGTACTACCATCTCAATCCAAGTTTTGAGTCACGTTCTCACTGAAGGGGTCAATATTAAAACTTATTAGATTAAGTTACTAATTTCGAGACTGGTTGTGTTTTGATAAAAAAAATGTGAAGGAAATACTAGACTGGAGTCGTTTATAATGCGTGTAATACGGTAGTATAGGCGTTATATGATAATACGATTATTGTTACGGGATTTAGTTGTTCCCTTTATTACTTTTTGCTTTATTTCTACTATGTTCGAATTAGTCGTCTAGCTTGCTAGACTAAGGAAATGCACGATTAGTGTATTATAAACTATCCAGTAATGGTTATCTATTACTTTTCATTTTCAGTATGATGGGGCGTGGCATTATCAAAACTTCTGCAAAACGTGTTTGGGAAACTGTTCGAAATCCTTTGTCAAGATTGATCTATGATAAACTGATTAAAGTATGCACAAGTTTTTATTAACATTTTTTAACCTTTCTTTATGAAATATAAAACTCACAGTGGCAAAGAGAGTTATATAATGGCTTAAGAACTCCATTGGAGAGGTCTTTAGTTCTTGCTTTACAATGTTGTCAGGCGCTATGGCCTAAAGTATCCAGTACACACGAGTAAACTCCTCATTCTGGTCTGATCTCAGTTAATTTATTGATCTTTCAGTTTTTTTAATAGATCTTTATGTTATTCTTGGCTTTGCATTTCAAAGTCACAAATCTTTCGTAATTTGGAATAATTAACATCTGCGTTTTTCAATAACGTCAAAACTGTATCTTAAAAATAATTCATTCTTTTATAGAAAATCAATATAGTGGAGGATTTTTCAGAACAACTCAAAGTTGGTAAGTCACAATTCCTTTTTTAATGGACTGAAATGTTTACCCATTTTAAAGGTTTTGTTAGTAAATAAGAGTGTTATCGTTTGCTTACTCATCAATTTTAAATTACAAGCTTTTTCACATTGAATTGACACGGATGTGGAGCAAGATTGGTCAGAAAGAGGAAAAGAAAAACGTTTTTTTTTGCTTATATCAGCATAATATAACACCCGGGGGGGTACTAGGGCAAGATGGGTTACGGGGATGCTCCGCTGGTCAGGGTACCTTTTTTAACATCCACGAGTCCCAGGTAGGGTCGCAAAAAAACAACAAAATAGAAATATCAG
Organism: Clytia hemisphaerica; assembly: GCF_902728285.1. NCBI lineage: Eukaryota > Metazoa > Cnidaria > Hydrozoa > Leptothecata > Clytiidae > Clytia > Clytia hemisphaerica. The sequence continues at coordinate 168,100 of NW_027104234.1, read as the reverse complement.
TCCCTCGTAGGGTGCCTATTTTTGGAAAATTTGGGGAAAAAGTAGAAAATTTGAGAACATTTTGGAATTTCAGTCCCATTCAGGGTCACTTTTTTCGCAAATTTCGAGTCCCACGTAGGGTTCATTTTTCGAACTCCAGCGGAGCACCCCCGTCGGTCGACAAGGGTAGTACCCCCCCTCCGGGATATAACAATAGGAAGACACTGTCCTGATATGAAATAGGTGTCTGATATGAAACGGGAACACTTGTGTAAAAATAAAACCTTTAAACAAAGCTCTCCTCCTAATTGTAAGGTCTGTTAGTACAAAAATACTTCAGACAGTGATAAAAGCATGAAATTTGACACAGACGACCCTAAGAGGATTTAAAACTTGATTTTAAACAGTAACACCAAATTTTGTGACCTGGCCACCCGTTAGATGATGGCTGGGCAAAAAAAATATTTTTTTGAGAATATTCCAGTCAAAACTTAAAAGTCGAAACTTAAAAACCTTGTAATTTCGCAACAAGTTGACCAAATTTGATGTTTTATACGCGAATCCCTCTCAGGATTCGACATTCCTATAAATTTGTTGACACTTCTAGAAAATTAGCTAAAATTCTGTATCGTTATTTCTCGTCTATCCTCGAAATCTTCTAATTTTTTGGCCTTGTAACAGTTTCTATAACTCATACATAATTCGAATAAATTTCTACTTTGTTAATGTGTTCGTCGAGTCATGGAGTATCCACTGTATGTATGATATTGTTCTTCTAGTGTACATGCAGCACCAGACCCGTTTATTGTTCGTCAAACAAAAGAAAGATTGTTGTTGTGTACACAATGAGCGCAGCGAGCGCAACAAATTCATCGCAACGCACACCTCAATCGAACATCCTGATTGTCCTGAACGCAAAAATTATTCACGCCTAAAGGTAAATTTCGTTGGAATGCACGTTTTTCATAAGGACATCCAAAATTTTTGAAATTGCTCTTAATATTTTTGCTATCCAAGCCTTATGCTCTTAAATAGTTTGTTCTTAAAAAATAACGTACAGTTGACGCTCTCTAATTCGATTTTCAAGGGGAATCGGATTTTCATCGAATACGGGAGCGTACCAAATAGTGGGAAGTCTCCCTAATCCGATAAACACGAGGTAAATATCGAATTATAGAGCTGAGAAAGAAAAATATAAGCGAGACTCGATTGGTTTGAACGCGAATCCGGACAAATGTCTAAGTTCTTGCTGAAAACCTAAGTTCTTCGGAAGAAAACTTTCGATATTTGCCTGTTTTGAAAAGTTTTGAGGAGTCGAATTTCGAAATTATAATTCAAACGCAAAAAAATCGAAAATTTGAATTTCGAACTCCGTCCTAAAGGCCTTTTTACACGCTAGAAATCGAATAAGAGAGCGAAAAACCTTCAAGGGACTTAAAATTTTCATCGAAAACGGGAGCTTATCGAATAATAGAATGTCGAATAGTAGAGCGTAGTTTATAAGAGTTTCTTAAGGAAATTTGACGGTGACTTCCAATTTGATCGAGAACGGGAGCTTATCGAATAGTAGAACGTCGAATTAGAGAGCGTCCACTGTATAATGACGAAATGATTTTAATTTTATGGTTCGATTCTAATGATATCATATTCTAGCAATGGTAAAGTTCTCATCGATACAAACAATTTAATTTGAAAGGTAACCCCTTAGTACTGAGACTGATTTCTTATTCTTATCTTTTCTTCGGGTTTTTCTGGTGCCTTCTTTTCTAAAGGGGAAACTCTAACTATGATTACAATATAAAAGAAAACTCGCTCTAACATTCAGGTATTACCGAGTGGCTGGATTGTTGAGCCATATACAGAACACGGCGAGGACTGGAGTCTAGTCTGGTATTTAATACAGGTAATATATACATCTTCTACCAATAATATGACCTCTTTTGAATAGGGCTGTTCCATTTATTGTCTCTAAAAAAGGGTTAAACAATTATTCCAGGTCAAAAGGATAACCTTGAGAAAATGCGTGAAATATAATTAAGAATTGTATACCCGTTGGGAAAAAATTGCTTTGCTCATAAATGATTGAACAAAAAAGAACAGCTTTTATTCCCCACTCTGAAAATTTGAGTACAATTTTCAACACCCTGAAATTCATACTAGGCCCACAAATTATTAACTACTAATATGCAATTTCTGTTTTTAGATTGATGTTGGAAAAAGTTACTTACCTTCCTTCTTCATTGACTCAATCGCTCAAAAACTCCCGTTGAGTATTCTGTCGCTTCGTGATTATCTCATCCTGTCATGAAAGTAAGAAACTCGTTCCAGCCCCTTGCAAGTGTTGGGAAGTCGGTTTCCTGATACTATAAACATATCCAACTGTTATTGGTTACACATTAGACTGCATAGGCGTAGCGAGATACCCTGCAAAATTTATGAGGGAGTGCCGACGTTTATGATGACAGATTCATTATCTTTTGATAAAGCAAAGACAATAATTACATCTTGCTACGCTTATGGGACTTGCTAGCATCATATACCAGATTGGCTTTAATGGGAAGTCTAAGCTAGTAGAGTGTATTGTATTTTAATGGTATAGAGAAATCAGTAGTGTAAGGGGGCAAGTGGGGCGCAAAATTTGTGTAGTAGAGTGGTAAAAGTATCATAAAAATCTGCTCTCCTACACGAATTTTGCGCCTCCCTTGTCTACGCTACCGGATAAAATTCTTGTCTTATATGGCCTTATATTGAATCTTATTGTTTTGTAATTCTGACATCTAATATTGAAACGTTCGACAAAGTTATTTTAGAGTTTTATTTAAATGGCAACACAGACCTACGTTTGATTTGATATAAAGAATATATCCTGACTTTAAACTAAAATATCCGAAGAAATAAAGATTAGAAGGTTTCTTTTTCTGAGATACATTTTTTGGTATCATTTTGATAATTATTTTTGTTTTTGATTAATAATTTTATTTTTTTGAAATTTGATTTTGATATCCACTTATTTGGGTAATTTAATATTACAACCCTAATTAAAAATTTATCTTCGATCCCAACAGCCCTTTGAAGTTATTGTTTGAAATCGTCAAGCCAAATTATATTGGAATGACCTCTTAAGCCCATTATATGATTTTAATGATAATTTTCTTGTATTATTCTTGCCGAATCTGTTTTAGTGGTATTTTGGTTTTTACAGGTACCTTTTAGTCGTATTCTCCGAAATCTTAAGTTAAATCAAAACTTAAGCACGATGCCTGTTCTTAACTGACATAACCAAACGGAAAATATAGGGTTATCAAAAAAACACTAAACCCTAGGCTTTCTGACGTATCTTTCAATACGTCTTACGTAATATAAGTGTAAAATTTGAAGTAACTTAAATTTTGTTTCCGTATTAACAGCCTTTGACATATGCAAGCTCAAGATACATATTTTTTGTGCTATCGCTCAGAAAAATTATCAAAAGTGGACGAAAATTGAGTCACAGGAAATGGTCTATATTGGCTGACATTTGAACTTGTTGCCCTTCAAGGAGTAGTGAATATTCTTCAAGATTAATGGCTGAAATGTTAAGGAATTGGTCATCATGCCTCTTTGATTCTGTCTTATCTAATAAATAATATTGATTTTCAATAGTTTGTTTTTAAGGACGAGAGAGGCTTTTTAATTGATATTTATAATAATGTTGTAATTAAAGACAATCAAAGCATTGACACCTTTATAATTTTTCTTGATAAATAAATTTTAAAGACATAAAAAATTATTTCCAAGCATCAAAAATGAAAGAAAATACTATTTTTTATATAGAATAACAATCTATGAATTTTTTATTTTTCATCCATTACCATGTTGAGTTTGAATTTCGATGTGAAATGAAGGCCATTTATTTCTCATCCATAACGCTTGAGTTACATGCCCGGGGGTACTAGGGTTGCCAGCTGACGGGGGGTGCCCATTGAGTTTAAAGCCCGAAGGGCTAGAGTTCAATCTCTAACTTTTCTCAGGCAAGAAAAAGTGAAGCCTTAAAATTTTTGACGACAGATTGAATCTAGCAATTCCTTTGTTTACGATTAATATTTTTTCTAAATTTAGCGATAAATTTTAGTTTCAATCTGTCATTTGTGTCATTTGTTGGCTTCAAATCCTACCAAGGAGATTGACTTCTAGCCCTTCAGGCTTATTATACTTCATTGGGGGTGCCGCACGACTTTCGACCTTTGGACCCTTACCGGGACTAGAAAAAATAGAGAAAACAAAGGAAAATTTTGGGAATTTTACGACCCTTAGCAGGACAAATTTGACCAATTTTGACCAAATCTCGATCTTTCCGGGGGTAAAAAGTTGAAATTTTCTTATTTCTCCGACCCTTAGTGGGACTGAAATTTGATTTTCTGATTTTTCCGACTCTTAGCGGGACTTTGGAAATCCAAAAAAGTACCCTTAACGGCGGCACATTATTTGCCTAAGTATCCCCCGGGGGTTACATGGTTTTTAAACGATACATTGATTTGAAAATATAATTTATTACTTGATATCATCACGAGTGCGGCGCAATCTTGAGGCTTTACTTTGTCATGCCTGGTTTAAGGTCGAAGATTCTCCTCCAGCTCCTGGTGACTTTAAACTCAATATTAACTCATATAAACATCCTTTTTTATCAACTACACCTACACCAACTAACCCGGTATAATTAAGAAGATTTCTTCAGCCAGTGGGGGATAAAAACAACGGACTGAAACTCGATAAGGATCGATATTTCATATTTTTAGAATATACTTTATAAGATTTAAGAATATTTAATTTATGATGAAATTGAACAAAAAAATTGAGAATATGCTAAGAAAGCTAACAGAGCCGTTTTAACTGTAAATTGCCAAACCTCTATCAATCAGCGGCAGCCCCAAGCCATTTAAGATTTTAATGATGACGTCACAGATATTTAATCATGACGTCACGACTCAAAAAAATGATTACGGGGATTTCCCGGTTTTCCGATATCCCGATTTTCTGAGATGGGTGAAGTCAAAATTTTTTGTGAAATCAACAAAAATTAACCCAAAGATGAGGTACAAAGTCGCAAATTCTGGCCAATGAGATCGACTATTGCTCAAAAATTTCGATCTTGTCCCTGTTTCTAAGACATACGAAGGCTATCCAAGATGGCGGCAGCTGCTGCTGGTAAAACCCACCATGGAAATGAAATTAAAACACAGTTTTGTACGAAAGAGGGGAAGTATAGAGTATTGAGACTTTCAGACTATTCTAGACCTATGAACAATACACCAAATAATATTCCAGTCAAGCTGTCTTTTGTAACATTGAAAGGAGGAGGAGATTCTGATGGTGATAACGAAGACAAAATTGCTTTCAATATTGGACGAGATATGTTTTTCTACAACTTTCGTGGCGTAAAAAAGGTATTTAGATTATTCTATGGAACAAGCAGATTCCAACCTTTCTTTTAAAATTTTTGAAATATGATCAAGTTGGCCAAAACTTACAACTTTAACAATTTTTGAAACAGATTTTTCATCAGTTTTTTCAATCAGCAACAAAACCAGAGCAGATAGAGGCTGAAATTAAGACAAATTCAGTTTATAAAGTATAGTAAAAACTGTTGAAATCTCTAAAGGGTTAAAGTATACTTATTATATCAGCAAATTCCGAAAGGTAACTGACAAGGTATTTAAATAAGACAAAAAAAAGACAATAACAAACAGACAAACTCTGTCTATGCCAGACGGTACTAATCGATAAATTCGATTATCGAAGTAGTCGATAATGATCGAAGTAATCGAACAACCATTTATCAATTAACAATCAAATTTGAGTACCAAAATTTCAAAAAAGTTGTGAGTCTTCGATCACTTTCTTAACCAGACGTCCGCGCTCGATAGGATCGATCATCGGAAAGGCTCGATGGCGGATCGATATGTGATCGATGGATTACTTAACGATCCGGATAGAAGATCGATGGAAGATTCAGCCATTAAAAAGTCTTGAGTATCGATCCTTCGTTGATCCATTATCGAGCTAGTATTTCAATCAAGTATATCGATTCGTCATCGATCGTTAAGCGATTCGTCATCGATCGTTAAGCGATTCGTCATCGATCGTTAATCGATTCGTCATCGATCGTTAATCGATTTGTTATCAATCGTAAATCGAGTATGAGTCGATAGGGTTGATAAAATCGATAAAAGATCAATGATAGATCAATAAATAATCGATAACTAATCATAAGCTTAAAAAAATCTTGAGTATCGATCCTCTATCGATCTCCTATCCGGATCGTTAAGTAATCCATCGATCACATATCGATCCGTCATCGAGCCGTTCCGATGATCGATCCTATCGAGCGCGGACGTCTGATCTTAACAACCTAGCCTGGGTATCCAGACTCAAAATTTCAGAAAAAAACACTCTTACCTCAACATACAAAGTTTCTAAAATTTTAGAGTCTGGTGCGACTAAAAAAGTCTGATGCAGTTTTGAATGACACAGTCTGTGAGTGAACCCTTGTTTACAGACTATCAAAACTTTGTAAACGCAGGCAGACACACATAATTTACTTAATATAAAACCTCTTTTACAAACTCAAAAAACTTTCAAAACTACTTTAAGCTACATCAAAACATCAGCCACATTTATAAAGGCTCTTTTCCAGCGGCCATTTTGTTTAGAAATGAACCTGCGTTTTCATTTTCATTTGTTTATCTTTTTTTGCAAGGTCAGCTTTTTCCATAAATTATGCGCACACATCGAAAAATATCACAAACCCCACGAAAATTCTGCTCAGTGACTGGGCGCGTACTGACCAATTAGAGACACTCGCATTTGTAGGGATAGATATCCCTGCAGACGAGTTACTTGGACCAGACCGTAAACCAGAGACAAAATATTAAAAAAACTAGACGGTGAAATAGTTTACGGTCTGGATATCCAGGCTATTAACAACCCTTCGACGAATCGATTACCGTTTGAGTACTTTGATTGTTATTGATTACTTTCGATAACTTTGACAACTTCGATAACCAATTGATTGCTTCAATAACCAATTACTATGATGTATATATCTTTAAGAAAAACCAAAAAAACTGACCTAGAACCAAAGCACAAAAAGAAGACCCGCCATAAAGATTGACCTCTTATTTCCCACCCATTTTGCCTGCTATTTTGTGTGCCTTCGCCCTGGGTTTCCTCAAGTAACTCATATTGCGCGTTCTGATTGGTCGGAGAAAACAAAAGTGGTTTTCGCGCGTGAATCGCATGTTTTAATTGGCCAAAATAAATTTGGTTTCAGATTATTTTGACGCGCTGCTACTGGAAACATATTTGATTAAATCGAAGGTATTCAATATGATCGAAAGTGATTGAAAGTAATCGAACAGTAATCAAAACGATCGAACGAATCAAAAATGGTTGATAAAAATGCCATAATTTGGAGTTGAGTGAGTATTCAACCACCGATAGAATCGATAAGTGGTCATTGATTGTAACAGAAGGGTGTCCACCAAGAAATGAGTCACACTTTTCCTTTATCGCAGCACATATTTGTAATCAAAGATGATTCAAAACTAAAAAGTAAATACAAAATGAAAATCAAAATCTAAACAAAAATAAATGACACGCCTACTTTTATACAAAAAGTTGACAAAAGTTGAAACTGACCTAAATCCTTTAATGTCTACTTGAAATTGAACAATAGTTGAATACAAAAGTGAATAGAAAAGTCTTGAAATTGAAATGTAATAAATATAATATATAAATGAATAATTACCAGTATGCCAGGAATGGGGAGCTGCAAAGTGTGAAGCAAAAGTGAAAATGCAAACAAAAGAATGATGTGAAATCTTGATGTGATGTAGAGTATATGAATGAATTGAAAAATATGAAAACTAAGTATTTGATGTCATTTGTATTTGATGTTGACTCTTCAAAGTCTGAGTGACAACTGAATGATGATGTGTGATGATGTGGTTTTGAAGTATGATATATAAACAAAAAGCAAAGTGGATAAATACTAAACATAGTTGACAAAATTGATAAATAAATATAAATTAATTAATTTCTATGCATAAATTATCATGAATAAACTTGAATTGGGATTTGTATTTTGCAGAACAGAAAAACTACTAGAAAAAGGCAAAGTGGACATGCAATAAAATGATGAAAATGTAGATAGATCCTAAACTGAAAGCTGTGATCAAATTTGAGATATGACTTGATCATTAGAAATTTTGCAGTCTTGAGAGTCAATTTTGCTCATGCAACACTGCACGGACAGCAGATGCAAAATTTCAATTGTTTTGAATGAGTTAAAAACGTTCTAGCCTGTGCCAAAGCTAAGTTTTGAATGAATAAATTTCCACCTTTCCCATATAAGGCGAATGAATAATAATTTGAAAAGCAATAATCTTTCAAGAACAACAAGAACCAAAGTGCAACAAACTGAAATAAAACAAACAATCTCTAACAAGCCATTTGGCTGATAAGATGCAAACAAGCCATTTGATTGATACAATGCAAGCAAGTCAACTCTTGATTGAAACAATTTGAGTGATTCAATTGAGTGAGACGATTCGAGCGATTTGAGCGTTTCGATTGAGTGAGACGATTCGAACAATTTGATTGAGTGAGATGAGTCAAACGATTCGATTGAGTGAGACGATTCGATTGAGTGAGATGATTCGATTGAGTGAGATGATTCAAACGATTCGATTGAATGAGACGATTCAAACGATTCGATTGAGTGAGACGATTCAAACGATTCGATTGAGTGAGACGATTTGCATGCTTCGATTGAGTGAGACGATTCGAGCAATTCGATTGAGTGAGACGATTCGAGCGAGTGAGACGATTCGATTGAGTGAGACGATTCGATTGAGTGAGACGATTCGATTGAGTGAGACGATTCGATTGAGTGAGACGATTCGATTGAGTGAGACGATTCGAGCGATACGATTGAGTGAGACGATTCGAACGATTCGATTGAGTGAGACGATTCGAACGATTCGATTGAGTGAGACGATTCGAACGATTCGATTGAGTGAGACGATCCCAACGATTCGATTGAGTGAGACGATTCGATTGAGCGAGACGATTCGATTGAGTGAGACAATTCGATTGAGTGAGACGATTCGAGCGATTCGATTGAGTGAGACGATTCGAACGATTCGATTGAGTGAGACGATTCGAACGATTCGATTGAGTGATACAATTCGCACGATTCGATTGAGTGAGACGATTCGAACGAGTGAGACAATTCGAACGATTCGATTGATTGAGATGATTCGATCAAGTCGATTAAATGAGGTGCTTTGAGCAAGCTGATTTGTTGAGATGTTTCAAGTATTTCGATAGGTTGAGGTGTTTTGAGTATTTCGATTGGATGGGATGTTTCCAGCAAGTGGAATTGCTTTTGGAGATTGACAAACAAGAATCTGATGTTGCTGGCATTTGGGATATGAGAATTGATGGTTGAATTTTGTAGGTACTTGGTTGAGATTTGGAAGTTGTCAGTTGAAGTTTGGAAGTTGTCGGTTGAAGTTTGGAAGTTGTCAGTTGAAGTTTGGAAGTTGTCGGTTGAATTTTGGAGGTTGTCGGTTGAAGTTTGGAAGTTGTCGGTTGAAGTTTGGAAGTTGTCAGTTGAAGTTTGGAAGTTGTCGGTTGAAGTTTGGAAGTTGTCAGTTGAAGTTTGGAAGTTGTCGGTTGAAGTTTGGAAGTTGTCGGTTGAAGTTTGGAAGTTGTCGGTTGAAGTTTGGAGGTTGGCGGTTGAAGTTTGGAAGTTGTCGGTTGAAGTTTGGAAGTTGTCGGTTGAAGTTTGGAAGTTGTCAGTTGAAGTTTGGAAGTTGTCGGTTGAAGTTTGGAAGTTGTCGGTTGATTCAGTTAGATCTCTTTTGCGCCTGAATCTCATTAGTAGTTCAGCTCTTTCTTGTTGTCGTTGTTCTTTCTTGCCCAGTACTACTAGTCTAGATGCTAAGCGTTCTTCAAACTTCTTGAAAGCTAACACAGTTTGATGGTATTGATTTGAAAATTGTTCTTCGTAGGCTTGAGGGAATATGATTTTTAGTTCCTTTTGAATTGTCAAATATCGACATTTTAAAGTTTCCATTTCCTCGGTGAGAGGCTTGATTTCAAATTTCAACATCTCTTCTATGTCATAATCATATGGGAAGTCCTCAATGATATTACTAGAGATAACATTTTGCTCTATCAAAAGATCTTTCACGTTATTCTTATTGGTTGAAGTTTGTTGAGGATGTTTGAAGATACTGACCATGTTGATTTCTTTGATTGATTTGTTATAATTTACACTATTTCCTCAATGATGATTGACATCTTTTTTGGTCTGAGTGTGTCCACTGTTTTGGATACCAGTGTTGAACCTTTGAATGGTCACTGTTTTGAATGTAACAGAAGGGTGTCCACCAAGAAATGAGTCACACTTTTCCTTTATCGCAGCACATATTTGTAATCAAAGATGATTCAAAACTAAAAAGTAAATACAAAATGAAAATCAAAATCTAAACAAAAATAAATGACACGCCTACTTTTATACAAAAAGTTGACAAAAGTTGAAACTGACCTAAATCCTTTAATGTCTACTTGAAATTGAACAATAGTTGAATACAAAAGTGAATAGAAAAGTCTTGAAATTGAAATGTAATAAATATAATATATAAATGAATAATTACCAGTATGCCAGGAATGGGGAGCTGCAAAGTGTGAAGCAAAAGTGAAAATGCAAATAAAAGAATGATGTGAAATCTTGATGTGATGTAGAGTATATGAATGAATTGAAAAATATGAAAACTAAGTATTTGATGTCATTTGTATTTGATGTTGACTCTTCAAAGTCTGAGTGACAACTGAATGATGATGTGTGATGATGTGGTTTTGAAGTATGATATATAAACAAAAAGCAAAGTGGATAAATACTAAACATAGTTGACAAAATTGATAAATAAATATAAATTAATTAATTTCTATGCATAAATTATCATAAATAAACTTGAATTGGGATTTGTATTTTGCAGAACAGAAAAACTACTAGAAAAAGGCAAAGTGGACATGCAATAAAATGATGAAAATGTAGATAGATCCTAAACTGAAAGCTGTGATCAAATTTGAGATATGACTTGATCATTAGAAATTTTGCAGTCTTGAGAGTCAATTTTGCTCATGCAACATTGATCACCTTCGATTGTTATCGATCATTATTGATTACTTCGATCACAATCGAACGTTCGATTAGTACCATCTGGTCTATGTAGTCCCCATGTAGTCTACTTGGGATAAAACCCCTCTGGTTTTGTTTAAGTGTTGTTCACAGTCTCTAGTTTTTTCTTTTTCTGTTTTGGTGTTAAGCACCGGATGCCAAAATATGCGGTGGCAAAAAATTGTTTGGTTCTCGTCTTTCAACTTCGAAAAAGTGGGTGGATCGGTCAGTAGTTGGTGGTAAAAAAATTCTGTTGTACATTTTTGTACCGTCAACTGCTCTAGCTTGGGACTATCTGACAAAACATGGGACGGCAATTCGGCCACCATTTCACCAAACCATTTAAGTCATTTGATTTGAGTTAAGGAACGGCGTATTAAAAAATACATGATTTCTCTTTCGATTTTACATTAAGTGAAAATACAGACCAGATATGCAACAGTCCCATGTTTTGACCAATCGTCCCAAGTTAGAGCAGTTGACGGTACCAGACATGATTACGTAACTCATCCTAATCCAACATCTTTGTCTTGTTTTTAAAAGAAAGAGAGAAGGCGCTGCATGTGATTTGATTTTTAAAATTTTGAAAAATAAAAAACGAGTGTAAGAAAAAACGTGTGAAAATAATTGGGAAATAGCTGGATTTTAGATTTATTTCAGAGAATTCCACTTGCAGGCCACGTGCTGTATGATAAAATTACTGCGATCAGCGGGTGACAAAGGATTTCTAGCCTAGCGACAAACCGGCATCCCGACCCTCCAACTGCTATTTCTGATGAAAAATTGGAATGTTCGGTTGGGTGACGGGGGAACCAAACAGTTTTTTACAAATTATGGCCAAAAGAGAAAACTCTTTCCGCCTACTAGACAATTTACCTTTCCCGTAATTCAAAAAACAGATGTACGCGCATTATTTTGATGCTCTCCACTGTTTTTAAGTTCTGTCAATCAAGATCAAATTATGGGAAAGGTGTATTGAAACACCAAACAGGTTAAATCAGTTTGGTGCGTCCAGTGCATAATAAAATGCTAAAGAAAAAGTTTTGTGTCAAAAAGTGTCAAGAAGTTGCATATTGTAACGCAAAAACAGACACAAGACGTTTTTTTGTCCTGTCCAATGTAATTTAATATGCCCAAGTCCAATTACATAGTCGCCAAGTTTTGAAATTCTGAATGCAGGACAAGATGCGAGCACAGCATTAGCTTGGGTATCCAGACTCAAAATTTCAGAAAAAAAACTCTTACCTCAACATACAAAGTTTCTAAAATTTTAAAGTTTTTCAACAAGGATTCTGCTCAGTGACTGGTCGCGTTTTAATCAATTAGCTGCCCTCGCATGCAGGGACAAATATCCCTGCAGACAAGTTAGTTGGACCAGACAAGAAACCAGAGACAAGATTATAAAAAACTATAGACGGTGAAATAGTTTATGGTCTGGATATCCGAGGCTGGTGCAGCATGCACAAAATAGAGCTGGGGATTTCCAATGGGATTCTAGAGGGCAGAGCCCCCTAAGAAAAATTTTAAACATTGATTTAATCAGATTTAATGGGAAAATTACAAAAACATATCTAAAGAATTTGTACATCCCCTCCCTTTATAAGGGGGGGGGGTAGCAATGTTTAAAAAATCTCAGAAAGGGTGGATAAGAGAATTTCCTGTAGAAAGGGGGAAGCTTTTAAAAGGGGTATGTTCATCTAGAACTGAGAGGGTGTTGACGCCTTCGCAAAATTCTTTGAACCCATCTTTCTAAAAATCTAGTTTTGCAGTCCTGGACTGGGTTAGATTTTCATGCTCGCTTCGCTAGCAATCTATTTTTCAGAAGGCATATTATAAATACACTCAAAAGCACCTCTTTTTAGGAGTGAATTAGCTATCATTTTGGTTAATATGAGTGGTGCATAATAATGTCTTGAAAGCGGGGGGAAAAAATCCCAATGACCTAGAGTAGGTTGCTCTAGACTAGGGGTAGTGACTCCCTTCTGAACTACGATCATCTTCATTATGTTATTGGTTGTATTTTGTCATTTTTGCGTGTATTTGAGCGTGATTCTAATGAATATTAAAAGAAATTTCCTTGGGCTAATGATTTAATTGTGAAAATGATAACCAGAAGCGTCAAGTTTTTACTTAAAAAAACTATATATTCGACCTTCACTAAAGTATGTCTCAAAATAATTTGCATCTGAGACAAAAATGGCTAACTTTTGATAGAATTCGAATCGAGTTGCGGTTTTGTGCTCATTGAAAAGGTATTTGTGAGTGTTGTATTATCAAGCAAAAAAAAAACTGGAAAAAAAGATAAATGAAAATGGAAAATGAATAAGAAAAAAAACTTCTTGTAGAAATGTGGTATGATTACCATTTTCACAGGAGTGATTCTTCAATCTTAGATCATCATCACTGTGAAAAAAATTTTCAAAAATATTCATTCAATCAAAAGATATCAAACAAAAATTATTGCTGGTTGGCTTTATAAAGTAGTAAACAACGACAAAATAACAGCCTATTGTCAATCAACCAATAACAAACTTTGTGTGTTTGGTGAAATGGGTGCCGAATTGTTGTCCCTTGTTTTGATAGAATGGTCCCAATTTAGAGCCATTGATGAGACAATTCTAATTATGAATATTTGAAAATGCGGGACACACAGATGATGCGGGTGTATAGCTGGACAAAAGGGTGATTTGCATACGTGTCCCGCAGGATGAGGGATACTTGGTAACTATGCAATTGATAGCTAGTCCCTGTGTAACCTATGGTAAGTAAGTATATTCATCTGGTGGCTGTCGGTGGAGCCGGGAGTGAGGGAGTCTATCTCCTTTTCTATTTGCGCCAGACCTGGGAGATAGAATGCTGAGGTGGAGCGCCGCACCTACTCTCAGCTCCCAGTAACTTACCGCCTAGATCAGATTACCCAATCTAAGCTACTCATCCGCTGAGTTGGCGGTGACTGGGGATCGAACCCACAAACCTTAGATTTTAAGGTGCTATACTTAGAAACAAATATTAAGCTTTTAAAATCAGGGAGTCCTGACTATTCCTTAAGAACATGCTGAGAACGCCTTATATTCTTCAAGTGTAGAAGTGATCTTGTGATTGCGATACATGACTTTGTGGATCCAGAGCTATCCAGGCTATTTCTTTACGTTCGTTGTTGGATTCCAGGATTGTGCAATTGCTTGAGGAATGAAGTCAAAAATTGAGGTTTTTCAGTGGGAAAATGAAAAAGGTTCCAATTTTAGCTTCACCAATCGACCGGTTCATTTTTTAAAAGCTTCTATTGGGCCTGGAAAATTTTGGGAGCAAAGGTGGCGAAAACTGAAGGGGGATGCAAAATTTTGATTTTAGGTATAGGGGAATAAATTATGGAATAAATGACCTTCCCCCTTCGAAATTTGGCACCACTTCAAGTATACTCCATGTGTATATAATTCGACATCTTTCACGCCTTCTCTCGAGACTGTACATGTTCAGATGTTTAAGTTGTTCCCAATAATTGAGGTTCAATCGAAGAGGAGAAAAAAATGCAAAATCTACCTACCTTCTGAGAAAACCGCCATTTTTCATTATAATTCAATACACTTTTGAACTGAAGGGGGTCAAACTTCCTTTGGAAAAGTGGAGGCTTACTAAATGTGTTGTTCGATTTTTTTAGGTCGAAAATTAAAAGGAGGGAGTTTTTTGGATATGGATAACATATTCTCAAGCCCAGTTGAGCTAGAATCTGAGAATGTGTCTGTGTGTCTGTCAAAAATGGTCGGATCTGGCTGAAATTTGGCACACTTGTTCCATGGGTGAATATCTGAGGGTGCTTTTTTTTACTTTTCAAAATTTTTGATTTTCAAGGCCTGCGCAGTTATCTTTTAGGTCTTTTTTTTTGCTATTATTGACCGTATGAATAATTTGAAGCATCTGAAGTTGAGCCCAGTGCGCTGCACACATTCGACTTTATATATCGGTAAATGAATTGACCTCGTTCACATAAAAACACTTTCTTATCAGACCTTTCTTCTTCTTTATTGTCACTTTTTTGTCTAACCAAATTGCTCATTTCCCTTGACAGGCACCTGATCTCAATCATCCAATAGACAGACGAACATACAAAGGTCCCATACCAACATGTCACGATATCAACTTGATGACAAGGACACCGCAATCAATCGATCTACTCATCGGGTTTACAGCTGGCCAAATTCAATTGATGGATCCCATCCAGCACGAATGCCGAAAATGTTTCAATGATGAGGTTTGATGGTCTATGTTGTCTTTTCTTTGCCACTTAAATTATAAGGGTGTCCTTCCTGTTTTTGCTCTAGGGGAAGTGTTTATAATTTAGTCTCCCTCCAAAAAGGATGATATTATAAAATTTTGACTTTCTGGTCGGTCGGGCTTATAGAACATACACTGAATTAATTTGGTCTTGCTTAAAGTGAGCAGTTCACGATTAGGATGCTACTAAGATTTTCTGGTCGGTCGGGCCTATACTTGGCCTTAGCAACCTAGCCATGAAACTAAGCTTGAACCGGGAAAGCAAACAAAAATACCTAAAAGAGGCATTTTCGGCATTATTTAGGATTAAATTGTGTTACAGATTGTATTTGAATACCAAATTTGAGGTATTTTTGACGTAAAATGAGATAAAAAAGCCAAGATTTTTGAAGTTGCTAGGCATTTTTGGCTCAAACTCCATAGGCAACTTTTTGGCTGAAATCGGGGAAACCCTTAGCAACTGCAGCCCTGAGCCGGAAATTAGGGTTGCTTATAAAAGAAATATGTACTCATCATTTTGTTTGGCTTTCTTTTAACAGAGATTGATCGAAAAGGGCGCAGTGACTTGTGTCAAATGGTTACCTGGTAGCGAATCCAAATTCTTAGTCTCTTATAACAATCCGAACATTTACATATACGATAAAAATTTACCTTCACTCATTACTGAACCACAATTAGCCGTCTCCAAACGAGGCAACGGATATACTGTAGAAGTATGTAAAAATAAACAAGACTATAATCCTTTATGCCGCTGGAAAGTTGGTCATGGAGGTGTCAATGAATTAGCTTTTTCACCGGACTGTAAACATTTAGCGATAGCCAGCCAGGACGGGTATTTACGTATATTTGATTTCGAGAAACAAGAACTGATAAGTAGCATGCGATCATATTTTGGTGGCATTCTATGCGTTTGTTGGAGCCCGGATGGTAAATACGTCGTTACTGGAGGTGAAGATGATTTGGTGACCATCTGGTCGTTTTACGAGCAGCGTGTGGTCGCGCGTGGCGAGGGACATCGTTCCTGGGTGAATGTGGTCTCTTTTGATGCATACACGACACAAATAAATGATCGATTCTCACTCGATAACAGTGAAGACGAAGAAACAAATGAATCATCGAATGCATCGTTGAATCATTCTCAGAGTCGTAATAAGGACGTTCTTTCGTACAGGATTGGATCCGTAGGTGACGATACGCAGTTATTATTATGGGACATTGATGAAGAAATCCTGAAACCACAGCGTGTTCGAACGAGGAGTGCGCGCGTGCCAACTTCGGTTAGTTCGAGTTCGGTGAACGTTCAACCTTCATGGACTTTCTCGAGTAATACGATGAAACCATCTAGTCGATATGATAAAAACGATGAGATGCCATCTAGCGGTAAATTTCATACACTTAATAGACTGACTTCTAAAAATCAAAACTCTGTTTCTAGTTATACACCGCCACACGTGGAAATGGACGATCTGTTATTAGGTAGTAAAATATGTCCACGGATGACAGAGACTTCTAAACTTGAACCGTTAGTGGCGAAAAAGATTGCTTACGACAGGATTAGTTCGTTGGTTTTTCGTGAAGATTGTATTGTCACGTCTACGTATGAAGGCTACATCAACGTGTGGGCAAGACCTGATGACCCGGTAAGAATACAATTTTTAAATGTGTAGTCCCGTTCTAAGACAAAGAAATTTAGTGCGTTCTCAAAGCGTGTTGGTTAATTCCGAGAATTGGGCTTTTCCAGAAATTTTCCGTACCCCCACTGTTGAGGATATCCACAGCCCCCTGGATATCCAACCTAAAACAGAATCACCCCCTGGATATACAGGTATTTTGTCCTGTACCCCTTGGATATCCAAGCATTTTGTCCTGTACCCCCTGGATATACAGGTATTTTGTCCTGTACCCCTTGGATATCCAAGCATTTTGTCCTGTACCCCTTGGATATCCAACCATTTTGTCCTGTACCCCCTGGATATACAGGTATTTTGTCCTGTACCCCTTGGATATCCAAGCATTTTGTCCTGTACCCCCTGGATATACAGGTATTTTGTCCTGTACCACCTTGGATATCCAAGCATTTTGTCCTGTACCCCTTGGATATCCAACCATTTTGTCCTGTACCCCCTGGATATACAGGTATTTTGTCCTGTACCCCTTGGATATCCAAGCATTTTGTCCTGTACCCCCTGGATATACAGGTATTTTGTCCTGTACCCCTCGGATATCCATGCATTTTGTCCTGTACCCCTCGGATATCCAGGCATTTTGTCCTGTACCCCTCGGATATCCAAGCATTTTGTCCTGTACCCCTTGGATATCCAACCATTTTGTCCTGTACCCCCTGGATATACAGGTATTTTGTCCTGTACCCCTTGGATATCCAAGCATTTTGTCCTGTACCCCCTGGATATACAGGTATTTTGTCCTGTACCCCTTGGATATCCAAGCATTTTGTCCTGTACCCCTTGGATATCCAAGCATTTTGTCCTGTACCCCCTGGATATACAGGTATTTTGTCCTGTACCCCTTGGATATCCAAGCATTTTGTCCTGTACCCCTTGGATATCCAACCATTTTGTCCTGTACCCCCTGGATATACAGGTATTTTGTCCTGTACCCCTTGGATATCCAAGCATTTTGTCCTGTACCCCTTGGATATCAAGGCTTTCTGTCTTACACCCCATGAATATCCTCTCCCTCTTATAAAATCTTACCCCCTGCATTCAAAATATATTGTTCTCCTTCATTCCAGGGCGTTACTGATGGCGGTGGAGGCGGAACATTAATACAATAGCTGTTAGTAATTTTACACAAAAGATATTTCTACTAGAATATTTCTTTATTATTTTAAAATTATTTTGACAATTTTGATTTATTAAAAGTAGCATTTACATTAAAAAATACAATAATTTAGATTTTAACTTAATTGTTTTATTTGTAGTAATTTTTTTAAAACATCGTGGAATTCCTTTTTCGTTAATTTCATTTCATTCATTTTTAAAATTCCTTTCGTTTGCCAAAACCTTCAATTTCCACTAAGTCTCAATATAATCTGTAGCGAAGACAAGAAAAGGGTTAGGTTTATCTAATTCGAATTAGATAGCGGTTTTGAGCTTGTTGTAAACATATTCAGTGTGTGGAGTGGAATATTAAAAAATAGAACAATTTCGAAAGAATTAGAAGATGAAGAATTCAAAAAATAAGAGCTTTTTTGATTACCATTTCACCAGAGTGATTTTTTTTTATTTCATAACATGATCAGTGTGATCAAAAAAATGTTTATTCAATTGAAAGATTTAGTCCAAAGTTGATCACTGATTGACTGTAATAGTCATCAAAAATACCTAGAATAAAAAAAGTCTTTAAGTAGTCTGTACACAGACCCGATATACGGCTAATTTCGAAATTCCTTGCCGTAGAGGCAATACACAACGATAAACGTGAGATACACTCTTGTACAGAGTAGAGTAATAACCAGACAAAAGTTTGAAGCTGTAGCTGTTGACGGAATAAATATATTTTTTGAGACTTTTTTTTACAAAGATTGAAGTTTTTCTGATATATGAAAATGGTGATTATAACACAATTTTATGAGAAGCTGATTTTTTCTTCATTTTTCAAATTTGTTAAATTATTTTGAATTTTATAATATTTCATTCCTGATTGACGTGTGCAGAACCGCTGTCTATTTCGGATTCCATTCTATTATTTTTGTATAACATGTTATCAGTACCGCACGATACGGGACAAGCTGGAGTTTTTACAAGCTCCTATTTGATTTGTTTGGTCGTTTAGATGTAATAAAAGAATCTCATTACTTTTTTTAAAGAACGCGTCATCTCTATCACTTTAAATTAGTGAAGTATCTTGTAAAAACTCCAGCTCATCCCCACGATACACTATATTTAAGGACGTCCTATAAATAGGGACATATATCTTTACCCCTGCTCACTAGATAGGGTTGGTTAATCGAAGATCACTAGGGAAAAAAAGGTCTTCAAATATAAGGACATCCCTATATATAAGGACGGTCCTTAAATATAGGTTATCGTGCCGTACTGGTTACAAAAGTAAATTGTACTTTGTTTAGATGTCCAATGTCCTTTTCCAATCAGCTATGTTTGTCTCGATAGTGCAATCCAAATTCGAATACAGTGTAGTTGGCACTTTAGTTCTTCTTTCTTTGGTTAAAAAACATATTCTAGATTTTGTACAAATTATGTCCTTCCATCGTGAAAAGAAAAGAATTCAGAAAATGAATACTGAAAAAATTATGAAACTTTCTTTCATGAATATGTTTTGATGTGGTTGACTGGTTTTGAATTCTTTTATCGACTTTAGTTTATCTAGAATCTGACAATATATGTATGTATATCTGTCCCAAAACTTTGAGCTCAAAAATGTTCATATTTGGCATACCATGTCTTTTTTAATTATTGTTCAAAATTTGTTTTGATCTGGGGAAGAGTTGTGTAGGAGCAGACTAGAGATACTTGAAATCGTTGAAATCTAAAATTGGAAAGTATTTTTTCTGCAAAAATCGAAAAGAATTAATTTGAGTAAACTTACCTGAGTCATTTCCGATTTCTTCGTCATCAGGAATAGCAGAAAAAAGGCTGCGTATAAAGGCCTAGACAGCACCCTACAATTTAGAAACTGTCCGTCTAATTAATTGAAGCTCCTTTTTTAACTTATCTAACGAGTTTTGATCTTACCTTAAGGGAACTAATTTTCGCGGTCGAAAAAAAGCACATTTCGTGGGAATTAATTTTATTTATCTTGGAAACTTTTCCTTCATTTTCCTAGAAAGTTTTCTAATTTTTTGATGAAAAATGGCAAAATTTGTAATTGGCAGGTTCTTAGGCGAAAAACCGCGAATTAAGCGAATTAATTAAGGTACAATCATCAGTGTCATAATATATTGGGACTTTTGGCAAATTTACAATTTTTCGAAAATTGAAGTTCGAGCGAGAATGTCAATTTTTAGGCCTTCAACTTGATTTCATCGAGTATTTCGATCTGGGAGGGATTTATTGGTTTTTAGGCTATATTTCAAGCCCTACTGGACCATTTTTGAACTTTTGGATCCTCATTAAATCCGCGTTCAAACTCTACCCTTCGAACCTACTTTAGAGCACTTACAAATCGATTGTGGTTTCAAAACACCCCGGTGAATTTCCCTTTTGTGCCAAGTATTTTGTCCCTGATTGTACCGTGAAGTCGGGTAGCTTGCTTATGTGGCACCCAGATGGTGAAATTCCGACACGCTAAAGCCCTGAAGGTCGGGAAAATTTTCAACATCTGGAAGGTTTACATTACGGAATTTTGCGAGACCGCGTCAGGAATTTTGCAGCGGGAGGTCTGGTAACCCAGCCCTCGTTTTCGGGGATTGGCGGGTCCAACCGAAATATTTCTAGGTTTACGGATAAGGACTGTTGAACCCGACTGAGGATGCGGCACATCAAAGGCCGACTATCATTCCTCTCCGATGGGAAATTGGCCCGCTCCCTTTAGAGCTTTAGCGTGGACGGCCGCCAATCCGCCATCGGAATATCAGATAAGTAGCTTGCATCAGCGGAGGGAAATTTGCATAGCCATAGCTCTACTCTACCATTTTTGTTTTGATTTAACTTTGTATTTTTAATGACCAGCCAGGTCATTCATTTGAGTGCTATGCATGTTAGCCTCCACTGATGCAAGTTACCCGATCTCACGGTATTCCCTCTGTAAAGTGGCGATGATAGATACTAGAGACTAGTAAACCACATCGCTGCAAGTTAAGTGCACACACTAATTACGTTGGCTGAATACAACCTCTTTCTATTGATCCTTTCTAGACGCTGTCGCATAAAGCCATACTTTCATTTCTCTCCTTAGCTACAATGCAGGTTAGAATATGTTGGTATTTCTGGGCATTTTAACGTTTTGCAGAATTTAAAGTTTGGATGAGTGAGAATGAAATTCTCACGCTTTCTACTTTATCTGATCGGACTTTTCGATTTGGAGGGGTATAATGGCTTCAAGGCTTTATTCTCAGCCTAGGATTATCAGATCCTAAGCTCCCATGTTTCAAGTTAAAACTCTACTTTCCAACCCTATATGAACCTTATTCTTACTAAGGGGGGGGGGCTTTTTCTGTTCCGTGGGAAACTACACGCTTCTTTTATAAGATTATACTTTATAAGAATATGCATGATGAGATTTGCCAAAAAATTAAGAATATGTTAAGAATAGCACCATCATGGAAGCTGGTAACTGAATCCAAGAATGTTATTTTTAGAGCATTTTACCGTTAAGTTGTCAGTTATTACCCAGCAATGCTAAAAATGGTAAATTTTGCATGAGGTATGTATTACATATACTAGATTTTGGCTTGGATTGGATCCAAACCTAAGAATACTGTAAGAATATTTCAGGATGATTTTCTCCAAAAAATAAAGAACATTTATGATGAATTGAAAAAACACCATTCGTATAAAAAAAGCTTGTAATGTTAATAACTCCTGAAATAATAGAGATCGAGATAGAGATTTGGACATGAATGAAATATTCTGTAAAGCCTGTGAACTGCTAACATTTATTTAGCTTCAAAATAAAATAATTTTTGACACTTATAAATTGTCACATCTTAGCATTATGACATTTCTGAGAGTAAAGTGTCATAAAAAATGACATATATTTTCGGAAAAAAAAGTTCCGAATATATGAATCGTTTAAGCCGTAATTTTTTTAATATTTAGGACAAAATAAGCCTTTTAAGCTAAGGGAACTTTTTTCTGAAGCCTTTGTTAGATCACAATAGCTTTAAGAATGAACAAAGGAAATCTTAGGATTTTGCTCACTTTAGGCATGATGAGTGACATCATTCCATACAAAAAGTTATAGGGGGTACAGGAAAAGCCCCCTTGTTCTGAACCGGCCCTGAAAGCCTAGTATGAATAGGGTTAAGGCACATGAAACTACTTAGGGTTTTAATATTTTGCAGGAAAATTTCTTTTGTACCAAATATTATGTCAAATATTATACTATGCGGTCTTAATGTATAGAAATATCTATCCTACAGTACAAGACAATGGAGACATTAACAATTTCGTGAATTTCTAAAAAAGTCAGATATCTTTTCCAAACCAAATAATCGTAAAAACATTATGTTCACTATAAAAAACGAAACAATTGTTATAAAAAAAACGAAACTATATTATACGGTTATAGAACAACCGCAATATTTTCTGATTCCCGGGATAACATCCTACTACTACTAGAAGTGGACCTTTCCGCTATTCCTACCCGGTTAACCAGGATTGATCGGAAAGTTCCCCAAGAAAGGAAAATTTTTATCAGATGATTGACTACGGAATTAGAGATTGATGAGAAACAATTGTAATTTCCAACAAACTCAGAATTCAAGAAAATGATATCTATCTACAAAGGGCGCTGGTTTTTGGGATCGTTTTTCATTTCTAAAGGCAAGGCAAATTATCTTAGATTTTTATTACATTACATTAATCTTGATAGCAATAATATCTTGTGAGAAAACAAACTTAAAAAGACAGATTTCGCCACCAATTTTGAAATGTAAGTTATAAAACTGTTGATATAGTCTGTTTTTCAAAATGTTTCCATCAAGAATTGCACTTTAGCTTTCGCAAAAAAAGAAATATTAAACAAAACACACAATAATCAAATGCAAAAAACCTTAGGAGAAACAATTTCCGATGGAATCATTTCTTACGGTTTTCTCGATTTTGGGGTAAAAGGGCGCAAGTTAAAGCTGAAAGTGAATCAAATTTACAATTACAGAAATTCGTCTGAAAAATTCAAAAACTATAGTACGTTAAGGAATTCAGAAAGTAAAAGAAATTATTCTATAAAAAATTAAAAATTAAATGTGTGAATGAAATAGTCGGAAATAACGAGAAAACATGAATAACAGAAAAAAAGTAAAAATTACATAAAGAATCCGACCTAACCTAAATAAATTATGTCAAAATTTATACTTAATCTTTAAATCATCTCATTTCTAAAAAAAATATCATACAGCTAAAGCAACCCAGTTTAACTACATTAAATATAAAAACTATTCCAATTAAAACTACTAAACTTAGATTAGATCATCACAGCGGATGGCCAACGTAGCCAAGATATTATCAAAAAAATGTGTTTTATGACAGTATCAGAAAGCCTCTATGGTCTATGGAAGTTCCTACAGAAAAGTTTCGAGTAGCGCATCCGCCATATTAAAGGTTTTATCTTTTATGTTTCCGTTTCATATCAGACGCGTATTTCATATCAGGACGGTGTCTTACTATTGTTTTATTATGCTGATATAAACAATAAAATGTTTTTCTTTCCCTCTTTCTGACCAATCTTGCTCCACATTCGTGTTTATTCAATATCAAAAAGCTTGTAAAATAAAATTGATGAGTAAGCAAACGATATCACTCTTATTTAAAAACAAAAATTTAAAGTCCCCATAAAAACTCAAAATTTCGTGGATGGGATCAACCACGAAATCTTATCTCTTTAAAGAAAGGGCATGAAGTTAGTTCGTCAAATCTACTCTACAAACGTATTTAGATTAAAATAGTATGTACAAACAAGATGAAACGTCTATTCTCATATTATCAAAGATTTTGAAAGTTATCATCCAAGCGTCAATTTTTTAAATATTTTCTATCAAACGCTTCTTAAATAGTTGCTCTTTAAATATAGGGCTGTCTTGCTCCAATTACAACAGGTAGGACGATTAAAACAATGAAACATACACGTTTCAAACCTGCCAAAGAGCATAATATGGTAGGTTAGCTTGATAGCATTCAGAGCAGTTATCACAAACCACATTATTGGTCAAGTAGAAACAATAAGAAATCTCCCTCCTTTATACTGACACGATGGTATACTTCTCTTGTGGCGGAGAGGGCGTTATCGTGTCATCTTTGCTGGACCAATTAAAGAAACAAAATAACATGGTTGACACCATACACAGGGATGAAAATATCTAATGAAAAAAGAAAGAAATTGATAGTTAAACGAATTTAAATTTGTAATACAAAAAGAGATCCAAAGTTATTAAAGGCATAAGGGGAAATGCGTAAATTTTGAAAGAAAAGTTTTTCCAAAAAAGGAGAGTATTATGTTCATCTCAAAAAACACAATGTGCAACACACAAGGCACTGAAAAGTGAAACTAGGTGAAATTTCGTGGTTG
This sequence comes from Clytia hemisphaerica, assembly GCF_902728285.1. Classification (NCBI taxonomy): domain Eukaryota; kingdom Metazoa; phylum Cnidaria; class Hydrozoa; order Leptothecata; family Clytiidae; genus Clytia; species Clytia hemisphaerica. The sequence continues at coordinate 143,415 of NW_027104234.1, read as the reverse complement.
TGAAATGGTCAGAACTTGCTTAAATTTTTCAAACTTAAAACTAACAGTTTCATGAAAGTAATTCTAAGAAAAGCAATGCTTCGGTTTCGAGATCCGTGTACAAAGTTTAACCCTTGTAAGTAAGTCAGTAAGGGGTATATTATATACACAGTTTCTCACAGCGAAGTAAAGCAGTAAAAAGCTCACCATTGATCTTTTCCAAAAACGCAGAAAGTACCAAGCGTCAAAATATTTCGGTTTGAACACTTTGAAATCGATGTAAAGAATCATGCTATCATCACAACTAGAATGTAAAAAAAAGAATATGAATAATGGATGTTTTTTAAAACATCTGTTCATCCGTATGTAGGGCATATATACAACTCTACCTTTATGTAAGAAAAAGGGTCTGCCCCTGGGAATTTCGAACTTCAATACTTTCAAATATTGTTCCAGGGAAAATTGGTTCTATTTGGCTGAAGCATTCAGCCCCTAAACTTAGTGATTAGATTCTAACCCCCAGGTACATTAGGTCCCCCAAAAAAGTGGTAGACTTCCAGCCCCTCTTTATATTGGTATATTTTAAGGTAACCCCTGCCCCCCCCCACCTTCAAGGGCGGGCTGACGCTATGGTAGGTGTATATTGGTGGAGTAACAGACTTGACTTTTATTCTTAAAAAATTGAATGGTGGGGAAATTTTCTACCTTGGCTCTCTGGAAATTCGTTTTCAAATCAGAGATTTTTTAAAGTGGTGTATGATCTACCCTTGAAATGAGGGGAGGGACATTTCGGGCGCAGAAGGTGACCAACAAAATACTTGGCTATTAATATAAGACAATATATACATGGGTGTTGTAAGACTGTTACAAATTGATCGTATCCCTAGAAGCACTGTGGTGTACATGGATAAAAGGTATAAAAACCAGACAGCCCAGCATATTCTTGATTGTATCGTGCCTGCCCTGAAGAAAGAAAATTGGATATTAATTTCACTCTGACCTGGAAGTTGTACTGGTTGTGTGCATTATATCCGAACAATTGATTTTAAAAAGTAAACGATTCTTCATCAAGAATTTATTAGAGAGTTGTCTCGCATTTCATGATTATCATGGCCAAACCATTCTTCAATCATACAAATTTTCAAAGAAAAAAAAATGAAGGAAATATCCTGAAATCTTTTTTCGATTTTTGATCCAGTTTTGATTTTTTTTAAATCTAGCTTTGAGATAAATACTTACCATGAGAATTCTGGGAATTTTCTAGTGTGGTACCAAAGGAACAAAGATGAGAAGGCCATGAAATATTGAGTCAACACATAAAGCAAACATAATGGAATTGATCCTTCCTCGAAAAGTCGGTCACGTTCTGATATCTTCCCAAACAACAAGCAATGATAATTAACTCTTGATTCGTGGTGTGTGATCTGGATGATTGCCAATATAGCAAAAATAAAGCTGAGTAAACATGTAATTTCTTTTTTCAAACTTTTAAACTGAAGCTTCGATAGGTATATAACACGCATTATCAGCACAATATAATGACATTTTTCTCTGTTCACTATAAAATGACAAAATTATTACAGTTTTATTACAGTAAGTTAAAGAACAATTTTGTAACAGTTTAATGTTAGAAGTCAAAGTTAACAAAACAAGTTAACAAAAATAAATAAAATAAATAAAATAAATTGGCAGGAAAGTTTCATCAACAATTTTTTATCTAAGAAAATATACATCGAATACTTTAGGCGTACAAACTTTTGCGAGGACAGGGGGGGCACGCAGTTACTACAAGACATGATGTGTAGTAAGTGCTTTTTCAACACTTTTTTCAGGACCACCACCCTTTGCAGTTACTACACCTTGGTAGTAACTGTTTTCAGAAAAGATTTCCAGGTACCACCCCTGTTTTTGAGTGATATAATCAAAAACATGCTCGAAATTACCCTAAATTGCAATAATTTTTTAACCTAAAGCCATTTTTGTGCTAGATTTTCTTTTCATTTACTCTCGGGCAGTCTTGGGTACCTAATAGCCGGGGGGTTGGAAAAAATCTAAAAATTTAATAAGCGGGGGGGGGGGGTTGGAATAAAAATGCCCTGGGTGGAAAATGTTCGAAAAGGAGGCTAATAAAGCAGAATTAGGGCAAAAGAGGGAACTTTCAGAAAAAATATTCCTAAATCAATAAATGGGGGGGTTGGAATAAGAATGTCCTGGGTGGAAAATTTTCGAAAAATTAATTAGCGGGCCCCCCCCCCCCGGCTATTAGGTACCCGAGAGTAGTTGGTTAACAGCTGTTGAGAACATTTTAATGATAATTAGGGAAAGCATAATTTCAAAGTTGGGTCTGAAAAAAATATATCTTCCATTTATAACAAAAATATTTTTTTTAACAAAGAATTTTTTCTCAAAAAAAAATTCATTTTTTGTGAAAAATTTTGAAAGTTCTTTTAAAAGAATTAAAATATAAGCACTTACTACACCAAAAGTGCTAGTTTAGTGCTTGGCACCACCCCCAAACAGCAGTTACTACACTGTGTAGTAACTGTTTTCATAACTTCTGAATACAGTACCACCACGGTAGTAAGTGTCATACTGTCTTGTAGTAACTGCACCCCCCCTGGCGATGACGAAAAATTGCGAAATTCATGACATTTACTTTCGCGAATTTAACGGAAAAATATTTTTTGCGAGCATAAACTTTCGCAAATCAAGACATAAAACAGAGAATTTTTACATGAAAAAATGGCTTAGAGGGACAAATACTTCTTGAATTGGCTTGAAACACTTGTCCTTTGACTTATAGTCTTTTAGCAGGCTAAAAATGCCATAAAAGTTACATTTTATTCAAAGTTTGTAGTTTTACAGATTTTCTATTTTGTCAAGTGGCCCTTCGCGAGTGGCCCTTCCTAGAATTTTTAAAGACATTTACTTTCGCGAAAAGGGCCAAAATCTGCGAAAATCGCGAAAGTTTTTGTTCGGGAAAGTTTATACGCCTAAAGTATCCTGCTCAATCAAATTATCCAAATAGAAAGGTAACATTTATTTGTATTGTTTTGGTGTTTCTTGAGAACATTAAAAACATTGAGTCTGTTATTGAGACAGACCTCCTCTGCTACTGAAAGCAAAGAACATTAGATTCAACCAGCAATTATTACCAAACTTTTAATATCAAAATCACAAATTTGTTATGCCTGAGGTGTGCCTGACGTCATACCACCTGCTGCTGATTTTTCATCTTGAGTTTATGTCTAATGGCGTGATTTTTATTTGCATAGATTTTGCATATTTTCCTATGAAATCTGACCACGGAAAATCCACCAGAACTTTTTGGATATAATAATTCAATATGGCAGATGGAAATGCGAAAAGATCTATTGATGAAAAAAACAATCGATGATCAATCAAGTCTCAAAATAATAGGCTTGATTACCCATTGACTATCGGAATCAATTGATACCTCTTTATCATAAGAACCAGTAAAACTTTGATTAGGCTCAGCGCTGTTCTTATTTTTTGGACACTTTGAGCCTCAAATTGTTCTTATCCTGTTCTTATTTATACAGGGTGTAATTGAGGTATTTTCTAGGCGTTATACATACCCAATTCTTAATATTTTGACCCCTACATTGCTGGAAATTGAGTAATTTTAGGCTTAGCATTGTTTCTATTTCTATTTGATAATTTACAGGAGGTTTTACAAAACCTATTCTAACAAATATTATCTAGAAAAGAATATGAATAAGGTAAATAAGTAGTGATAAGAAATATAGTATTATGTCTTAAAAATAACTTAAAATTAAAAATTGCATATAAAAACAAGATTTTAATGCTGCAAAAGCGCTAACCGTGAGATCGGGTAACTTGCATCAGTGGAGGCTAACATGCATAGCCCTGAAATGAATGACCTGGCTGGTCATTAAAATACAAAGTTAAATCAAAACAAAAATGGTAGAGTAGAGCTGCGAGCAGAGCTGTGTAGTTCATTTGTTTTGAAATTTTGCTGCTTTGATTGGTCAGTCATTTGATGGCTATGCAAGTTTCCCTCCACTGATGCAAGTTACCCGACTTCACGGTATATCCTCTACTTGACTCGCAAGCAAAAAATGCGCCGCTAAACTTCTAAAGGAATTCATGAAAAAACAAACCGGAGCTTTTTAATGAAATTAACATTTTCAAAAACTATGTGAAATTACCTGAATTTTGAGCCATAGATGAAAAAATTTGAACTGAGTCAACCTTGAAAACAAATTTACAGTAAAGAACAACTTCCCAAGAAAAAGATCTTCGGGGAAGACAGAACCCCCCTAGCTGGGAGACCTGTCTACTCTGTTCGTGTGATTTCGAGGTATAGCATTTAGTTAAAACAAATAATATTATAGAAATAACAGATTAGCCGGGTATTTTTGTAGATGCCAAATCTGGTTGCAGAATTCTATTGGCTGTTAAACAATTGTTGAAATCACGTGATATTGTTGTTTCGATTGGAAGTGCGCGAACCTGATTGGCTTTTCTGAAAGCTTGTTTTTCCTAAGTGTGACTGTCTTAATTGTGCACTTAACTCCCGAGGCTGCAAGAGTGCAATTGCATATAAAAATCTGTTACTGGGGTCCAAAACACACCTGTTATTTTGAAACCAAATCCAGAATAATAAAGCCACCTCCCCCGCCACGACCCTCGACATGGCCCGAGAATTCTCGGGCCAAAAGTTTTATTGGAATTCGCGTAAAGCCCGAGTATGGCCCAAGCTGGCCCAAGAATTCGGGCCATTTTCTTTAAGAAAAACTTGGTTTCTCTTAATTATATTAAATATATGAATGTTGTAAATTCATATAAATATTAAATGTCTTATTTGGTATGAAAACATAGTTATAAATATACTTAGGGTGGAAATATTTGCTAGTAAACCAGACATCCGCGCTCGATGACGGATCGATCATCGGAACGGCTCGATGATGGATCGATATGTGATCGATGGATTACTTAACGATCCGGATGGGAGATCGATGGAGGATCGATACTCAAGATTTTTTTAAGCTTATGATTAGTTATCGATTATTTATCGATCTATCATCGATTTTTTATTGACCCTATCGACTCATACTCGATTTACGATCGAGAACAAAGCGATTAACGATCGATGACGAATCGATTAATGATCGATCGATGAACGATCGATATACTCGATTGAAATACTAGCTTGATAATGGATCAATGAAGGATCGATACTCAAGACTTTTTATGGCTGAATCTTCCATCGATCTCACATCCGGATCGTTAAGTAATCCATCGACCACATATCGATCCGTCATCGATCCGATGATCGATCCTATCGAGCGCGGACGTCTGACAGTAAACTGGTCCTGGTTTTAAACTGAAGCGTGTCCACGGGAAGCTCGTAAAGTTTTTTTGAGCGATATAAACAAAACAGACAAACCTTGTTTTGTACTATTTTGTTTGACTGGGCATGCTGAATCAATTTAACATTTAACATGGCCCCAACATGGCCCGAATGACTCGGGTCATGTTCGGGCCAAAAGAATTGATAGTGTCTCTCGGCCTGAACATGGCCCGAAGAGGCCCGAGAATTCTCGGGCCATGTCGAGGGCCGTCCCCCGCCCCAAAGTTTAGACTAAAAATCTCCTATAACTATATCAAAAGATTACAGGTCCGAGTGTGCGGGTCAATTATACTTTTGTTTTCAGTGGTTTCATTTTCGACTTAAGCCAACATCTTAGCAACGGGGTGCACGCCCATAGTTACAGGGGTTTGTACAAAAATAAAACCAAACATAGAAACATTTCCATGTTTCACTTTTTCGCATACCAATTCTTCAAAATGAAAATATTTAGGATTTTAAGTTCTTCTTTCATTCATAATTTTTTACAGCACTTTGTTAACAATCTAGAACTTGACTCTACTAGAATTAGAAATATGACTAGAACTAGATCTGCGCATCCTGCTGCTTTCTTCTCTCTGTCTGAAGATGAAAAAAAAGTCTACACACCTTAGGATCACGAATCGAAACAAATAAAAGACAGTCAAGGACTATTAGAAATTAGGATAACTGCTACAGTCTCTCCTACTTAGGAGAGTATCTTAAATTGGATACAAAAAAAACAAAAACACTGTCTGTTTCAACATCCGACATCCGCGCCATCTTTTATCACTGACCTTTGCATCTTTATCTGTCTTTATCAAAATGTAAATAAAACGAAGTGACTACTACCACGGCTGCCGTGGACGTAACCTTCCTACAAGGCACTGAGAGGCCACGGGCACAGAAAAAAGAGCCGTGTGTAATTTGGGAACGGGAGAGCAAGAATGGGAACGGGGGAGCAAGGATGGGAACGGGAGCAAGAATGGGAACGGGAGCAAGAATGGGAACGGGAGCAAGAATGGGAGGACAAAAGAAAAGAAATAGTGTAGGGAATAACAACACGGGAATAAGAACAGGAGCAAGGTCATGTAATACATAATAATAGACGATATCGGCTTAACGAAATTCTCCCCGAATGATTACCCATGATGCATTTCGCAAAAAAATTCAGTAAGTCAATATAGTCCGTGAATTTTTTTACGCAATGCATCATGGGTAATCATTCGGGGAGAATTCGTTAAGCCGATATCGTCTATTGTAATATACGTCGTCTATATGTATTCTTACACAAAGTCATAGCCAATCTTATATTGGTGGAAATTTAATAAACAATCTGCGAAGACGAAGAGACCATTCTTAGTCTTATCAAAAGTTACATAAGCTTAAAGGAATTATACGGTGTTATATACACCCGACTCGTCTGAAACTGATGTCAGCAAAATTTTGATAAAAGAGTCCTTTCAAATTTTTTGGGTGTCAACTGGGCGGGAAAGTTAATTTTTACTAAAAATCCTCAAAAACCCCTAATATGAAAAAAATTCGGCAAAAAGCGGGTGTCAATCACGAAAAATAGTTCCGCAAAATGCACCAGTTTAGTACCTTTGCATCGAAAGTAGGTCCCGTGAAAATTAGTTCCCTTGAGGAAAAGTAAAAAAACTGACCAAACTGTCTGCATACCTGCATCCAGTACTAAGAAGCCCCGCTCTGGGGATCGAACAACAAAGGTGTGAGGTACAAGCACTGAGTTTCTTTCTTTTTTATTCACGCGTCATATTTTTTGAAATCTGGCGATGGATTTTAGTTTCTATCTGGCATGAAAACATACGCAGTTCACGTGTTTTAGATGTATGAAATTATTGGCTTCATTTGCTCCAAACTCTAGCCCCTGCCTTCTAGGATTCAAACTCAATTTCAATACATATGAAATTTCGGTATTGCAGAAATAAACAGTTTTTACGGAATTTCCACCACGCTCCTGCTTCCCACCATTTTCTTCTCATTGCTTGTCATTGATGTCATTTGGTTCCAAAGTCTATGTCTTTTTTCCTGTCATCCTTTCCCGCATCCTTTCCATTGTTTTCATCCAAACAAAAAAATCAAGAAAAAACTCTCTTTAGGGTCGGGTTTTTTCATGGGTCTGCAACAGTAGCGTAGGCAATAGAGCCGCAAAATTTGTGTTGGAGAGCAGATTTTTATGAGACGGTAATTATGTTTTTATATTATGAATGGATAATTAATCATAAAAATCTACTCTCTCCCACCATTTTTGGGACTCGGGACGGATGAGCCCTGATGGCAATTGAAAAATGAATTTGGGATGGTAACGCATGTATTGTATACCTATCATAAAATCGACTTCTCCACCAACTTGCGCTGATACCAGTGGGAGTTTCTTGGGATCACCACCAATATCTTTGAAGCCATTGTGAATGTCATTGATAACATCACCATTGAGCTTGTACATTGGAAAGTCGTGTGCGAGCTTGTCCATACAAACTCCAATCATGGTTGCATCTTCTCCATTTGCGAGAGGTATGTTGACAGAGTAGATGTCATTGCTTGATAGGCTGACTATGATCGCCAAAACCATTAGTTTGTATTGATCCAGCATAAACTTGTTTGGCACGTGTCTTGAGTTGTTTAACGGCTTTGAAGCGGCTGATGAAATCACTACATCCATTATCATAGAAGATGTTATACACCTTTTTGTCAGCAACGAGGATGTTTTGGAACATATAGATGGCATCCTGTGTTGCTATCTTCAATATCGGCATAGAAAGATAGTTTGATCTCTTTGGAGAAATTCAGGACTGGTTGATTGATTGATTGATGATACATCTTGATTTGTAACCGCTCGAGTGTTTCCTGGTTCTGTGCGTTATTCTTGTGTTTCTCACAAACAAGAATGTGCTTCTTCATTGGAAATGATTGATGGTAGGTGTGTTGACAAACGAATGTATGTTGACAGCTTCTCTTGGTTGGCACTTGCTCCAGGGAACAAGCATTGAAAGCACAGATTCTTGGATTTCAGTGCAGTGAGACGTTCAGCTGGGTGTCATATCAACGAAGGTTTTGCATGAGAAATATTAAATCAGTTTCATACCACGTATACCTCTTGTTTGGACGTGGTCATTCTTTCCACAAATGAAACAGATGGTTTAATTGGTCGTTGGTTGACTGGATGGAGATGGATTCCATGGTGGAGGATTTGCCTGTGGTTTTGTTGCTGGCGGATTTGAGTATGTCTGATGGCCAGATCCACGTCTGGTTGGTTGTTTTGATTGTTCCTGCTTTTTTGACTTTGACTGAAGAATCGCTCGTTGTTGTTGCATCTTGACTTCCTTATCGAGAAAGTCCAGCATTTGTCTCTACTTCCATCTGCCTTCCTTTGGTATCTCACAGCTGAGGGTTAGCCATCTGATTGATCTCTCCTCACCAAGTAGATTACAAGCTTGATCGAATGCGTCAGAATAGTACAGCTCGTTCTCGATGTGGTATTCAGTGGATCTTTGCATCAGGTCTGTCATCAAGTTGGAAATCTTTCTGATGCTATTGATGATTTTGGTAGGATCTTTGGATTTGAGTGCTTCACAATCGGTCAGTTCTAATATTTTGTTTGTGAGAAGTATCTTTGTGTCCCCGTAGGCTTTCTTGAGGCGTTCCCAAATGAAAAAATATCTTTGTCTCTAACACATTTTTAACGAGTGTTAGTGCATCCTTCTCCAAGTAGTTGTTTTTGAGCAAATCAGCTTGGAGATGTGCAGGTGCAGATTGAGCAAAAAGTTTATTGAAATTGCTTTTGAAGTCGTAGATGTTGGTTGAAGATCCATACCCACTGAGCTTGCCAAGATTGATGTTGAGTTGCGATTTGTTGAATGAATCAATTTTATCCATCTCACGATCTTTGGACTCTTTGATAATAAGGGCTTTGTAGGTTTCCCATAGTTGCATAATGGTATCATAATCCCTCTTTGCAGCTTCAAAGATGACTTTCGATGGTTCTAGTTCAATATATTCTTTGAATTTTGCTGACAATGACGTAACAGTCTTGGTGGATTTACTGAGGTCTTGATTGCGAACCTTTACTTCCTCATTTGACAATTTATCCACCTTGCATGTTGAAATCTTTCTGATTGAGGATCGAATGTTTTTCATACACCCCTGTCTCAGTGCCCCGGTGGCCTGATTTCAGTACATGATTTTTTTCAGTACATGGTTTCAGTACATGATTTTTTCCTACGTCACTGCAGTAATCAAATTTTTATTGCACTCATTTGTAATCATCCTAAATGGCTTGGGAATTCAAGAACTGTTTTTTATTGTCGCTGTCTTTATTCAATTTATATCTCAATTCACAAATGAGTGCAATAAAAATTTGATTACTGCAGTGACGTAGGAAAAAATCATGTACTGAAACCATGTACTGAAAAAAATCATGTACTGAAATCAGGCCACCGGGGCACTGAGACAGGGGTGTATGAAAAACATTCGATCCTCAATCAGAAAGATTTCAACATGCAAGGTGGATAAATTGTCATCAGTCAAGAAAGTGGTTTTATTAGTTTTGATTGTCTTTACTGAACTATTTGCCTCTTGGATGACTTTGTTGACACTTTGAACATACGTGCTGATGGAATCATTCACTTCTTTGTACTTCATTGCGTGAGGTTGGTATGCCTCTTCACCAAGTTCAGCTTGTAAGAAAGAGTGTTGTTGTGTTCGGAACTAAGCACGCAGTGATTGGATTTTCTCAAGACAGTTCATAATTAAGTCATACGAATCTTGAATGGTTGTGGGGTCGCTGTCATTGATGAAATCTCCTATTTCACCTTAAAGGATTGACACACTGACTGCAGTTGGAATTGCTTGGATAGGTTTGTTCTCAGCCATTGCTGGAGGTATCTTTTCACATATAGAACCAAATATATTGTAGTTGATTCGCTTGGCACAAGTTCTCCTTGGCCTTTGCATGTGGTTTCAGGCTGAGTGAGATGTCAGAAAATTGATGGATGAGCGAGACATCTGATTTGTAACGGATGAGTGAGATGTTAGACAATTGACGGATGAGCGAAACGTCGGACACTTGACAGATGAGTGAAACGTCGGACACTTGACGGGTGAGCGAGATGTCAGTCACTTGGTGGATGAGCGAAACGTCGAACGCTTGACGGGTGAGCGAGACGCCGGACGCTTGACGGATGAGCGAGACGTTGGACACTTGACGGATGAGCGAGACGTTGGACGCTTGACGGATGAGCGAGACGTTGGACACTTGACGGATGAGCGAGGCGTTGGACACTACTTGACGGATGAGCGAGATGCATGACACTACTCATAAATTAAGGCTTAACTTAGTAGTGCAAAGACAGAGGCCCAACAAAAGTAAAAACAAGATGGCTGCCATGAAAGAAAAACAAGGAAAGCAAAACTTACCAGCTTGCCAGATATAAAATGCTGTGGCAGCAATAAATCAAGTGAATGTATGATTGATCCACAAGACCATGAAAAATATTGAGTTGAGTTAGAGAGCTCCTTCCTCTGTGGTGACTTGATGTTAACTGAAGAAAAGTGTGAGTGTGCACTATTTAAGGCCACATATTAAGGATATAATAAAAGCTAAGGAGATAAAATTACTAAGCATATATGATAAGATTATCTCTATAATAATAGAAAATGTAAACAAATGAACTGTTCTACAAATTGACATTAAGGAGATAATATGATATTGAAACAAAATTGTAATTTCTCATAATATTGAATAAAATTAGGGCAATGCCCGCTACAACCCTCTTGTCTACGCTACTGTGGAGGGCCAGTTCGCACATACCCATGAATAGCATCTTAATACCTATCATGGGTAGATAAAAAACCACCCTGGATAACAATACATCAAAGATCTTTGATTAAGGTCAATTAATCAAATCCCAGCTTAAAAACGCGTAGAATAATTCCAATGAGTATATGAGTATCATCTTAAAACATAACAGAACAGTAATTAGACAGAGAAATGCCCGATAAAAATTCATTTATAACACTCCTGTGTCATTGACCCAGTTGGACCCCAGCCCCCGGAAAAAAGGCCAAAATTTCATCCCTGTTGGGGAAAATACCTTATAATTTCATCCTCATTCGAAATTCAATGTTTCAAAATGTACTCTGAAACCATCCCCACTGGACTTCTTAAGCTTGGAACAATAGAATTTTTATCCCCATTGAGATTTCAATAGAAATTCCACTTGATTGTGAGACAGGGGAGATCGTCCACACAGGTTGAAAGCCAATTTTCACCTATTCTAATAGCTGATATTTGATATTTGAAATATGATGAACATTTCAGACAGGAGGCGGGAAAGATAAACACATTGGCAATAAATAGACAACTTGATAAACTTTTTCATCGTGCCTGCAGCCAAGAAACCACCTTAAAACCAGTTAAAAGCTCTTGCTCGACCCAAAAGTTAACGAATCATTTTCAAACACACAATTCAAATAATCCGTCAAAAGATTCGACTCCACATGAACTGTACGATAAAATCCCGATATTTGTTAAGGAATTACAAAAACTATCTGAAGGTATGAAAATTAATGACGATCCACCAGCATTGAAGAAATAGAAAAAACATCTTCAAGCTCTGAAACCATAAACAAAGCATATAACGACAGAGACAGAGCTACTTCACCATTGCAACTCTGCTTAAAGTTATTAATCGCATGATTCCCAATCTATGATTTAGATTTAACGCGTGGGGTACCTTATCGGCCAAAACTTAGTCGGCCTTAATTTTAGTCGGTCCTAATTTCGGTCACCAAAATGTGTTCTAGTGTTCTATGCGTTCTAGTGTTCTATGTGTTCTATGGTTCTATGTGTTCTAGTGTTCTATGTGTTCTAGTGTTCTATGCGTTCTATGTGTTCTATGTGTTCTAGTGTTCTAGTGTTCTATACGTTCTAGTGTTCTATGCGTTCTAGTTTTCTATGCGTTCTAGTGTTCTATGTGTTCTATGTGTTCTATGTGTTCTAGTGTTCTATGTGTTCTAGTGTTCTATGCGTTCTATGTGTTCTATGTGTTCTAGTGTTCTAGTGTTCTATACGTTCTAGTGTTCTATGCGTTCTAGTTTTCTATGCGTTCTAGTGTTCTATGTGTTCTATGTGTTCTATGTGTTCTAGTGTTCTATGCGTTCTAGTGTTCTATGCATTCTAGTGTTCTATGCGTTCTAGTGTTCTATGCGTTCTAGTATTCTATGCGTTCTAGTGTTCTATGCATTCTAGTGTTCTATGCGTTCTAGTGTTCTATGCGTTCTAGTGTTCTAGTGTTCTAGTGTTCTATGTGTTCTATGTGTTCTAGTGTTCTATATGTGTTCTAGTGTTATATGTGTTCTAGTGTTATATGTGTAGTGTTCTAGTGTTCTATGTGTTCTAGTGTTCTAGTGTTCTATTTATTCTATGCGTTCTAGTGTTCTAGTGTTCTTATGCGTTTTAGTGTTCTATACGTTCTAGTGTTCTATGTGTCCTAGTGTTCTATGCGTTCTAGTGTTCTCTGCGTTCTAGGTGTTCTATGTGTCCTAGTGTTCTATGTGTCCTAGTGTTCTATGCATTCTAGTGTTCTATGCGTTCTATGCGTTCTATGTGTTCTATGCGTTCTAGTGTTCTCTGCATTCTAGGTGTTCTATGTGTCCTAGTGTTCTATGTGTCCTAGTGTTCTATGTGTTCTAGTGTTCTAGTTTTCTATGTGTTTGATGCGTTCTATTTGTTCTAGTGTTCTATGTGTTCTAGTGTTCTATGTGTTCTAGCGTTCTAGTTTTCTATGTGTTTGATGCGTTCTATGTGTTCTATGCGTTCTAGTGTTCTATGCGTTCTAGTGTTCTATGCGTTCTAGTGTTCTATGCGTTCTAGTGTTCTATGTGTTCTTATGTTCTATGTGTTATAGTGTTCTATACGTTCTAGTGTTCTATGCGTTTTAGTGTTCTATGTTCTATAAACTTAGAAATATTTTTCAAAGTTATATTTTTTTGAGATTGAAAAACGCCCCATGACGGAGGAAATACGTTCGACGCCGTCACTGCGTTTTTTTTTTTGGGGGGGGGGGGGGGTTGAACCTCCCGACGCTTTCCACCCGTTCGGTGGAAAAAAATTGAGGTGAGCAGGAATAACCTCATCTGACGAAGTGTCAGAAAAACTTTCATGAATTCGACAAGCGTTCAGTGTGTTTAGCATTTCGTCATTCGGCTGGCTTTACCGAATTGCGAATTTCGAGGGTTAGGGTTTGTATTTTTCTAGCATATTAATAGACACGCACTAAATTATTAGTAAAGCTCAATTTACATCTTCACACATGTTAGGTATAAAATGTGATTTTGTTAGCTCAAATATGGTTATGAAACAATCTAAACTTTTCACTTGTGATATAGCAATATATCCTACGCTGCCGAAATTCTTGGCGTATCAAAGACTACAGTAACATGCTCTATCGTTTGACCTTGTATTTTGTGAACTTTAGTGGCATATCCAGGTCTTACTTGCTCAAGGCCCAGTTTATAGATGGCGCAGTTTGGGGCAGTTTCACTACATACCGAAATGTGATATGTTGAATGTACAGTACACTAGAACACATAGAACGCATAGAACACATAGAACACTAGAACACAACTGTATGCAAACTAATCATCAGCATCGATTATCGAGATTAAAAAGATGGTATGATTTACAGTTATCTGACGAGCAATATGGTTTTCGTCCTAACCGTGGGACAACGAATGGTATTTATGCGATTAAAAGACACAACAGATAACAAACCGCAAGCAACAACCGTTATATCTCCTCTTTAAGTTGATATTGATTAGCCTCGAGCTAAGTATACCTTGTATAAAGAAAAGAAACATAAACATAAACATTGTTGACCTTAGTGCTGTATTTGACCATATTCCGCAAAAATGGCTCTTCAAATCTATCGATTTACGTTTCACTGCTGAGAGAAGCCCTCAAATGTTTCGGATTCTTGAGACTCTTTACAGCTCTACATCTCTTACCTATGAAGATGTCACATTCCAAACAACGTCAGGTGTCAGGCAAGGAGGCCCGAGAATCCATTTCTCTTCAACCTTTACATTTGACCATGTAATGCGTGTGCTCATTGAGAAATGTCATTCTCTAGTAGATTACTGTTCAAATATCATTAACATCGACAACAGTAGTAGCTCAATCATGTTTCAGAATTCAGATATGTCGGATCATACACCCATCACAACCAACCCAACAATGGGAAAAAAGAGCTTAACCACAGGATACAACTTGCAACTGCGAAATTCATCCAAATGTCGAAAGTATTACAAAACTTCTCGATTACTCTTGGCACTCGAATTCTCTTCTTGAATAGTTTTTTCATAGGAGTCGGCTTGTATACGCGTGTCTAAACTGGAACTTGAACTCCACTAAAGCAAACCATCTCGATGTGATTTATCGAACTTTTCTACGGAAGATGATACGTGGTGAATTTAACGCTTGCATGAGATTTGTCACACTTCTGATGTCAGTAATTTTGTTAGTCTACACATTAGACAGCTCCAGGCTTTTAGGCCTTAGAGTAGGAGTTTTATGCTCGAACCAAAGGAAGATATGACGTAGCCTATAACTTTGTTCGATGTCAGCAATTCAACTATGCTGCGCATGTTGTTCGAATGCTTCTAACGAGAACAACAAAAATATCTAATGATGATCATTATACAAAGAAAGGTCGTCCCGTAAAAACTTTGGTGGATCAAGTAATTGAAAACAAAAATATGAATTTCAATAGTTTTTGAGCAATAAATTAGAGATGTCGTGAAATTTTATTACCATTATTAGTTGATAAGATATTTTTCAAAATTTGAGCGTCAAATTCTTTTTTTTGTGGAAGAATTTATCAGTTTAAGGGTGGTTGGTTGGTTCGAAATTATTTGAAAATAATTAGATATAGAACCATCAATGTTCATTTTCATTGAAATCAAGTATAAAATATTCCATCTCCATATAGTAATTCAAATAATAACAAATAAATAATATGACAACTTCTTTTATAAAAAAATATACTATTGTTTTAAATTTCTATTTACAAAATCTTGAAAATTATATTTCAGGCAACAAATTTTTTGTTTGTGTATTAACCTCTTTCTATTTCATAGTATTTAGACAGTATGTAAAATCTTTGGATTTTTCGAGTTGGGAGGGGTTAGGTGGCTTCAAGGCTATATTCTCAACCTTATTCAAACATTTTTGAGCTTTTAGATCCTAAGCTTGTAAGTTTTAGGTCTAATGTTAAAACTCAGGGCTAAAACTCTACTTTCCAACCGTACTTCAAAGCACTTAATGATCACTTGCGGTTTTAAAGTTTTGAGGGGATTCCTCTTTTGTGCCAAATATTTCGGCGTCGATTGTAGACCAGGTTAGAAACTTTGTACGTTGGATTTCAAAAGCACAAGATGTGAACAGACAAAAATACAATAAAAATCCACACTTTATAGTCCTTTATGGTCTGAAATAGACCACACCAAAAAATTCATATGTATTACTATAACTTTTAATACACCCCTGTCTCACAGGTCCGGTGGAACTTCTTTCCACAGTGGGGATAGAGATTTCTATTAAAATCCTAACGGGGAAAGAAATTTTATTGCTACCAGGCCAAAAAATCCAGTGGCGATTGTTATGAAGTGCAATTTTTATCCATAAACTTTCAAAAGGGGATGAAAACAAAATCAATTATCCATATAGGCTGAAATTATAGGGTGTTTTTCAAACCGGGGACGAATTTTCCAGCAGGTAGGGGGTCCCACCTGGTCTGTGACACAGGGGTGTTATAATCAAAAATTTATTATAAACTTAATCTAAATCATATCAAAACTACCAGCACCTACTTAATAAGCACCATCAACGTCATCCACCATCACCAATAAAGACCAGCAATCAATGAAGGTTTACAAAGATTTCACTGTGGTTTATAATTATAAAATACAACAATTTTAGTACTGTTTCATCAAAGTGATATACAATTATCTTGAAACACGCATAATATCTGTGTTGGCTTTGAAAATTTTAGCAACCAGCACCATAATTGCACCGTATTGGCGTATTTTGATTCTAATACATGGTAAGGTCTAAAAGAGTTTAGGTTTCAACCAGAAAACCATTAAAAGGCAAGCATAGTTAAACACCCCCTTCTCACAGACCCTGTGGGATTTTTCAGCTAGTGGGGATGAAAATAACGTACTGAAACTCGATGGGGATTGATATTCATATATTTTTTATGCTGGGGATTTCAATTCTTTTCAGAAAATTCAGTGGGGAAGGGAAAAATAGCATAATATTTTGCAGTGAGGATTGGTTAATTTGATTATTATAAAAGTAGGGACAAAAATTGGAGGATAATTTCTCACAGGGGACGAAATTTTGGACAATTTTTCTAGTGAGAAAGGGTTCCCAATAAGTCTGTGAGAAGGGGGTGTAGTTATGTACTGTACATTAAAATTGGGATCAAGTTGTAATGTAGCCTGTTTCAGGGCTTTTGTCCGGTGCATTCGCTTTAGCCAATGGGTTATGTTTATTGTTGTTGACAGCGTTGTTATGGGCGACCGTATTGTTATGGTTGTGATTCATGATGGTAGACAAATCATTTTTCATCATGTCATGTTTTAAGGATTCCAGTTCATGGGTATTATCATCAAAAGTCGACATTGTCCGACAATCAACACGAGACACTTGTAATTTACGGACAATCTCACCAAAAACTGGTATATTATGGCGACGAATCATTTCCAAATATTCGACTTCTCGGAACGTCAGACGTTGATAAATCTCTTTTGACGGATTATCGTGACGTAAGAAACAGGTGACGGTTACTAAATGTCCGACTAAATTGATCAAAAGTCCGCTAATACTTATGATGATACTGAAGACGATTAAGAACCATAAGATAATTAATACGTATTGATATAAGATGTTTGGAGAGATTTCACAAACGAATTTATTGGTATTGGTGAAGGTTTGACGAACGTCTCGTGAGCTCTCGTGGATTTCACAGAAACCCATGGGTGGCAATAACACATTCCCTAGAAAGAAAAAAATACGAATAGTTCATTTCTCAAATCTACTGTATTTAATAATTGGCGATTGGGTTGAGACAGGGTCCACTTTTGGTTATTTGGACAATTTTTCAGGGTAAAAATTAGAATTTTTTTCAGTTTTTTGGTCTACTTTTAGTCATTTTTGCCATTGGAAAAATTGGAAAAATTTTCAATTTTTCTCTCTGACAGGGTCACCATTTTATCAAAAACTCATATCTGACAGGGTAAACTTTTCGAATTCCAGCGGCACGCCACCGTCGGCTGTCAAGGTCAGTTCCCCCAGGGTCGGTATATACTATTGTTAACTGACGATAACGGCTAAATTTCTAATACAAAAAAAAGATGCTGAATCGAAGCTTTTATCGATTCAAAGGAGCTATATCGAAGTTGATTCATATAATGAACAATAACGAATGAAATGTCGAGCAAAAACAAGGATCATCGATTGGTTAAAAGTTCGTATAATTATACAAACTGTCGTAGATGCGTTCTCAAAATACTAAATGTTTTATAAGAATTTTTAAAGCTCATCTCAGAGGAGTTATATAATTCTTATAAAAAAGTGTATTGTTTGAATGTGACCTACTAGCAATGAGTAGTGAGTAAATGTACATAGTTTTAGAAGTTCTATTCAAAAAGAAGAATTTTCACGATCTAATGCTAAAACTCCTGATTCCAGATAATTCGAAAAATGAGCATCATATTTTACTCAACAAGGCCATGTCTTTGAAAGTCTCGTTACCATGTTACATATTTTTTACAAGAACATCAAGGAACTAGCTTGATTTAGCTTTTCGAGCCTTAAATGTTCTTGACTTTTTCTATCTTAAAGTAGGATTCTTAAAGCCTAAATAATCTAATACATTTCTTCTTAGAAAAAATATATGAAAGAATAGGTAAATTTTTGGAAAATTCTCAAATTTTCATAGTAGGTATTTAAAGGTTTTGTTTTCAAATAAGAGTGATATAGTTTGCTTACTCATCACTTTTACTTCACAAGCTTTTTCACATTGGATTGACACGGATGTGGAGCAAGATTGGACAGAAAGAAGAAAAGAAAAACATTTTTTGCTTATATCAGCATAATATAGCAATAGACTGACACTGTCCTGATATGAAATATGTGTTTGATATGAAACAGGAACACTTGTGTAAAAATAGAACCTTCAATAAATATCATGGCACAGAAAGATCTCACCGCAATATATCTTTTGAAAGCGCCACGAGATTTATGCTACTAGATTTTCCTGTGATATTAATTTGCAAAGCAATATCAAGCACTGCTTTGAAAGGCTTCACACCATAAAGTGAATCATCGCTACAATTAAATTAACTTTTGAAAGTGTGATATTTTGCGATATAATTCTAAATACCAAACGAACAATTTAAACAGTTTAAATCGAGCGCTTCATGGTTTGAAATTACAAATTCGAACGAGAAACGTGGACAAATTCTACCCTCTTTTTTATAAGAACGATAAGGTTCATGCTAAGCATATTTTAAATTCAAGCAAATCAAGGGTCAAAGAATATACATGTTTTTTTTTTCTAAGCAAGTGTATGCCCCTTGGTCAGGCTCGAGTATGCTTAAGTTCTCTAGCATCCAGGCATAGTTTATGCTTATTATATGCTTATGAATCATGCTTATGATTCACCCCGAGCCAAGTTTTTAGTGAAATTACAGAAATATCGTAAAAATTTGTTCAGATTTTGGGAGCACTGGAATGTAGCTAGCCGTGGAATTTTTTACTTGACCTTTACCAAACCTTTTTAAACAGATAAAAAATGGCAACTTGAAAAATATTTCAGGCTGACACATATGCTTATGCTATGCTTAGGAATTCGGCAAATCTGAGCCTTCTTATGCTTATAAGCGTTATGCTTATAAAAAAAACATGTATCAGATCTAGCCTAAAATTACAAACATGATTTTAGAACAACTTAATCCTATGAAAGAAAGTGCCAAAAATGAGAACAGTCGGGCCTCAACAAAAATAGTTAAATCATATCATGGTTGTAATACAATTGTAACCCTTAGAGAGACTTTCGAATATTTCCTAACCTTAGAGAGATTTTCTAGAATATTCATGGTTTTCGTCCTTAAATAACCTAGAAAGAAAGATTTTGGCCCTAACCCCCACACATACCAGCACCTATTTTTGACAAAGTATTGCCGGATACACAAATGAAGGGATACTTTGAAATAAAAAGCTTACCGGGTTTTGGATGGTTCCTGACTTTGATATCATGTGACATGCTATTATTATATTTGGTCCATTTAATCCAATTGGTGCCATAACTATAAAAATTACCATTTAGTAACATGTCACACAACCAGAAGCCCATGACAGTGACACAGACGTAAGCCATTTTAATGAAAACATTCAATATAATACGTATTCTCATCTTGAGGATTGAATTGATTTTATAGTTGAAGTAATTTTTGACAATGGAGTCAGTATCTATTTCACTTTTAAGTGTTGTTTTAAGTGATATAATGTCAGTGTTGACGATTCTGAATATGAGGTATGGAAAGTATTGAAGTAACGCCAGACTGGAAATGAAGAAAGGCATCCATTGAAATTGTAAGAAGAACGTCTTGTGCATGATGTTGCAACGTGGATCTTTATCTGTTGGATGAAAAGAAGAGAGCGAAAAAGTTATAATACTGTATGGGAAAACAACCTTTATTATACTTAACGTCTTTGTGGACAAAAAGCGGAATAAAATGTATGTTTATTCGGCGATCCAAAAATATCTGCAATTTGATTGGTTAAAAAGAGTATGCCTAAAGCCTAAGGAAAATATTGTACGGAAAGATCTCGGAACTCATAAAATATTTCTCATATCGTACTCGTAACTGTTACCGAGAACTATTACGTAAAATAGTTTTTGTGATACTTTATATGATGAAAATTGTTGATTTGTCTTTGAAGTAAATGATTTTTAGCATTTTTGTTCGTTTAAATTCCCACTGGTTTTTTTAAGGACAGTTAATATTGACCTAACATTTTAGGGCTTGGAATTAATAGATTACACCAGGGAAAACTATGGCCATGGAAGTGGATCATTTCGAATCTCATTATAGTGGTGAACACACCTTTATTTAACATCCTTATTGTTAGCGATTGTTCCAATATGCAGAAGGTGTTACCGAATGGAAATAATTTAGGGAAAAGGTTGAACATACTCAATATAAAAGGGTCATTTTATCTTGAAAATGAACTTGTAAATTTGAAAATATCAGTCATTCTGTAAAGCTTTCATCAAATTCCCGAATATAAATCTTTTCCGAGGTCCTGATTAAAAAAATAAATCATAAAATGAAGATATCAGACGAGAATATTGAAAATTGTTTTGCCTTATGTTTTGTGGCCATAGAGGGTTTATAAATTTCTTGAATTTGAGGTTAAATATTTCACCAGTTGATCATAGGGTTTTGATAGAAAAACGTGAACGCGACCTTGATAAGGTCACCTCTATAAAAATAATTCTCATCTTTTAATATAGATAAAAATGTTCACTAAGAATCCCAGGGATTTTCCTACCTCGAGGACAATAGACCTTTTGGGTTTTAATCCTTTAAATCTGTTGACCCCCTGGATTCGGATAGATCAGAACCAATTCTAAATAATCATGATATGTTTAAACAATCCAACCTTAGCCAAAGCGGATTAATGGCTTTTCGATATTCAATAATGGTGCTAGGCTGCTGGCATCCACTAATGGATTCGTGCTCCTTATATAGCATTAAGCAGACCTATGCTTTTTTATAAGGTTTTTGTAGAGGTCTGCGATTCAGACTATAATGGCGCTAGATAAGACTTTCTATACATACAACAGTAGCGTAATAGCGAGTTTATGTATCTGCACTTTTGAGGACGGTGGAATGACTGAAAAGATTTGGAACAAACCGCAGCTCTGACCTGCAAAATGGAGGACAGTAAAAGTGCTGACCGTCGTCCCCAGGAAATAAAAATCTAGATAAATCAGAAGCTATTAACTGTCTCCTTCAAAGAAAAAGACTGATACATAAAACTCACTAATAAAATCGCGGGGATAAATTTCGGAAGAGAAATGTGCTAACTTACGTCTAGATCCTCTAGGTACTGATCTGCATAACCGACCATCATCGGTCAGTCCATCCATATCAATATCTTTGGGAATACCATAATAACCTGATTGTTCGATACGGTCCATCATCTCCGTGTAGATGTAAAAACCCTGTATCCAACAAGCACTGTGCACGAAATCGCTACCTAGTAACAAGAAAAAGGAAGAATAGGAATTAATGATATGTCAAGGAATGGTTTACGAGACACACACTATGCACTTAGTACCTGGAAAAACTAAGAGAAACCTTTGATACCTATAAGACTAGCAAGGCATGATTCTTTGAGAGTATTCTATAATGACAAGAGGGGTCGTTTACTGCAGACGCTGAACTGTTTTATTACGATGTTTTTGGGATCAAGTTTAAAAACCATTAATTAGCACGCTTATCAAAGGGAACATTTTTCAGCCTAAAAATCTGGTCCTAAAGGTTTTTAGATTCAGATAAATATCGAAGACCCGTGGTAAGTTTCATGATCTTTAACGATTGTTTTACACATTTAAAAAACTCTTTCCTTTAGATAATGTATTGCATGAGTAAGAAAGGAAGCTAGAAAATATAATACTTTCGTGTGCAAGATGGCTCGAGACAAACGAACTTAAATATATATTTTAAAATGAAGGAACCGCGATTTTTTAAGGGGAATGTTCTCTCTTTGGCCTCAAATTACAGAGAAAAAACTTTGATTACTTTTTCACTTTTTACTAAATTAACCAATGTTAGTTTAAAAAATATTTGACTAATATACTAGAAAGTTCGCGTGTGTTGAAAATCAACGGGGTCTTGAGAAAGTTTTGAAATTTCATCAGTAGGGTTTTCATCACGATTTAGAAAACGTAATTTACTTTAATTGTTGAAACTGTTCATTTGAATTTGAAATAAGTATGTTATTTTCTTCATCAAGAAATCATAAAAATAGTTCCCTTTATTTTACTCATGACAATAAGTCTCCTTGAAGCTGAAAATTGGACCTAAAGTTCTTACACACAAAAATCGCTAATTTTGAATTCGTAAAATTCCTTGCCAACAATGAATGAACATTTGAGTGAAATTTCTAAGGTAGGACACAAAACTTATGTAAAGTAAGGAAAAGAGTTTCGCAAATCTAAAATCGTCCGGAGAAGGAATCAGTTATACAGAGAACAAATCCAAACGACCATTAAGAACCATCCATACCTAATCCACTCTCTTTGGGTACAATGCATGATACTTTATCATTGAAAAAGTCCACACCCATCACTAGAGCACTGATAATAAACATTTTCGACATAAAAATACGACAAAATTGATCCGTATATGAATCATGCCGATGTTTTATTTTGATGGATAGAATATCTTTGATACTTCCAATTGAGCCCATTGTCATTCAAACAAATTAAAAAATCACCAATTTAATCTTAGCAATCTAAACAGTACTTTTACCAATTTGTAAAGTAGCAGTTAGCAACTTGAATAATAGTATCTCAAAGTTCTCGAAAAGTTACGTAACTTTTAGAACTACCAATTCGATAACTATTAAACTCCCTTAAAGGGAGATAACCAATAAAAATATTCCAAGCCAATCAATCAAAATGTCAATCCATTTTTAATAATATTCTTAACACCCAAAGATTTATCAAAATTAAAGGGGCAGATCCTTTAGCTCGTTGTTAATTCACCATCTCACTTCTTGGTAATATTAGCGCTGATGAAAATTATTTTCGAGTCCCCGGAGTTGTTCTTCCTCTCTCCCGTAAATTTCAATCAATCCTGTCTGCGTATGTAACAATGAATATTTATATGATGTTGTTTTTACGGTGATTGATTTTATGTATGCTTCTTTTAGTTCTAAAGACCCCTCTATTTTGATATATTATTTTTTTTTGAATGTAGGTTGTTGTGTGATAATTTCCTAACTAAAGGTTTCTTTTATGGTAAGGTGATGAAAATATCTTTTCTGATGTAATAATGAATAGAAAAGGGGGGATATAACAATAGAAAGTTATGGACGAAATAACAAATAATCTTTTATGTGATTCCTATAAAAACACAATGGTTTCTATTGTTCTTAGGGGACTGATAAATGCTAGGAACCAAGCAAACCAAAATGAAAACAAGGGATACTACTATATTTTTTTAACATCTTTGTTTTGAAGAATTTTTACTATGAGAATATCGAAGAGGTAGCGAAATAATTCTCGATTTTTCCTTTTCTTTCTTTATTATGATGATTGATTTTCATTTCAATTTTCCCAAGGGGAAAACAACAATAAAAAATGAAAATTATCATAAGATTTCTCTCGATATTGTTAGTTTTTTAAAGGGAACCCGAAACCCTAACAGACCAAAGTCCAGCATAACGAGAAACATTTCATTTAAGTATAAAGATATTTTAAAAGATTTATTGAGAGATACAGTCTAAAACTACCCATATTTTAAAAGATAGCATTCTTTAAGAGTTTCCATTTATTGTATTATATGCTGGTTTTTCCATTGATTAAAATCAGTGAGTAGTACTACACCATATAAATGAATCATTGGTTTGGGTGATAGGGAAAACAGTCTACACATCTAAAAGCATAAAGGACAGACATCTTCAGGGTTGAAAAATAAGAAATTTTATAATGAAGCGGATATACACACGTTCTAAAAGGAAACATCAAAGTTTACAGGAATAAAAACACAATTTTAATTTCAAGATTTTTCTCGGAGACCTGACTTAAAGCTACCAGGCAACAGATAGTTGTATGTTTATGTGACATCATAAAAACATTTATAGGATGTAAAAATTTGTAATCGTAAGATGTGAAGTTTCTTACATCAGATTCTTTTGTTTGGTAGGGGGGATTGGTAATCAGCACCTGCTTACGTTAGATATTACCGGTTTTAAGCTGGCTCGAAAGTTTAATAATACAATACGAATGCAAATGAGAAAAGTAAACTTTAGAGTTTACTATGTATGTAGTATAAGGTTACGTAGGTATATAAATGAAAAACAACAATAATGATTTAAACCAACGAAGGAAAAATCTGAAAATTTTCCAAATAAGAAAGGCAACGACACTAGCAATTGAATCAAATACATATGATTAAAATTAGTAACCTTATAAAAAGTGGAAAATACTAGCAACACAATTTTTGTTGCAACAACTCAGACCTTATAAAACTAGCCTGTAAAGTAAACATTGGCAAGGGCCTAAGACAAAAAATGAAAAGCCTCAGAAAGAGTTTTATTCTTATAAAAGTCTGTTTTGTTTTTCATCTGTTACGTCTAGAAGTAAATTGTGAGAAATGGAAATGGGAACGACTCCCAAATAAATTTCCTATTTATTAAGTATCTTTTCATTGATCAAGCCAATGTTTCCCCCTCCTTGTTTTGATTAGTAAAAGCATGTAAGCATTTTTGAAAATGATTAATTATCACAATCATCGACCCTTAGAAAGAGGAAAAATTGGCGTTTTTGGGACCCTAAGAGAGACTTTTACCAACATTTTTATTGATTTTCATTCGATTTTTGTCCAAATTTTGGAAAATCACGACCCTTTGAGAGGAAATTTTGAATTTCGTGACTCAATTTTCTTTTTAATAGTTTTTGTACCCCTTTGATTTGAGAGACTTTTGAGGGTGTGAAAACCCTTATGGCTCGCACATACCCGGCACCCATTTTGCTTAAGTACCCCCCTCCCCGGGACATGGCCTCATTCTAGTTCCTTTTAGCTCCATGGTAAACGGGAAAGCTTTTAAAAAGGTGTCTTAAATGTATTTTCGATATATATATAAACTTAAAAGCACAAAACTCGTGATTGAAGATGTTTTTGATTCTTCACTACGAATGAAATATTTGCTTCTTCATTGAAAAGTTTCCAGTGCTGTGAACACCATGATCATTTACAAGGCTCACCTTTGAGAGGGAGGGAAATTGACCACAAAGAAGTTTTCATATAAAAATCTCTCCTCAACAAAAATCAAGATGAGAAAACACTATTTCAAGGGCCTAAGATTTATATTTCAAAATGAAGTTGAAACTGTCATAAGCCATCTTAATCACAAGATTAACCTCCTTCTAAGGCGATTTTAAGAAAAATGGCTAGAAAGGCCAGACTAGAAAGAAGGGAAATTATATTCCTATTTCAAAATATCTAATATTGAAAAAGAAATTGCAAAAACTCAAAGTTTTGAAGAGTCAAAGTCAGTGGTCAAATATTTTTCTTATTTCAACGAAAGAAACAAAATGCACTGAAGCTTTAAAGCATTTTATTACAAGTTCACATTGAAAAAATTCGTAATCTTAGATCAGTAGAAATAAAATGTCTAAATTAAAATCGAATCAAATTTCAGAGTCGGGACGGGATTTGAAGAACCTGCGAAACTTCGCAAGCCGATATTATTTGTTGTTGTGAAAATAAGCTCTAAATTTCGGTCACTACTACAACATATAGAATGAAACGGTATCAAATATATATTTTTGATTTTTGAGTAGTCTTCAAAGAAAAAACAAAGAGCTCAACAAAAAACAACATGTCTTACAGTACTTCCGCTGAATCTTCCATCCGGTGACAAATGCTTTAAAAACAAATCTTCATTGTTTGACACATTTCTTTATTATTCACTGAAGATGAAAGAAGAAAAATTAATAAATGTGAACCTAACAGGAAACCGTCTTGAATAGAATAACGGTAAAAAAATCAGTAACAAAATTAAAATTGAAATTGACTCACTGAAAGTGAACTTTTTGTAAAATCATGTTGTTGAAGTTGTTTTATTTATATCTATATACTAAAAGATAAAGAAGAGGTAAAATATGATCATTAAAAAGTAAAATGAAATGTGAAAACATTGTAAGTGAAAACAAACTCAAAGCCATAACTATTTTAGCTCTCTATCATCGTATGAAATGCCTCTATTACAAGTACGAAATTTGCTTGAAAGTTAAGTCTACAAAGGTGAGTTGTTAATCACTCAGCAATTAAGGCGAAAAAGTCTAAGAATCCATCATTCTAATGACCATTATAGATACCCCATTACTTCGAATAAACGCACCCTCGAATAAACGCTCCTTTAAGGAAAATTTTTCAATAAACACCCCCTTCGAACAAACGCCTACCCCTAGGAGGGGCGTTTATTTGAGACACGCAGCTATAAAGCAAAAAGTATAATATGAAGAAACACTTAGACATACAACAATAATTGTATTCTTTTTGTATTCGAACTTGTTTACACCCATTTCCAGATCCTATAAATTTTTCAATACACGCCCCTTTCTTTTAAACGCCCCCTCCAATAAACGCCCCTCCTAAAATCCAAACAACGCCCGGGACGTTTATTAGAAGTTATACGGTAGCTGACTGTGAATCTTCTCCCAAAAGTAAACTACCATACAAAAGAGATCTTCCCTGAAAATTATAAAATTTCAAAAGAAGCTATTCAATAAAAACATTATACAGTTCTTTAAAATGGAAACTTAATTTTTTGCTATCAGAGAATAGGTTATGTACAGAGAGTAAATTAACAATAAATTATTGTCGCTGAAAAAACAAACTAATATGTAATGGTAATATGTAATGGTAATAAATCAATGATAAAATCAATGAGAATCAAAAATCAATCAATATGATTGATCGACTATCAAAAGTGATGATTGAGGATAAATTCTTCAGCATAAGTTATCCTTCTGTCTATTTTCGTTTTCTTCTCAAGCGTTCACGCAGTTTCATCTGTGCAAATTTTCGTTTTTGTTCAATTTCTTCCATGGTGCATTTCTGTGTGGATGAAAAGCAGTCGAATGCTTTCGATGTTATTCCTGAAAAATATTTGGTCGGTTTTGAATCTATACCAATTGAACATATTACAAAGAAATTGTAACAACCTTTGAGGAAGGCTATATTGACCACTTCCCTATAAATTTGGGATCTTTGTTTGAAATGGGCAACAGTTCAAATCAAAATTTCTGGATGATAATCTAGGTACGAGCACGAATTATCAAAACCAAGAAGTAAACAAAACACTTTACTATGAAAGTTAAACTAGCAAATACAAAATCCTAACATCAATCTTATGATTCAACTAACCCTTTATTAGTACAAGAGACAATGGCCCTACCTGGTGCGACTGTCGTCGATGCTTCCATCAGATCACCACCAGGCATTTTCCCTTCAATGGCTGATAGTTCCAATGCCATAGTTTGAGCCATTGAGTTCGATAGAGTCGAGCTGAAAACAGACACTTTAGGTGGAACGAACGGCTTTCGACAGGCTGTAGTCACCATATTTTTCCTTACAAAGGAGCCATTTTGAGGACCTGTTTTCGTTGGTACATTCTTGGTAGATCTGGTAACATTGAAGCCAGTTTTCTTGCACACGACTGGTGACTTAATAGAAAGAGTCTGCATATCAGTGTCTAGTTTGTTAGTGCTTGTAGATGCTGATCCTGAGGGTTTGGATATAGGGATAAAAGCTGTATTTTGGTCGATAATTTTCTTTTGAAGATTATTGAGTGGTAAGGGCGAAGTATGGCATTTGGTTTTTAACTTTCGTTGCGATTCGGTGAGACGACGAGCTGGTGTGATTTCTTGAGATTTGCATTTGATTTCTGCAGCATCGCCCATATCAAAAGTTGCCAATAGTTCATCGAACCCGTCAAAATCGTTATCTAATAGGTCAGGTGTAGTAGTAATGGTCTTTGGTTTATTAGTTTGTATAGGTGTAGTTCGTTTTCGAAGCTTCAACTTACTTTTGTTATTATTTGGTATATTTGTATCAGGTTCGGTTTTCACCTTATCAAAGACCTTCGATAGATTAGTGTTAATGGGATCCTTTAGTAAAATATCGGGTTGAGTCGATAAAATTTGATCGATCTCATCGTTATCATCAAAATCGATTCCGATTAACGGAGATTGTCGTTTGTCTTTTTTATTAATGCATTGATTATTATTAGTATCTACTTTATTTGATTCGCTTTCTGCATTCGAACATTTATCAGAGGGTTGGTTTTTACTTCCTGTTGAAATCCCAGAGTCTTTTTGCTCATCGACTGTGTATAGGTTAGGCATGGGGCGTGTGGTTTGCTTACGAGCTGAACGTTTTAAAACGGGCGTGCTTGACCTGGATCGGCATGATCGCAATGGCGTTTTCCGGGTGGGTATGTTACGTGGATTACGGATTGGCGTTTTAGAAGAAGCTGCAGTTGAATCGATACCGGCAAGTAAGGAATCTTCTAAATTGTCAAAATTAAGAAGACTGTCCGCAGAACTATTCGAAAAGTAACTCGGCGAATGCGTCTTGGGTTGGGCTTGCAATAAGCATGGCGAAGAGCTGGAAAGAAATACAAGTATAGTAAAATTTGATGGGGTCATACTTATATGACAATGATAAAAAAATAGAAGAATAAAAATATAATAGCCGCATTCTTTTTCACCGTTAAACATATATATGACAATGATATTAATGATAACAACAATAAATAATTGAAGAAACGTATTTTCCCGAATATCCTGACAACCATTCATTATTATGGACATAATAATCTTTTCAAAACAATTCTGAATTTCATTGGATTCAATCACAAACATATACCATACCGTAAGCTTAAGGGACTCTCTCTGTTTACACCTGAAAGAGAATTCGGTAAAATTAAACTAAACCTGAGTTTCTTTGGGATAAACCAGTCAAACTGTAATTGAGCTATAAAAATCTAGGAGTTCAATTAAATAATGTTCAAATCTTTTAAGCTAGACAAAAACCTCTTTCATACTCATAGCTTATTACATTAAATAAAAAATTACAAGACTGGTGGGAATATGAACCGTAATTATCCACAGTAACGTAACGTAAAGGGTACAAATACAAAAGTAAATTTACTTGGCTGGGGAGCAGAAGGAACTTCTTCTTGTAAAAACTTCTTAATCTTCTCACTGAAATCCAATGCTTCAATCTTCGCACCTCTTGAACATGATAATCTAAAATTGGAAAAAGAAAGTGCACTTGACTTGCCTTGATCTCAACATGTACAATCAAGGTCATATTTTAGAAAAAAAAGGGAAATTTCCCCAAAATTTTATAGCTAAAAGCGATTTGGAATTTCGCACAAAATTTCACAGCTCAAAATCCCGAAGTTTCGAGAAAATTTTAGTTAAGGTAGGTAGAGGTAGAAACTATTTACTACATGATTGACAGAATGTTTGAATAAAGGAAACTTCACTTCTTGACTTTTAAGGTAAAATTTAGCAAACCTTGATGAATTGTGTCTGAGTGAATAATTTTGTTTTCTTGTGCAGCTTGGTGCCAGATTCTGCTGCATCCATGTTGAAAAATTTGTTTCTTCTGCAGTACAACTCTCAACAGATTTACGCTGAAAAGAAAGATTGAAGGAAATAGATGCTATATTTGATTAGAAAGCAAATCCATGACAGATAGAATTTGTCGATTTGTACTGTGCTGTTCCGAATGATGTAATTATTTTGATTAATTTTTGGGATACAGTAGTGTTATATTGAAACTTATCAAAGAGGTACAACACGAATTATAAGCCCCTGACAATCTTGACCAGAACTTTGATAAGCACCTTCAAAATACAAATTATTTAGATATAGTTTATGTACCCAGAAATCGAGAAAATTGTAGCTTGGCAACAACTGGTTAAGAAGTCTAAAGGGACCATAAAGAAAGAAAATCAAATCAAACCCCATGAATACTACTGTGAGGGTACTGCTCCTCGTCTAACAGGAGGTGTTCATTAAGGATCTTTGTCTTGGTGTGCATGTATCATGCAATTGATTACCCTTAGAAGTTGTTGTAAAATTACAGTAACTCACAGTTTTAGGAATTTGCTTGATCAGAGAAGATAAATTCGTCTCTTTCCTTCTCTTTCCTCTTCCTCCTATAGCAAATACAGATAAGAACAACATTGATACAGGTGTTTGCCCCTCAGAATGTACGTGAAATTTACTTTTGCTCTAATTTTTTTTTTCTGTACTTTTTAAAACTTTTTTTGGTGTTTTTACAAGGTCTTCTATTATAAAATTTCTTCCCAGTAACTTAAATCTCAAAGTTTTAGGTTTTTGGTATTTTCTTCTCAAATTGAACTTTTATACTTTGTTTAGGGGGGACCGCAGAATGTCAGTCTGGAAAATCGCATTATCTGGAGAACAAAAAGTCATCCATTGATGAAATTTTGTGTGAATGCATTTATTTGAATCCTTTTTAATATGTAAACTTTATGTTGACTTATTTTCAAGGGAACCCCACTTTGCTCCACAAAGTGCCAGTGATAGGGACCTCAAAATGCCACCTTTTGCAGATGATTACAATATTTTGTTATTTTATAATCCATTTTCACAGACCAAAAATGTTAGACGTATTGCATTACAATGAGAACTACCTTATCGGAACAAATATTTGCGGTCGAAAAAAATATCCGAAAAATTGCATTTTGCGGTTTTAATTTTCGAAATTTCATTTCGTGGGAATTAATTTTTGCGGTTTTTAAGTTTTAAAATTTTTTTGCGGGCTCAAATTTTTGTGATTTTGACGAAAAACCACGAAAAACATATTATTGTTTTTTCGGGCAAATAAAATTTGTTAATTTATCTAACCAGGTTCTTTGATCATTTAAACAAAAATATTTCAATAATGGAAAAAATTTTAAAAGCATATTTAGGTCCCCCTGATGAATGAAACCAAAAAAAAAATCAATAAACACTTTTCGGTTTGCTTTGTATTTGTGATGAATTGTTATCCCAGTGTATTTCAACAGTAGATTCGTCAGTTGAGCGGTTGCCACCAGTACTTGCTGGCGAGCTTCTATGTTTCTTCTTTGGCAGTGTTATTTCATTGACTTTCGGTGATTCAATCTGGCTATCTGAAAGGAAAGGATCAGAGTTGAGCATAAGAATCCTTGATAATGACAATGATAAAATACACCAAACAAAATTATATAGAAATTTCAAGTATTTAAAAAGGCTATTTGCTGAATTAGCGACTTTACGAAATATCATTTTCTGCTGTTTTAAGCTGAAACTCAAAACCAAATTCGATTGCATGTGAGAAAATTAGAAGAGGATTTTTCCTTCTGCTCTTTTTGCAAAATATGATGTTTTACCATAAAGACAATTTAAGATATTGACAGTGTCTAAAAAGATATAATTAATGTGGTAACTTGAATGAGATATTGAAAGTACAACAAATACAACACAAAGACTGCTTGACATATGCACTTACATAAAGGTCTACTACCATTTGGAGTAACTCGTGTTGGTGTTTTAGAGCTTAGTGTTAGTCTTCTTTTCTTGGCAGGGTAATGATCTTTCATACTCATTTTTCATTAATTACTGCGACAATGAGAAGAAAGAAATAAACATGAAAACATACTTATATACTAAGAAAATCAAGGTTAAAGCTTCGATTTAGTTCTTATAAACCATGAAGACACAGATTGAACTGAACATCCATTAACGACAAAAACAATAGCGTCATCATTCTGGCCGCAGCTTTACATGGTTTCAGCCCACTTTTCAGGTGCCCCCATTGAGCATGGTGCCCCCAGCATTTTAGGTCCCCTTGAGAAATTGCTTTGAGTTAGGTACCCCCATTCAGCCAAAAAAATTTGTTGTTATGCTATAAAGATGGCGGCTGTAAATCAAGACAACCACATTAGAAAAATATAGCAAAGATGGCGTGATGGGAAACGAAAGAGAAATTGGATGGGAAACTAGGTGCTGGGATAAAAAAATTCATTAATTTGAAATATTTTGAAATATACGATTTGGATAACCAGCCCTCAGAGCCTCCATCAAGACAGCTAGGTACCCTTAATAACCTAGGTAACCCCAAAGAATTGCAAGGCATTAGCCCCCCTCTACTAACCTGGCCTAGGTGCCCTTCAGATTTCTGGGGGGGGGGTGACACCATGCTTTATGGTTCAAATCAGCTATTCCAGAAAATAATGTGTGAAGCAGTGTAAGGAAACGTTTTATTTTATTAAAGCAAAAACTTTTCAGTCAAAAAGCATCTTCAGTGGGGGGGGGGTTAATGAATCGCTACGAATGGCATTTCGTTTGTACTTTTTAGGTACCTTAGATGACTAATGGCAGGAACTTTGGTTTCTTTACGATGAACCGATGTTTCGTAACTCCCGTCATTTTGCTTGGCCATCGTAGTGTCAAGAAATTTATACAGATCAATATCAATTTAGATTTCTTTGAATTCAGTTTTAAAATTGCGGAGAGCAGACCTCCCATGGTAACCATCAATTTGTTTGTAAAATTTAGAGTTAAAAATAAAGGTACTCTCTGTTATAAGTTTATTCTTTCCTATCTGTGGTAATTTATCTGCATACGTGCATGCACCAGTTTGGGTAGTAATTGATCTGAACAGATCTGAACTTTAGATTTTCATTTCAATATCAATATCTTTGACTTATTCAAATTTATGGCTTTTAGCAGTTCCATATAAGCGTGCGGGTTGACCGGATGTTGGAAACATTTTTTGTTAGTCCTTGTGTTTCTGGAAGTTGCAACTGGTACATACACGTATGGTGCAGTCCAAGTGATAGCAGAATATGGATACCAAACCAAAAGAAACTCTCAAAATTTCAATTCAGTTTTGAGAAAACAACCAAAATGCCTCAAAAAAGTTCCTTAAGAAGATTCCACCAACTCACCAATAACCGTTATTAAGTCTTAATCTATTTGGAAAACCAAGAAAGTCAAAAACTTATTCTTTCTGAACGATAAGAAACCACACATGGCATGTCAAACTTACGAAGGAGTATGCTCTTGTGGTGCATGGTGTGCAGAGTTGCCTCAAGCATTTTTCAGGGGGGGGGGCTAATGAAGAATTTTTTTCAAAAGGGATAAAACCTTCCCCGCAGCATATATTTTTAACATAATTTAAAATATCTTCAGTCTATTAGCTCTGCCCCCCAGTTCTATTACACAACACTCAGCCCCCCCCTAGCAGGCTAGCCCCCAGTATTTTTTAAAAAATACAGCCCCCAATCAAGCAAAAATGGGGGTGGGGTGCATTCTATGTGGTGAAAATTATGTTGGTGAAACAGAACGAAATGTTGCAACTAGATGGGCCGAAAACACGATAATGTTAGCCATAAATCAGAACCCGCTAAGCATTTAAAAGAAAACCCCACCCATCAATTTGTTTTGAGATGTATCTTAAAAGCTCCCGTATTTGATAAGGAAAGGAAGTTTCTAGAAGCTTTGTTTAAAGCTACCATGGCAGACAAATTTCCAGGCCTTTTCTGCTACCAGATAACGTTGGCAAAAACTCGATCTTTGCTTGAGTTTTGAAACTCAATCCTAATTTTTGTACCTGAGCCATGAAATCATGACACAAAGTTAATGTTCTAGACTTTTTTTGCAGAAAAAGCCCATTCCGAGGTTAATTTTTTGTGTTTTAAAAATAGTTTCCAACTAATTAAACAGAGCCTGGGTTGATTATTTTGTTCTTCGAACTGAATTTAAACTCAATCTTTTAACTAAAAATGGTAGCAGCTCAACATTATGGAAATTTGCAGAAACAAAACACTTACAACTTTTTAGAAATGACATTACTTGATATACCCTAAAGAATAATTTTATATGTATTTACATTTTAATCAATTCCTTTGTATAGCGCTTAATTATGAATGAATTTTTTTATTTATAGATAACCAAGCAATTTTTTTTCTCAAAATTTGTCATTTTTTACCGCTCTATGTTTTTACTGACGATGACGTAGCCGAAAAGCTTTTACTTTGAGATAAATTCTGATTTTTAATAAAACTATGGCGAATAGATTTAACACTAAAACTTCATTATCAAGATTATGGGATTTGGAGTGCAGGCTGATTTTACTTTCGTTTTCAGTGGTTTCATTTTCAATATCAAGCCAACATCTTAGCAATGGGATGCTCCCACATAGTTACAGGGGTTTGTGCAAAAACCAAACGTAGAAAAATTTCCAAATCCCTCATTTTGATCCAATAAAAAGTGTTTCACTTTTTTGCACCCATTCTTCAAAATAAAAATATTGAAGATTTTAAGTTCTTTTTTTATTCCATGATTTTATATGGATTTTGGAGGACAACCTAACTTTTGCACCAAACTCCTGCTTTCTTCACAAAATTGAAGATGAGAAAAAGCCTACTCCTTAGGGGAGCCTTCCAAACTCAGACTTGCCAAGGAAAATGTCCTCTTGATCACGGATAGAAACAAATGAAAGAGGTGATATTAAGGATGAAATTTTACAGCCACCCTGTCGTGCAATGCACTGAGAGGCCATGGTCGCAAAAAAAGGGCCGTGTGAAATGTGGCAACCTCATTGGTGGAAATTTGATAAATATTTCGCAAAGGAGCGTCGCGAAGCAATCAAAGCAAGTAGAAAAGATCACTTTTGTTTTTTTGTTGTAGATTTCAATAGACCTTTTCGCCTTTCCATTTGCCATATTAAATTGTATGCAAAAATTATGGTGGCTGAATTGCCATGGTGAAATTCCCTTAGAAAGTATGCAAAACATATGCAAAAAGAAAGTAATTATATAAAACTTGTACATGCATAATTGGCATTATATTAAAGTGTAATCTTGTAGAAGAAAGAATAAATTTCCTTCTTTTGAAAACTAGAAATAATCAAATTCGCTTATCTCTTAGAACAAGCACTTCAAAAAACCATAACATTAGACATAAACTCAAGCTGAAAAATCACCCACTAAGGTACAACAATTATCCTTATTCGGCTGACGGTAAATTATTCTCCTGGGAATAGAACTGTCAAACGATCAAATCAAAACATTGATCTGAACCGGCTGAATGTGTGACATCATAATTACTGCTTTCAGTTTGCGTGTTTTGAAAGTGTGATGTGTGTACTCCGTCTTGGTGGAATTTTTAATGCCATGAAGACAGAATATGCAATGTCTTTAAGAACAAAGTTCTAAAAGGCTTTTGTTGTTCTTTAAATATTTCTTTTTGGATTAAGAAATTCCATCTTTTATTGTTCTAATGATTATAATATTTCTTTATAAGATGCTTTGTTGTCTTTTTAATCTTTGTGTAAACTTGCATATGTTTTGCATATTTTCCAACTCAATCCAACCACGACTTTTTCGTTCCTCTATTTTTGCATACAATTCAAGATGGCGGATGGAAAGGCGAAAAGGTCTATATAAAATTCTCACAGGGATTACTTGTCACTTGATTACTTGTCAGGGGGGGGGGTAATGCAGTTGGTACCCGACATCATGATGACTAACTGCAAAATTGAAAATTTGAGAGTACACCCACCACCCCTCAGCAGTTAGTACCCAAAAGTACTAAGTGTATTTGACCATCGACAGGTTGATACCACCCCTATTTGCATTTAGTACCCTGAAGTACTAAGCGCATCTAACTACCGGTTGACACCACCCTTATTCGCACCTAGTATCCCACAGTACTAAGTGCATTTGACTATTGACAGGTTGGTATCACCTCCTATTCTGCCCGGTTTAATGGTCTTGAGTGGTCGGCACTCAGGGTAATCACTATTTGAAACCTGTCAGTACCCTAGGTAGCCCTGGGGTTGACAATAATTTTTTTAATATTTGATCCATTATAATAAACAAAAACCCCAAAATATGGTACAAATCTACAAATCTGAACATGTAAAGTAAAGTCTGCCCAACATATTAGGTCTAAAGTCCCAGAAATAAAACATCACTTTTGCATTATTTGACAAACGACTTGAAGGAAAGTTAAAGAAGACATTTCAGTGCTATGTAAATTAATATATAATAAAAAACAAAAAGCTGGCTGACAAGCACAGCTAACAAAAAGTACTCAGGTGAGTTCAGGCAAGTCTCAAACATATTTTGCGTGACGCGCACTGCTTCCCATTGTTCCTTAACTTTCGTATGTAGCTCAAAAGAAGCGTATTAATGAGAAGATTTCGGAAAGTGCGGGGCCCAAAGTTTAAATTAAGCCAATCTCAAGATATCGGCCAAAAACTGATTTTGACGTTATGAAATACGTCGAAAAAACACGTCATAAGTAAGATTTAAATGACGCCATTATTGAAAACAGCGATAACTTCAAGTATAATAATGCAATCAACACCAAATTTTGACTGGAGACGTAGATTAACGATTCTAAAATATTTGTTGAGAAATTTTCAAAATTTTTAGATGACGTCATTTACTGTCGGTAAAAACTAAAATACGTCAAATAATGATGACGTCATCAAAAAATTTCAAATTTTTTTCATGCATTATTCTAAAATCAACAATCAACGTCTCCAGTCAAAATTTGGTGTTAATTGTAGTAATGGTATCTTGTCTTTTTGACGTGTTTTTTCGACGTATTTCCAAACGTCAAAATCAGTTTTTGGCCGATATCTTGAGATTGGCTTAATTTAAATTTTCGGCCCAGCACTTTCCAAAATCCTCCCATTAATACGCTTTTTTGAGCTATATACAAAAGTTAAGGAACAATGGGAAGCGGTGCGCGTCACGCAAAATATGTTTGGAACTTGCCTTATCTCACCTGAGTAAAACATAATGATTTGATTTAGTAGCGGCACGCAATTTCAAAACAAGAAACCTTATGGGATTTTAGATTCAAGCTTTGGTAAGTCTTGAGAGTGAAACAATTAAAAAGCTCCTACATTGAAAAAGGCTATTGATATGGATAAGTAAGACCAGTCTTTCTTACAGATAGTACCCTAAAAGTTCCATTTGATTGACTTCAAATTTATTTTACACCACCCTATACAGCAGTTAGTACCCACAAGGTACAACTGCAAATTCCAAAAATGAAATATGACCCACCAGTACTAACCGTCATGATGTCTGGTACCAACTGCATGACCCCCTGTACTTGTCAATGTGTTGTGTCAGCTTGTCAGCATTGTATTGTTGAAAAGGGAAAGATAAAAGAGGTAAGACTAGCCTAGTTTTTAATCCTGATACAAAGAAGTTGTGAGAGAGTTTCTTCATGCTAGAGTCCCCTGCCCAGTTGGCGATCAAAATTTTTTGATTCAAATTTTTCACTTACTTTTTATCATTAACTTCTCTAACTTGGGACGATTGGGATTGGTGGAAACATGGGACTGTTTGATATCTGGCCTGTATTTTCACTTACTTGCTAAATTTCTTTGACAACAAATTTGTTTTGATAACTCCACCAAGTTTATCAATCATACTTTCTGTCATAACATGTCATGATAACTTTCACTGATAGCGCGCCCTTTTAACTTTTTTGTTTTTATTTAAAATGACTGGACGCCGATTGGAGAATTAGAGAACACCCGCTGCCTAACCGCCTATCACCCGATTGGATTAACAAATAACGAGTGTGTAACTTGCCGCGAGAGTGACGTCAAACGCATTACATTTCCCTTCGGCAAGTTTTTTTCAGATTTTTTCTCCAAGTCGCCATTTTTTCTAAAGTTTGTTTTTGTTTTGTTTTGAAAGTGGCGGCCTATGGAGAGTCTTCATTTGATAAAAACGCCGGAAATTTTTATGTCTACCCGGAGATTCAATAAACCTTTCCTTTGTTATTTAAATCTGGAGCTAGAAACTTTGCATTGGAGCAGCATGCCCCTTGAATGTTTTGATTGCAATGTAAAGTCTTCTTTTTTCTCTCCGCATCTGGAATATGTTTTAATCGCAATGTAGAGTCTTCTTTTTCTTACTTTCGATTTTGTTGGTCGCAGACTGGACGTCTAATTTCGAAACTGATTGATTGCATCAACTTTTTTATCAATATTTCAGACAAAGGAAACTGTATAGAGCTGTTTTTGTAGAAATGCTTTCTAACATACTCATCGTTTTGGAAAAGTATTTTTTTGAGTGGAAGTTGAAGCGTTTTTTCTTACAAAGCTTTTTTGTCCACAGTTAACGATTTTTATTTTTTTCGAAAAAGCAGGTTTTTTCGTGTGCTTCCGTGCAAAGTTGGATCTTTCGGATCTTATTTTTTTCTAGAATTTTTTTACACAGTACGGGAAATAGGCAGATAACTACCGAAAAAAATTCTCCAGAGGTTTGTTTTTGTATGACTTTTCTGCAGTACAGAACAAGTACAAATTATGACACCTTCAGCAATCTCTCATAACTAGGAGAGTATCTTAAATTGGCTACAAAAAAGTATCCAAAAAAGTATCCAAAATAGCAATCAACATCCTAATTAGGATACTAAAAACCAAAAAACCTGTATTTTTCACCAACTAGAGACATCTGCGCCATCTTACCACTTCCAAGATGTAAATAATAAACAAAATTGTGTACTGAATTTCATCAAGTTTTTGGCTGGTGGAATGCAAAACTATAGCCCAAAACTACTCAAATGGCTTTATATTCGCGCAAATTACCCAGGCCCCTTCCTTCTTTACGGCTACCATTTTGAAATTCAGACCGTAGCGGGCTGTTCCGTAAAAAGAAAAACAAATCTTTAGCTCGTGTTTGCAAAATTTTAGGCTCTGAACGGCAGATTATTAGGGATGTTAATTTTCGAGGAACCCGCCAGAGAAATTACTTGAAATTTTGGTCAGTGGTGCAAATCTTGATCAAGAAAAGGTTTGCATAGTTTTCCGAACGCGGATCGCACGTGCGTTTACGTAGGGTAAAATGGCGAAATGCGAAAATTGAATTTGGCAAAATATTTTTTAAAAATGACCCTAAAAGATTTGACTATATCTTTTCAGTGTGGCTCAAATCCTTCAGATCCTTGGTTCGAAAAAGCTATACCTGTTTACTTTTTTCTTGCCAAATTCAACAAGGAAAGGTATATAAAATTAAATTCTACTATTCTACTATTCCTATGATGTTCCTTCAAATACATGGCCCGAACATGGTCCGAACAAAATGTTCGGGCCGATTCAATAATACTTTTTTGTGGCCCGAGCATGGTAGCAACTCCAGAAGTCATGCAACTTTCGTTGACGTCAAACCAAATGTTTCATTTTTCTGTGAACTTTGAACCCTTCAAACTTTTTTTCTATGTATGCTAAAGCGTTCTGGTTTTTACTAAATGAAAGCCCGTGATCTTAGCTTTCCAGCGATATATAACACTGTGGACACAGGCTAGACGGCAAATTGGTAAATTTTTGAAAATTGTTTGCCGACGGGAGAAAAAAAATGTGCAACTATCGATGAACAAATGTTTCTGGAAACAGAGGAAAATGTATTTGAAGGCTGAAACTTTTTTTTCTGCTGAAATGGATTTTCTTTTCATTTGGGGTTTCTTCTTTCAGAAAAACTTATTCTTTATTCATAAGTTTTTGTTCCTCCATTTCCAGAGGCCCCTTGAAAATGGGTCCTACCACCTTTTTGGACTCATTTCAACCTTTTCCAAGCTAATTATTTTCTTCAAAAACAAAAATAAAACAATGCAATGTCTTCTTTTTTCAAAATGTCTTCTTTTTTCAAAAAAAGATGTATCTTTCGTTATTTTGATAAATATACTAAATATTTTATAAATATTTCTATACAATAATATTCTAACACCATCAAAGAATTCTCCCTCCCAATTTCAGGTCTCTAGCTACACTAGAAAATAAAAGAGATATGCAAAGTTGAAGAAGCATGACTGGAAATTTTTTTGTTTTTCTTTTTTGACACATTTTTCAAATTTTTTTAAGCTATTTTCCTAACCTTTTTCTGACATTTTTAGTCAAATTTTTGACACTGAAATTTGAATATCTTTACAACCACTTATCCTCTGGAGGCCTATGACCCCTCATTTTCTTTCTTTTTCAAAGCTCTACAAGATAGGATTTGAAACATCTTCTGGAGTTGCTAAGCATGGTCCGAACAGGCCCGAACATGTTCGGACCATGCTGTGGGCCAGTGTGGAGTCCATGCAAAAGCCACGCCGAAGATATTTTGAGGATCAAGGAAGGTTACATCCAAATGAGGACATACCGTGAGAGTGGGTAACTTGCATCAGTGGAGGCTAACACGCATAGCCCTCAAATGAATGACCCGTCTGGTCATTAAAATACAAAGTTAAATCAAAACAAAAATGGTAGACTAGAGCTGCGAGCGGAGCTGAATATATATAGTTTATTTTAATGACCAGCCAGGTCATTCATTTTAGGGCTATGCATGTTAGCCTCCACTGATGCAAGTTACCCACTCTCACGGTAGACCTTTTTTCAAAGAGGATGTCCTGTTGAATAATTATGAAGTCCAGCCATAAAAGCAATAATGATAGAGACATGTATAATTACTGTATCATGCATATTGTAATAATTATGCATGGTTTTATCATTGTTTTTCTGCTGGACTACATAATTATTCAACAGGGTGGCCTCTTTGAAGAAAGGTCTATTCTCACGCCGAATATATTTGGCGTACTGTGCATGAATTCCAGACTGGGCCGTGGGTGTCGTGCTGGCTGACTGACCTGACTTGGGGCATAAGATAAGGAAAAAAAATCTCACCTGAATTACTAACTTTAAAGTTTTTACAATGAAAAAGGAATATCAGAAGGAGAATAGTTGAATCACATACATCTTTTAAATGTGAAAATAAAAGCACTTTCAATTTCAACTTCTAGATTGTCCAGCAAGCCAGCAAACCAAAAAAATGTCAATGTTTTTAAATTTAACCGGGTAGAAAGTTGAGAAGACTGGGAACTAGCTCTATGTGTTAATCCTCACGAAAATATTGTGCGATTGTTGAAGATTGAAATAAAAGTTTTGTGAATTTTTACATGAGAAATTTATATTTTCGATATCGGAAGTCACTCTTTTAAACTAGGGAGCTAACAAACTCTAATTTCAAACCAACACGGCATGTAGTTACCTCCTTAGTGTTCGAATTATTTAGATATCGCTTCGCTCATATTTGCGCGGGAAAGTTAAAAGATATGTAGACAGACAGAAAGTAGACTGGTAGAGTGTGGTTCAACATGGTTGTTGTATTGGGCTATTCCATTTTTAAACCATACAGGGGTATTGACGAACTTTTCCAGGGGGGACTGAGCCTTGATTTTCCAAGGGGCTTTTGGTCATTTTCAGATTTTCCAAGGGGATTATTAAAGGTTTCCAGGGGGTTCTCTCCTCCTAAACTGGCATCAATAGTCACTTTCCAGGCCCTTTTTCACAAAATTTCACTTTCCAGGGGTGTTGACTCCTAATTTCCAGGGGATGGTTTGTTATCCAAAATTTCCAGGGGGGTTAGTAAAAAAAGTTCGTCAATACCCCTGTACAATTTTTTTTTGGAATAGCCCATTGGTCTGTATCAGTTATTTGTTACTTGTGTTACATGTGTAGGTGTTCGAGCAAAGGGCTCAGGTAAGATTCTTGGTGAACCGCCTCTGTTTGATCAATCTTTCAATGGAAAAAGAATCTCAGCAGATATTTTTCATGTCATTATTCAAGTCAAGTATATTGAGTTTTCAGTTCACATTTTCAGTTCATCATTAAGGCTGATGGAAATTAATGATATGTTTACCGTAATGACCATTTTCAGAATTCGATGCGGCCAAGTTTTCATTATTCATTATTCATTATTTTCCCATAAACATTTATTTTTACCAGATTTTTTGCTTTTCCTTATAGATACACAATCTCCTCTTGTGTCTCCGGAACTCTTGTGTTTTTATTGATTCTTTTGGTTCCCGTTTGTACGAGCTTAAAGAGATAAATCTTTATCTTCCCGCAAGAGAATTATAAAATGTTATCTCCACAATATGACAAAATTAAATTCACACGGCAAAGACTACTAGAGGGCCGTTCGGGTTGTTAACAATCTAAAATAGCCACGGGCCATTTGTCAGTATAGACCTAACTCTTCATACAAAAATTACGGGAAACGCATATTTGGACTTTGAACCCTATGCTGCACTCAAGCACTTGAGCCAAAATCCCGCAAAGGCGGGACAAAAATCAGTTTTTCGAAGTTTGCAAAAAAACGCCACATAGAAGATCTTTCAAATTCAGTATGTGAATAGGGCAGTAAAAAATACAACTTTTCTATTTTTCCTTTTTTTTGCAAAAGTTCTAGGAATGAAAATAAAGGGATAATGATAATTGAATACTATCCATTGATGATCCGCGGCACTATCGTAAAGCTAGAATCACTTCGCGTACACTTCGCTTGAGAAAATGATTGACAGATTGAAGTTTTTCATCCCCGCGGCGCGTGCCGCGCGGGAGCTCGGGTGCTATGCGAGAGTTCTCGGCTCAATCCTCGGACCGCGCTAAAATGGTAAACTGAGCTGTGATAGATCATTTCGATGGAAGTTGTTGGAATGTTTACAAGGCTCTTGACAGAAAATCGTTTGTTTTATTGTCAATGATGACAGTGTGGTTATTAATTTTGTTAGATCTGACAAATTGATGTTTGTAAGTGCACTTTATAGTTTTGATTCCCATTGAAGAATCATATTCTGGTTTTCATGTTATTAGATGCTGTTTTAGAGCTTTAGGTCTACACTGTTTGTTTTGATATCAACTTTGAAAATTTTTGTTCTCTGCTCAAGTGGGAGGAAAAATAATGACAACTTTTTGAGAAAATGGCAAATAATGACAACTTGATGCGGCAGGTTTTTGAACACGCGGGCGGCTTACGGTAAACATAACATTAAATTCCATCGGTCTAATATCTTGCTTAAACTTGGGGGGGGGTACTTAGGCAAATGGAAGGCACGGGTATGTGCTGTCATTAAGGGTACCATTTTTTGGACTTTCAAAGTCCCAAGGCACGTCTGCCCCTTTCTGACAAAAGGAAGTATAACCCACTTTTATGAATTTTGACTTTTTGACTGAAATGGCTTCTTTGGGTTGAAACTTAACTTTTTTGGCTAAGAAAAATTTTTTTTGAGTTGCCAATCTGGAAAAAATTTTTTGAATAAAGAAGTAACTGATAGTTTTCTAGAGAATGTTTTCTGACAAAAAGAAGTAAATGACTGTTTTGCTTCTTTTTGTCAGAAAAAGGTATCACTTACTTCCTTTTGTCAGAAATATTCTTCAAAAAACTGGTCAGTTACTTCTTTCTTCAATTTCTGTTGGTTGAGGTTTACTGACAAAACAAGGGTCTTGTTTTTCTCTGCAACAGTGAGCATTGTGAGAAAAGCAGTGATGCTCAAAGCTAATCTTCAGCGAGTAGAACAATAATCAGTCATTTGTTTTTTGATATGGACTATCTGCATTCGATGCCAGCATAAAACGCGTTTGGTCGATTTTCTCAATTTTGACTTCATGTGGGTTACTTCTTTTTGTCAGAAAGGGGCAGACGTGCGTTTGGTTTGGAAACGCGAAACACGAACGCGAAGTACCCATGTCTAAACTTTTCAATATATCTCCAGAACTAACAGATTTTTTGAAATTTTGTAGAAAGGTCTAAGTCCCTGAATAGTTTTACCAAAGCCTTACCTTCCCCAAACATTGAAGAAGCCTCTACTAATTAAAGTAAATGAGATAAGATAAGGGGCCGTCGACATTCGACTTTCAAATTTTTTAACGGCAGTTGGCCGTTATGGTTCTGACCCCCTCTACGTTAATGGCCATCAAATTCTCTAAAGTTAAAAAATTGTCAAAAATCAATGAAACTCTAAATTTTCTCCTTCACTTTCATCGTTGTTTCGTCAGCCATCTTTAATATCGCTACGGCTTTGCTCAGTTTACATTTTAAAAATAACAGAGATAATTTCTAAACTTTTATCTGAAAGTTGCGCGAATTAATTATCTCCGTAATCATAATCAAAAGAATAGTGGGATTTCAAAGAAAAAAAACCAACCGTCTGCGAAATTCAAGGGCCGCGCGGACCGTCTAAACAAATGGAACACGAGACATAAACATCGGGTCGTTTGTTTTGGTTAAAATTATTCTAAAAAATAGCGAAGTGAATACTTTAGGTATGTGACTTTAGCAGATCTTAGTTGATAAAAGGAGGAAAAGAAATATGGAAAGTAACATTTTTATGGAATAAACGTCTCAAAAATCAATATTTTCTGGTGAAAAGAATTGATATGTGGTGAGTTGACCCCTAAAGAGATTTTCGACCTTCCCTTAACGGCACATGGTCGACCCCCTCCCCCCCCCTTATGCCGTTAAAAAATTCGAAAGTCGAATGTTGACGGCCCCTAAGATAAAAACACCTTAAAATCAACCAGAATTTACAAACTTTCGTCCAAAGCAAAAGACGTACTTTTCTCGCCGCCATCTTGTTTTAGAATGAGAATTCTAGAGAATTTCATTCGGTTCCAGCTCCTGCGGTCTTTTTTTCATCCAATCAGATCGCGCGATTTCACTTAAGCTTTCTCTAGTCCAATATAACTGTGGAATTTGAGT
Organism: Clytia hemisphaerica; assembly: GCF_902728285.1. NCBI lineage: Eukaryota > Metazoa > Cnidaria > Hydrozoa > Leptothecata > Clytiidae > Clytia > Clytia hemisphaerica. Next base: position 98,611 of record NW_027104234.1, on the reverse strand, counting down.
CATGTGACATCTCTATAGACCTTTTTTCAAAGAGGACGTCCTGTTGAATAATTATGTAGTCCAGCAGAAAAACAATGATAAAACCATGCATAATTATTACAATATGCTTGATACAGTAATTATGCATGACTCTATCATTGTTTTTATGGCTGGACTACATAATTATTCAACAGGACGTCCTCTTTGAAAAAAGGTCTATTAAAAAACCCGCGCAAATTAAAATAGAAATACAAGGGGTCACACTACTGGCTACAGGAACTGTGGTTTTTCTGAAGGACAAAAGGTATAGGAAGCTTTACTGAAAGAGGGATAAGGCTGGGACAATCTAAAAGATATGGACAAAAAAAGGCACTTTTTTGGGTGATAATTAAGATTTTACTTAGAAACTTTAATTCTTTTACCCCCGTCTCGGCCCCCCCTGATATAAGCAAGGGAACCATGTTGGCCACCCCTACTGAAAATTTCAGATCAAAACAAACAAGGAATTAATTCCTGTAACTCGAAGAAAATAGGCCTTTTTTAAAGAGGCAGCCATGTTGAATAATTATGTACTCCAGCATAAAAACAATGATACAGCCATGCATAATTTTTAAAATATGCATGATACAGTAATTATGCAAGGCTGTATCACTGTTTTTATGCTGGAGTACATAATTATTCAACATGGCTGCCTCTTTGAAAAAAGGTCTATTGGAAAAAGCTGGTTTTTGACTGTTTCTAATCCTAAAGTGCTATTTTTTGGTAAAAACTATGCAATTTATGTTTTGATTTCTAGAAAGCTTACCCATTCATTGTCAATACATTTTTTATTTGAAAGTAATCTCTTCATGGAATAAAATGATATAGTCAAATCTTGTAGGGTCATTTTTCAAAACATTTTTGCCAAATTCGGTTGTCGCATTTCGCCATTTTACCCTACGCAAACGCACGTGAAGGCCAAGGGTTGAAAAAATCAAATTATAAAAGGGAGAGGTTATGCACGTTTTCAGAACTCTCACGTCCCTCCCACTTGGTCTAGACTTGGAAACTAGGCTAGTCTTACCTCTTTTATCTTTCTATTTCTATTTGCAACAATACAGTGCTGGAAAAGTTGACACAGCAAGTAATCCCTGCCTGTGATAAAGTTTAAATTAAAATCTGTGAATCCACGAAAGTGCTCTCTTCTACACTGATTGCTTTGTGGTGCTCCTTCACGGACTATTCATTTAATTTCCACCAATTAGATTGCCGTATTTCACACGGCCCTTCTTTTTGGCGTCCGTGGCCTCTTCAGTGCCTTGCCCGACGACAGGTGCCTTTAGGTAGGTTTCCTCAAATAACTCATATCGTGCATTCTGATTGGTCAGAGAAAACAGAAGTGGTTTTCGCACGTGAATTGCATGTTTTAATTGGGCGAGATAAACTTGATTTCAGATTATTTCTTTGCGTTGCTACAGGAAACATATCTGATAAAATCCAAAGTATTCATTATGATGGAAGGTAGACAGGAGAACCGTCCTTATTTTTATAATCTGATGTATACAGAACGGGTATGACAGATTCTTTCGTTGCCGGCAAACGCATAGGCCGGTCTTTATACCGGACTTAAGTCCGATCGGCAGCGGCTGCCCGCGGCCGCAAGAACAGAGGCCGCTTCGAAAGTGAAACGAAAGTGGCCGATCCATAGTTGATAGAAAAAAGAGGAGGGCCGGTAAAAATGAAATCTTGGCCGCTAAAAAGCCGCTTTTTGACCGCTTTTTGACCGATTGGTCTAGACTGGTCTTTCCAGGTACTTAAATTTGCTTGGGGAGTCACAAGTATACTTAATGTTTTACAAACTTTTTTTATATAACAATATTCTAACATCATCGATGAACCATTACTCCAAATTTCAGGTCTCTAGCTATACTAGAAAAAGAGAGATGCAAAATTAAAGAAGCATGACTGGAAAAAAATTTTGTTCTCTTTTTTGACACATTTTTCAAATTTTTCCAAATTTACAGACCCAAAGAAGTTCATAATGTAATATTTTACACAGGGAAGGAGAGGTAAGAAGCCTGAAAATTCTCAAGTTGTTTTTTAAAAGGTCGTAGTATGTTAAAGTGATTGATGTCGTAGTATGCTAAGAGTTAATTTTTAGGTACTGTCTCTGAATCACAGTTGGTGCAAGTACTATGATTTTGGATGCAGGACAAAACAAAACAAAATTTGTTTAGGGGCATTTTTCGATTGTTTAGAGACCCCTTAAAAGGTTTAAATGGATGTGTAAATTTTATAATAATGTTATAACATTGTTATGGCTTTATGCTAATATATACACCTTAAATTTAGGCGAGTCTGCTAAATTACGTGGGTTACGTGCGTGTCGTGGGTTCGTGGGTTCGTGGGTTCGTGCCCTCGTGGGTGTTCGTGGGTTAAAATGTCTCGTGGGTTCGTGGGTTCGTGGGTTGAAATTGCTCGTGGGTTCGTGGGTTCGTGGGTCCAAAAAAATCACGTGGGTTAAAAAATTCCAATAATTTTCCAAAAATAAAAAATGTTCTTCTCACCCTATAATCAACTCAATAGTTTTTATGAGAAGAAAGAGCGAAATGGAAAATGTCAAAAAACATTTCCAGCTGATCTGATTTTAATATTTCTACCACTGACCTTAAAAAAAACGACTTCCACCGAAAGCTTTATAATATATATAGCCCAATTAACGTCGCTATGAGGAATCTTATTTTTATCTCCCTTTACGGTTTACCATGTTCCTCCTACCACACAATTAATACAAGAGGTCACAGTCTTTTAAAAGAATCGTTTAATTTATAATTATTAAAATATACTATAGTCGAATGAAGTTAATGAGTTTTATTTCAAAACTAATAGTTTCACGCCGTTGAGACGATCATCAGTTGAAAATAAAATTTTAAAAAACAGGAAAAAATTTTATTTTCAACTGATGATCGTCTCAACGGCGTGAAACTATTAGTTTTGAAATAAAACTCATTAACTTCATTCGACTATAGTATATATATGCTTCCGATTCCGATTGGTCAAGCACTCTTCTGATGAATGAGAGTTCAACTCAACAAGAAGTTAATTATTAAAATAAAAACATTTCCTGGGTATTTAAAAGTCATGTCTATTGCAAGGGTTTCAAATATCGAAACACGCGAATCGCAAAGAAATTTACAAAAGAAATAATTGAATCATTATTAAGTGTTTTAGGGTTTTAGAAGATGATGGATTTAAGAATAGATATGAAACAGCGAAATGTAAACAATGTTTACAGCTCTCGCTGCTTATAAAATATCATATCTTACACGATCTTACAGTATTGGGATTTTTGGAACATTTTGGACCCACGGGACAATTTGGACCCACGAGTGATTTTAACCCACGAACCCACGAACCCACGAGCAATTTCAACCCACGTGATTTTTTTTTGGACCCACGAACCCACGAACCCACGAGATACTTTGACCCACGAACCCACGAGACATTTTAACCCACGAACACCCACGAGGGCACGGACCCACGAACCCACGAACCCACGACACGCACGTAACCCACGTAATTTAGCAGACTCAATTTAGGCGCGATACCATTTTGACTCCAGTAATGAAGGCATCAATTTTCACAAGATAAATTTCAACAATTGATTAGGCTATTTGACTTTTTAACCTTATGTTTATATGTTTACTATGTTCACTTTTAAACAAAGTGTGCCAGACACTCAGTTGTTAGTTATACAAAAGACAGTAGATAAAATTAAATGCGTGTAAATTGATGAGGCTATTGTATAATGGAGTAAGATAAAATAGAGTCAGACGCAATGTTTTTACAGCTGGAGTCAAAATGATTTCACGCCAAGCAAAAGGTATACATAGTATTGTCTCAATGAGAAATAAAAATATATGTGACTGATTGGAATCCCCAACAATAGTTAGTCACACTTTTGTCCTCATAAAATGTCTATCAAATTGCTTTATCATTTACATGACTAATTACAAGCAAAGAATGTGCAGCAAAAATTGGATTTAAGAAGAAAAAAAAACCTGGCTCTTTCTGATGAAATTTACATTTTGAAAGATGAAAAGATTTGATCCATGTAAACCTTGAAAATTAGTTTGTGGAACAAGAAAGAAGCAAGAAGTAATCTATAGGTGAAAAGACACCCACCTATAGCAATGGGCATTGCCATCAATATTAAATTGAATTTTCTGTGCTTTTAAATTAAGAAAACATAGCAGCGGAATTATAGCCAAAGTTAACGATAGAAATAAAAACATCGTTTAAACCTGGACCAGCCGGCTGCACAAGAACAAATTTTTAAATTATGACATTCCAAACCTATGCATTAGTTTGCTTACTTTCATTCAGCTTATTGCAGCTCAGCTTATATATATAATTCACAGAATTCCCCAGGGAATTTCCCTTCTGTCCACTTCTTCTTTCAGTCTGTACCACAATTAGTTTTATGGCGTGAGATGCTAGGCAATTCGATCTGCCTAGCCAGGGTGCAGTATGCAGTGCTGACGAGTCCTAATAAGGACGAAATGCATATGCTTCTCTGCCACCCAAATCTCCTGAAAGAAGATAGTTGGACAGAAATTCTTTGAATTTCTTCACATATGAGCATGAATCTGGTAATGTGGCCCACTTTTCGATTTATTAATTTTCCTACTTTGAGGCTTTGGTGAAATCTCTATAGGTATATAGTCATACCAAATCTTATTGTTTCTGGTCAATCTTGATATGGGCAAGCTTAAACAGTAATTTTTTCTGATATAACAGGTACTCAAATTTTCCTATAGGGGGCTTTCCTTCAAAATGTGAACGGAAAATAAGGTTTTTAAAAAAATGATCAACATCATTGTTTAATAATTCATCAACAACATGCTTTTTCCGCATGGTTTTTGTTGTTCTCACAGCCAGAGGATATGAAAAATGAAAAACACAGTAAGAACCGGCAAAAAAAGTTTTTTTGGCATATAAAATCAAAATGTTGCGGACATAACTTTTTCTGTTCACAAAGTTATGTCCGCACAGATTTGACACAGAAAAAAATTGAAAAGCTTTAGCTCACTGGTTTTTACATTTTAATAAATCCTTCCCAGATAATGGGAAACTAGAGCAAGTTGCAAAAATGGTCAACGCGAAAAATTATTTTGAAGTGAACAGTGTCTTGTTTCCGTTCACATCTTCGAGTTATGTCCGCACACTATTTAATCCTTTAAATTTTTCAAGGAGTTATTCTTACTCAGCTGAATCATTTTTCTATGTCAAGGGTTACATTTGGGGTCATTTTATACAAATTTGAAGTCTCAAAGGCTATTTGTTGGGAGACAGTGAAACAAATCAGTTTCTCCAAAAATCAGTTATGTCCGCAACAAAAAGTTATGTCCGCAACAAATCATGAAGTTTTCTCAACCTCCAAACACCAATCTTAGGTTTCTTTGACAATTATTGCATCTAAGGTCATTTTAAAGTTGGTTACAACCAGAAAAAAGTTTCATAATTTTCCATAGGCAAGATTTCCAGTTTATTTACTTCTTTCATATGTATTTCATGTTGCGGACATAACTATTTTGTCTAAAATGTTGTTGATAAAGTGTATTTGCAAGCTGGCATGATGTTTTATTATATGGAAGTAATGCTTAGGCTATTAGAAATAGAAAACAAATACTCTGATGTCAAGTTAAGGTCCAAAATGAAAATTTTAACAGAAAAATAAACTTTTTGTTTCTTTGAAAATGATGGTTCTGAACCTGTGAGCTTGAATAAAGAATAAATCATGTATTAATTTGCATATCAAATTCATTGTGTAGTGTTCACACAACATAATCTACTACACATTCACTTACAGACTAGTTAGAATTGCTCCAATAGTTCAAAACAGAGTCATTTATATTCTGTAGAAAATTGTATGTTGCGGACATAACTATTTAAAGTATTTATCAGATTTTTAACCCTCTTAAGCAGTTATGCTAACACCTTGACAATACTAAAGAGTTACATTTGTAAGTACCATGCATTTACTTGCTTTTTTCAATTTTTTGTGTCCTCTAGGGTTGTTCTTCTATTAAAAATATTAGAAAGTTTTAATATCATTGTCGAGTCTTCTTTTGTTCTTTTCATGAAGAAAAACATGTATCTGAAATCAAACCAAACCAAATCTTTTGGTTTTATATTGATTTAGTCTCAAATATTCCTTAAATTTTGGAAACAGAAAAAGACACTCCAAAATTTTAAATAGATGATGTAAAATGTTCTATGGTTCTACCCTGGAAGAAAAAAAGTTATGTCCGCAACATAGCATTATTATTACCCATTTAACCCTTTCTATTGAAAAGGCTTTTCAAGGAAAAATCATATTTACTGATTATGAAGATGTACAACAGTTAATGTCAAGCTCAAAATTTAACTTTTAAAATTAGATTATGACAAAAAATGATATGTGATTGGATTATATTTTACAGATAAATCTTCAATTTTCAGGAAATCATAGTTACAAAGACCTTTCAAGACAACAAATTTCAATGATTAAGTTTTGGTTCAAGTACAGCAAAGTATTTAAAGCCAAATAATTAATGTTTATTGCTGATTTTGAAGTAAATTTGACAAAAAGTTATGTCCGCAACCAACAAGGTTTCATTTTCTAATTTTTTATTGATCAACTGAAATATAGCAAACTTTTGGTTTTTTTGAAAGCTTATAATGAGTCCTTCAAATCTAGAATGAAGTTACCTGATCATTGCCAGTTTTCTTTTCATTAAGTCAAACTTTATGGGATTATTTTTTAGTATTTTAGATTTTCGTCTGGAAATAGTGTCAGAATTTGAAAAATATAACATACTGGACGGTAAAAATTGTTTTTCAATGCAGCTTAATATATTAGCCATGGACTGAAATCTAAGACAAGTATTAGATTAGCATATTTTATCTCAAATGAAGTGTAAACAACAAAGAGTTTTTTGCCAAATTTGTCTGATTATAACTACTCTCGGTCAAATTTCTGGACCAAGCCAGTTTGATTAAGCCCTGGTATTTATGTTTTCTGAAAATTGAAGTCATTAATAAAATCCAGGAATAAAAGTGAAATTCAAAACTTCATTTTTTCCAAATTTGTTCACCTATTTAGGTGACATTACCAGATTCATGCTCATATATTTAAAGGCATCTTATGAAAATGAACGTTTGAGCAGATGTCACTTCAGAAATTGGACATCAATCCAAAGTACATTTCAATTCTTAAATCAGGTATTCTATTTGAGTATTTTACTCTGATTTTGTATCCATTTTGCTTTGGATGAGCTATTTTCTGAATAGAATTATAGATTTTCCAGGATTACTTTTTCTAAGATGCTCATTTACCGAGTGTGGCAGTGCCTGATTATAAAAAGTTGACTCATTCAGCTTCTCCATTTAATTTATTCAAAATTGGTAAATTTTGAGTGAATGCTAAAATAGTGATCTGGAGTTTTCTTTCTTTTTAGTTGGGATCTTTACAGTTGATAAAGTACTTGTTTATTCAAATTTGGAATTGCAAAAGAAAACTAATTTGACCGAGTCAAAAATTAAAGAAGTGTTACATGCTGCAGCAAACTATGTTGTCACACAAAGAGTCAAGCAAGCATCAGTTTTAGATGTTTACACCAAGTCTTCAAGTGCTATTGATTTTCAGGTTATTATTTTTTTATGGCTATTAATAAACAATTAACCCAAATGATTCTGTTCCTCATTAAAGCAATGATGGCTGTCTCACTCAAGCAAAATTAGTTCCTTGCAAATTTGTTGGTCTAAAAAAGTTAGAGACAGCATGTCGGGAACCAAAAATTTTTGTTTTATTTGTGATAGAACCTAAATAATTAAAGGTTTTGTTTTTACTTAAGTGTTTCCATTTCATATCAGACACTTGTTTCATATCAGGACAGTGTCTACCTATTGTTATATTGTGCCATGATATAAGTAAAAAAATATTTTTATTTTCCTCTTTCTGACCAATCTTGCGCCACATCCGTGTCAATTCAATATCAAAAAGCTAGTAAATCAAAATTGATGAGTAAGCAAACGATATCGCTCCTATTTAAAAACAAAATCTTTAAGCCATGAAAATGAAACTTCTATCATTTATTATTTTTGCCCTGTCGTGAAAAGGAACAAAAGATTTTTTCACTATTACAATAATCCAAAATAACCTAAAATAAGTAAAAAATAGAAGAATGTTTTTCCGTTTTCATTTTTAGTTGCATATGGGGACAGAGACAGGGTAACATTTATTGCAGATTATTAACCTGTAGGTAGTTTTTTGAAGTGGTACCCTAACGGTAGCACTACTCAATAGTAGTGAGGGTAGCACTACTCAATAGTAGTGTAAAAAATTCATTGAGAGAGCTTTATCGACTTCTCCTTAAATACCTGTAATGATTAGTGCCTTTTGATGTTAATTTTTAACACTGCAATGGCTTCTTTGCGGGTACCACTTTAAAGAAATTCTGATCAAATACGGCAGATACAGCTTGATACAGTGTTTCTACAATGCTTTTTTTAAATACACTCATCTTTATAATTTTTATTTTATTTTCAAAGGTTGATAAACTGAAAACAGGATGTGATGATATTGACTCCATCCTTTCTGGTGGATTACTTATACCAGGTGTCACTGAAGTTTCAGGTGAAAGTTCAAGTGGGAAAACACAATTTTGTTTGCAAACATGCATTCTGACAAGTAGAGCATACAACGATTGTAGTAAGTGTGGGATTTCAATTCAAATGATAAGAAATAGCATTGCATCCTTGCTTTGTTTCAACTTACTTTACACATCTTTGTGATTAATTAAAAACGCAAATCCACCTTATTAAGTGGATCAATTCACATGATGATCGTATTTTGCGAGCTCCAGGATTTATAAATTCTCCAGATTGAGAGTATACTTTTTTGTTAGAAACCTGGTAGAGGATTTTGGAATAAAGGGGATTGTTTATTTAGGGGAGATTAGTGAACCCAGTGATCCCAGCTGTGCTAATTTTATTCATTTGCATTTCAGAGTGTCTCTACATTTGTACTGAAGATGCATTTCCAAACAAACGTCTGATACAGATGACAACATCACATTCTATGTCAAAAACTGAATCTCAAAGCATCACTGATCGTATCTTTGTAGAGCACGTTGAAGATTTAGTAATTTTTTTTTATCTTTACGCCATGATAAAATACGTTGTCGAAAGTGGTTTTGATATTAAACAAAACATTCGAAAAGTATCAAAAATTCTCCTGGGTTTATCCTATAATCAATATACTTTGAGATGTCAGCCTATTAGTATTACACAATATTGCTAATATTGTTTATTTGAGTTGAATGATAACCTTGTAAAGTTAAGAGTTGTTTGAGTAATTATTGTTCTTAAATTCATTATTAGGAAACGTTGATTTCATTTCTGGAAACAAGGATCATTAACCTTCTTTCCAATCATAAATTGAAGTTGATCATAATTGATTCCATCACTGCTTTGTTTCGTGTTGAATTTGAAAATTGGGAATTAGCAGCAAGAGCCAAAACATTAGCTACCGTAGGAAAGCTGTTACATAAACTCAGTCATCAATACAAGATATGCGTCATTTGCGTCAACCAGGTGAGAGAGTATCATTTTGTTTATTATTCCTTAAATAAATGCAACTTGAAAATACCACCCATTTTAACTCCAAGGCATCTGGAACTAATAAGTAAAGTATTATCAACTTTCAGAATGACATTTGAAAGCCTTTATTAGAGGAAATACGATATTCAAGCAATTACTCCAATCATCAGTCTCTGACAAAGGAAAAAGGCTCCCAGGAATTCCTACTCATTTTTCCAATTGTGCTAAAAAGACTATTGATCTCATAAAGTGAAATGAAGACTAAAGAAATGAAAGTGAAAAACTCTTGAAAGGGAAAACTTTCTCAAAACATCATTTCTTTTACACAACTTGTTGTTTTCTGTGTGCTTTCATTTTAAGCATTAATTGTTTAATTTATTTCAAGTTAATTCCCTTTCTGTTTATTTGATAGGTATCTGCTGTGTTTGAGCCAGAATCATCTCTTAGTAAAAGGTATCTTTTTAGTCAAGAACTCTTGGAATAATCAGTAATAATGGGGTAGTATTGTTTGGAAATTAAAAACTGAAGGCATGTTGAAAATTCAAGGTTTATTTGAAGTTTTTGAGGGTCATGCACCAAATCAGTGCTAAAACTGCCAAGTAAGATGAAATCAAAGAATTAATTATAAGCTCAAACAAATTGATAATTCTCAACTTCAGTTGAGCTAGAATCTAAGAATGTCTATCTGTGTGTCTGTGTGTGTGTCTGTCACAAAAACTTTGGGGCAGGCTGGAGACTTCAAAAATGGTCCGATTTGGCTGAAATGTAGCACACTTGATCCTTGGGTGAATCCCTGGGGGTGATTTTTATCATTTTCTGAAAATTTTCATTTTTAAGGGCGTGGTCACGAGTTTTAGTCCCAAAACGAGGCTAAAACTTTGGGGCAGGCTGGAAACGTCAAACATGGTCGGATTTGATTTGTTCCTTGGGTGAATATCTGGGGGTACATGTTTCATTTAAAAAAAAAATTTCTTGTTGGGGCCTGGGGACTAGTTTTTAGCCTAAACGAGGCTAAACCCTATTTAAGAAATGCTAAAATTTTCCTTAAGCCATTAAGTTTACAATTGGGCCTAGGAATGATTTCAAGATACTGAAGTTGAGCCAGTGCGGTTAGCACGTTCGATAGTTTGTTACGCTACCACCATGATTTCAGAGCGTCTTTAATGAAGAACTTTAAAGAACGTTTAACCGTCATGGAAAATTAAACTATGCATACATGTTTCATTCTTCTGTGCTAAAGTAAAAACGCTCAGAATGTATGTATGTATGCTACACTAATGGACCTATGTTACTGTTATTGCTATGGTTACTCTGAACTTCTAATCGCCCAACTTCAGTTGAGCAACAATCTGACAATGTCTGTGTGTGTGTCTGTCTGTCTGTCACAAAAACTTTAGGGCAGTCTGGAGACTTTAAAAATGCTTGGATTTGGCTGAAATCTGTCACACTTCCTTGGGTGAATATCTGGGGGTGTTTTTTTCATTTTTTGAAAATTTTGATTTTTGGGGCCTGGGGACGAGTTTTTCGCCAAAACGAGGCTAAAACTTTAGGGCAGCCTGGTGACTTCAAAAATGGTCGGATTTGGCTGAAATTTGGCACACTTGTCCCTTGGGTAAATATCTGGGGTCTACGATTGGGCCTATGAATAATTTGAAGCCACTGAAGTTGAGCCCAGTGCGTTGCGCACGTTCGATTATACAACACAACTGATACAAAAAAGACCATATTAATGCCGTCTTCAACGTTTGTCTTATTATGCTTTCATATTTCCAACACATTACTCAAGAAAACTAGTATTCGTTTAGGGAAGAAAAATTCGTGCCAGCCCTTGGGTTAACGTGGTCATACTTTGTCACTACGAGACTGATTCTCGCAAGAACCAAACATTCTTTATCTACTATTGGAATTAATGCTGTAAGTCAACACTACATTATTCGTAACTGGCTCTGTTATTTTTGAACTGAACAGAACATGACAGGGGCGGTGATTTAACTTGACAATCGCTCCTTAAAAGAACTGAAAACTTTTCTTTGATAATGATTCCTTCTGTCCATTGTGAGGAGGGTGCCGCTCTTTGCCTGGGATCACTACTGTATTTTAAACACCAGAATACTGTATTTGATATCACATCTACCAGCATCTACATTATAATAAGTTGTCACAAAAAATGCTTGCGATGACTTAACTTTTCACAAGTTTTCATGTAACAGGTCCATCATACTTACATTTTTTACAAAAGATTCTTCTGAATATCTTGACTTACAGACATCAATTATAAAAAAGGCTTTGAGGTTTTGCTCAAGATCATAAAGGTATCTGTAGTTTCAATATCTCAAACCACCCTTTAACAATTTAATTTTCTCTTTTTTAGAATAACGAAATGTTAGCTGAGGATTCTAACATAAGAACATGCCGAATTGCTTTTTCGCCACACCTTTCAAATAGAAGATGTTTTTTCCTTGTCTTGAAGCAAGGGCTCAAAGGTTTTAATTTCGAAGACAAGCAAAATGAAAACTTAGAAAGTTGTTAAACGAGTTTAGTTATATTATTTTGATGACATTGTACACAATCACTTTGTAAATAGCCTCAAGGTTACATACGCTTAACCTCAAATATTTTTTTTTAATTATCGAAATTATCTTTCTAGTTTTGGTATTTGTCACCATTAAATTTGATTGATTTTCACCAGGTTTTTAACTTTTATGGTTCAAGTTTAGCTTGTTATGTTTTATTTTGTAACACTCCTTGGACGATTTTTTGTGGAGTACAGAGTAAAATTTAGCTGATCTGGTAAATTGAAGGCCCGCATCTTCTATAAGTCAATCCATCATGGTTTGGTGGTCTTGGATATATCTTTAATATCTAATAACTATTGGACCCATCGGCCTCTGTTGCTTCCTTGGATGACGGGGTGGAATGTAATTATTTATTGTCGTTTAGTACCGCCATCATGATATTTTGGTTTTGAGATCATATTTCATACAACTATTTAAAAATTTCTTCCTATAAATCGTTCTTGAAGAAAAGACAAGTCCTAGGAGGTATTGGAGTTCTTTTATTTTAAGTTCTCGTCATTACTGACTGTGTTTTATTTGTCATTTAGATAAAAAATAACATGTTAAATCCAGATGTAATAATAAACTCTCAACCACTTGGCAGAAAGATCCTTGAATTGCACCCTGATTCTGGTCATGAGCACAAAAATCAAGTAAGTCAACGGACCAGTATTAGATTATGATATTTTAAATCTCGATCATTGTTGAGTACTTTACTTAGATTAATTTCTCATTAATGTTAACGTGATTAAATTGCGTGATATCTGGGGATATTGCGTTTTTGTGTACTAATGGGTCGTAAAAATATGAAAAAAAATAAGAGAAGCTTGTTTATGAAAGGCTGGCAAATTTTGGGTTCTCTTTTTTAACTTCTATCATTTTAGAAAGAGAAATGGTTTTTGATGAGTAACAATGAAACTGAAAGTGACGAAATCGAAGAGGTAACTCACATTTTGTTCAAGTGTTTTAATTTTGTGTATAAAATTTTATAAAAAGTAATAGGGACAAGGCTCAATTCTTATTTTTGGATGTGGTTTTACCATATTACTTCGGATAAACGCCCAGGGCGTTGTTTTCTTTCAGTTCAAATTATGTCACATGTCAAAAATATTTCTAGATTATTAAGAAAAAAACTTAAATCATTTGCTAGTGATCGTGGTGATAGTGTAAAATAAACGCCCCTCCTAGAGGGGAGGCGTTTATTCGAAGGGGGTATTTATTGAAATTCTTCCCTCAGGGAGGGGCGTTATTCGTGGGAGTATTTATTTGAAGTAATACGGTAATGAAGTGAGTAAGTATGTAAGTCTGCGACCGGAGTCGGAGGCGACCCGAAGGCTCCTTTTTCGATAGCTGTCTACTCGAATGTAGGGGAGGGCGCCACTCTTTTTCCCTGGATTGCTCAACAATAAACGTGTCTCATTTTACAGGTTTACTGGAAAGGTAATACAGTTGCTGTACTATCCTTTGATAAACATCAGAATGATTTCAGGCTAAAGAATTCTTTCTCTGTGGAAACAGAAATTAAGGATGTTATTTACACCGATTTCCACTTGGATGAAAAGTCATCAGGTATAGTTGTTTTATTTTTTTGTGATTGAGGGAGGGAAAAAAGTGAAGCGGCCTCACCAAAACTTACGAGATGAGCAATATATCTCGTGAGTGTACAAATTATTGCGATTTTCTAAAGTTTCTGCCTTTCCAATTTCTGAGGCAATTAGCGAAGTTTATGCACATGAAAAATTCTTTACAAAAGTTAATATAGAAAACTTCTAGTTCACTATAAATAAATGATTTTGATTATATTATTTTCACACATATAGCACCTCTAAAAGGTATGAACAACCGTTTTTAACGAATTTAATATTTGTACTTTTAAAAGCCAATTCAATTTTTGCTTTAACTCCCTAGGATTGGGGAAACTGACAGATACCAGACTTGTGCTCTCAAAACATTTGAGCATATTTTAACATTTCTTACTTTAAATTTCTACTTCTATTTTGTTGTAGAACTTTCACAATGTCTGTGTGTACTCGAGAAATCTTGTTTAAACATCTTCACTGAAGTTGGGAAACTCTTCATTGCATCATTACCTTTCAAAGTAAGTTCCATTTTGCGGTCTAACTATATAGAGATACTAGATTATAATACTTCCGGGGGGATATTTATCATTCTTTCACTCGATCCATCAAATGCTTTGGTCGATTCAACAAATCACCTACGTTACACGTTTTTTTTATTTTAAGAAACACACTTTTAAGAAACATGAGGCTCAGAATGCCTAAAAACTAAGAAAAACTAGTTTCTTAAAAAAATGTGTATTACACTTATAATATAATCAAGTATGTAATGCAAAAGGCAGGGTTTTCGAAAATTATCTTTGTTTAGATTTTGTTTCATTTTCACGATCAGCTTTTTTTTTCTAATTAGGTGAAAAAGATTTGGGGAATCAGTAAAGGAATTTGTGCTGAAAGAGAAGCGAATTCAAAAGACGCAGAGGAGGAAAAAGGGTATACTGCTTTACGCCTCTTTTATGATGGAAGTCTTTTTAACCTTTTTGGACCCCTTTTTGCACGAAAGAAATGGAATTCTCGAAAAAAGTGATCGGAAGGATTTTGTACAACGTCTCGTACGTGAGATAGGTACGGTTCGTAATAGGTCTACCTTCTACTCAAAATTGTTTTCTTTCAACTGCACCGGCCCGAACGAATTTTGGTCTTAGTGATAGATAGACTTTTTGAAAACAAAGAAAAATCAAGTTAAATTTTATCGCCAAGAAAAATGAAAATTTTCCGCCTGGATCTTTCGTACTAGATGTGATAATTCTTTCTTTTCTTATCTTTTTTCCTTTTATCAAGTATGCCAACGCTATTCAGCCTTGCACATCCAATGGAAGACTTCAAACCGGTGGTTTATCATTACCTAGGTAAAAATCTGATTGAACAAATTATCCTATAGAGTTATTCACCCTAAAAATAATCTTTGTTTGCTAGGCACCAAAGATTTCAAATTTTCTGTTCATTTTCCCTTTTATTTCAGATAACAGGAAACCAATGTACTTCACAGATGCTACACAACATATTGTTTTCACCAGCCCCAAAGATTCGTTGATCATGACTTACGACTCTGTTCTTGGTTTACATTCTGTCTGGAAAGCAAGAAAAGCTCTTGAACAGGTGACTTAGTCATGGACTAAAATTTAAATCCTTAAACGAGTCTCCATTTCATACAATTGCTTCAGAGAACTTTTTTATACATTGCACATAATCTATCCTGAATGATTTATCAAGGCATTTACTGTTTTATTTATACTATTGAAAGCCCATTAGTTGTTGAAATAAAATTCCGACAATTGTGTATTTTTCTTTTGTTACCATTAGGATTTTCCAGAAGTGCTCAGTCACCAAGACAGTTTACCAGAATTCGGAATGATGAACCAATCCTCACAATTGGGTGCTCTCAAGGGTGGTCCTGGTATAACAGGGCGTTTCTCAATGTCGCCCTCTGTGACAACATCCAATAAACGTCATTCATGCCCACCCATACCAATCCACTTACAACAAAAAGGTACACCAGGAGCTTCAAGTTCACCAATGAGTCGGAAAGGTTTCTCACCAGCTGGTCATCTTCATAAAGGATCACCTCATCACCATCTTCATGCTAATTCACATCACCACGAAGGTTTTTTTGTTGTTTTGTTGTACTTTTCCTGGAAAAAAAACACTCCTTGTAAGGGAGAAATCCTTTTGAAAGTTTTTCGTTATTGACTTTTTTCTGAAAAAATAAACCCCAAACCCCATGAGATTCTACCTTTTTAGACAAACCCCTTGAAATTTTAACTGAAAATATTTTAATGACCACCGGAGCTCCGAATCCTGCAGGTCTTCATAGTACCTCAATATTGAAAAGGAATTTGATTATACCTTACAAATCTAAGCTCACCACAGAGATCAGGTTATATATACTTACTCATTTCATTTTAGCTCATGAATCATCTTATGTTTCGGAGATCAACGGTTCAAAAAGATCACACATGAATTCCTTGATGATGTTCAGAATGTCTTGTGCTGATACGAGGCTTGAAGAAGAAGCCGAACCTCTCCCTCCCAATCTGTGTTTGGAACAAGTGTGGCAAGAACAAACTACTACTATAAGGTCCGAATGCACGTCATTTTAAATAGTCAATCAAAATTGAATATATTTTTAGCAAGAAAATCCGTCCAAAGAACGAGAAAGTCTATCCTTTCAAACTTTCCGCCCAGACTAGCGATGGTAGTTGTAGTACTGAAAAAAAAGTGAAATAATGAAAATATCATTTTAGAAATGAAAATCCTTAAAATTTTATCCTGTAAGAAAATATCATAAATGGTCGATTTTTCTTTGATTTCTTGTATGGGGGGAGGGGGAGGGGATACTTAGGTATAATGGGTACCGGCTATATCTGTGAGCCATAAGGGTTCCCTTTTTTAAATCCTAGGAAGTCTCTCCAAGGGGTACAAAGACGATGAATTAACAATTGATTATCTGAAAGTGTCCCAAAATTATGAAATATTAAAAATCGACTCTCTCAAACCTAGTAGCCCCCGGGATTTCTCGTTAAACAAGAAAGTAATTTTTGTCATCCATAGCCTGTAACAAGCCGAGTAGGGGCTGCGGTTTTTTACTTAATGGGAGGTCTTTAGATGCAAGAGTCAATCAAGTTACAAAAGGTGATTAGAGAAATGATGTTCATTGTTTACAATATGGTATCCCATAAAAAATGATATATTGCTGCTGAAATTGTCCCATTTTTACGCCATAGAATGAGTGTAATAGTTATTCATCCTTTGATCTTTCAGATATGGGTTAAAAGGAAAATCAGTATTTTGTTTCATGAGTACCGATTTCAACGGTATTTCATATCTTGGCTATCTCGTCAAAGGACTTTCAAAGTTAAAGTAAGTCTCTGACATTTGTTAAAATTTTTTTTAGGTATTGCTCTTAATTTTCCACACAATACACCGGTAGCTAGAAATTTGCACTTTAGTACTGTGGAAGGTTAGAGGAATGTAAACATTGTCAATTTTTTTCTTTCCTTTAAAGAGAATGATTTAGATATTTGAAAATGATATCAATGATAATTTTATGGATCTCTCCTGAAAATTTCACAAAAATTCATTTAGAGGAAAAGAAGTTATGATTAAAAGGAGTTCTTTACCTACCGTTTCTCTGCTGGGTTTCCTTATGAGAACCGGATTTTTACCTACCGCTTTTTTACGGGGGAGAGTGAAGTTTCCCGCGGTCGCTAAAATCAAAACAATGGAAAATTGTTTGAGCGTGTGCGCAGTCGAACTACTAAACGGTGTATTATTATGTTTAAGTGCCGCAATTGATGAGTAAGTTTTAGCTGAATTTACTTTTTAAGTGCGGAAGCTTTTCTTCTATAGCAAAATTATAATCACTACCTTGTTGCGTAGGAAGACTTTGTAAAAGCATGCATTGAGCTAGGGAAAGCAATTTCGTGTATGTCAAGCATCAAATTCTGTAATTGAATCGAAGAAAAAAAAAACTAATTTCCTGTCTACTGCTACGCACGAATACAAATTTCGAAAACGAATCCTTTTGTTTATTCTGCCTTGACAGCATCATAAGCAGTGTTCTTTCTCTCGTATATCTTCAAAATAATTTCTTTAATAATTTTCAATTTTTTCTGAATGGTCCTGTTTATCCCAAAAATTCATTTAGCTTTTTTTTTTCATTTAAAGGTTGTTGAAAATCCATTACGGCAAATTTGAAAAAGCAACAGAAATAGAATGTATGGACGCCGGTCCCCTACAGGTTTGAAAAATATTCTTTGTTAGTTACGCATGCTCCTCATGCTCATATTCAATGTATTACCTACTTCTAAATTTCTGTAAAACAATTTTAAGACTGATTTAGATTTCCTATCCGATATTACAGTTTTAACGAAATGAGAAATACTATTATTGTAGAGGAAATTATTGACGATATCGTCATAAGAAAAGTTCTGATAATCTTTCATCGGCGTATCAGGAGTTGAAAATAAATTTTTCTTACAATTTTTGGCCGTTTTTTGGGAATTTTTATTCGGATCCGTGACAAATTCAAGAAATTTAGTTGACTATCAAATGAAACCTCGGTAAATCTACATAAATCTAACGAGTGATTTTTCCGTTGAATTGTTGGTGATTATTGGGAATATTTAAATTCTTATACGATCACATTTCGAATGAAATTTTCAAAAAAAAAACAAACTTATCCAAAGCGCCATGTATCACTTTTTCACATGTAAGAACTTTCTGCTAACAACAAAGGAAGTACCATTGATAGAATTTTAACTGCTTATTCAACTCCTAACTAATTATATGCAAACCACTCAGTGCATCCAACAAAAACCATACGTAACTCGGCAAACCAATGCAAACCAAATTTAGTACTAAGTGAAACATCAACCTCCTCACCTGTTTTCTTTATAATATACTCTGGATCTGACTGTGACTCATTTTTCTCCATTCATGGGCACTCGAATATGTCTGTGCGTCACAAAACTTCGCAGCAGCCTGCAGACTTATAAAATGATCAGACTTGGCTAAAGTTAAATTTTTCCGAAAAACAAAATAGGAGCGATTGATAACACCGAGGAATGATAAGTATTTTGTGTGTACAGTTACTAAACAGGAGAGGCGTTTTGACAAAGAAACAAGAAGCCCGTTGGGCGTGAAGGCCCAGCGAAAAGTAACGTGTTGAAAACGAGCGTGCAAAACAGCAAATGCATGACCCCGTTGACATGGATCAAAGTGAAGACAGGAAAAAAAATTTCAAAATCACCGCGGTACTTCTCATTGGTTAGACGCTTGAAATTTATTGAATGGTTTCCTACCAACCGGGCCTACACAGGCGCAGGTTCAACTTTCCAATAAAATTCTAGCCTGTTTATCTAGACTCAAAATTTCAGAAAAAAAAATCTTATAAGGTGTAACTAAAAATGTCGGGTACAGTTTGTTTGATACTGCCTGTGAGTGAACCCTTGGTGACAGACTATCAAAACCCAGGCAGACACACATAATTAACTTACCATATAACCTCTTTTAACAAACTCAAAAAATTTCAAAACTACTTTAAACTACATCAAAACATCAGCCACATCAGGCCACATTTTAAAAAGGCTCCTTTCTATTTTGTTTAGAAATGAACCTGTGTTTTCATTTTCATTTGTTCATCTTTTTTCACAAGGTCAGCTTTTTCCATAAATTTCCATTTTCACTGTTCATGCCTTGCAACCATGAGAAATGTTCAATCTAGTTTGAATTTACCCATGAGCTGCATTTTAGTGCCATTAACAGATTCCAGAATTAGTTTATATACTTTAAATAATTACCATCAACTGCTCCAACTTGGGACTATCTGAAAAAACATGGGACGGCAATTCGGCCACCATTTCACCGAACTTCCAAAGTCATTTGATTTGAGTTAAGGAAAGGCGTATTTAAAAATACACGATTTCTCTTTCGATTTTACAGTAAGTGAAAATACAGACCAGATATGCAACAGTCCCATGTTTCGACCAATCGTCCCAAGTTAGAGACGGTTGACGGTATGTGAGTCGAGTTTGAAAAATCAAGCCACCAACTGTTTAATGCGACAGATCCAGAATTGACCATTTTATTTAATGTGTAGAATCATGAAAAAAGTCCCAATCTTGTTAAAGTTTACACATGAGCTGCATTTTAGTCTCCGCTAACATATTCCAATAATCAGATTTGAAATAATTATGTGTCGAGTTTGAAAAATCAAGCCACCGCACCAATCGTTAAACGAGACCGATCCAAAAATAACCATTTTCACGCGTAGCCTCATGGAAAAAGTACCAATCTTGTTCCAATTTACACATGAGCTCCATTTTAGTGTCCATTACCAAATTCTAGAATCAGTTTACTTTTAATAATCATGTGTTGAGTTTGAAAATCATACCACGTCCCACCAGCCACTGACCGTTGTTAGCGACAGATCCAGAAGTGACTGTTTTCTTGTGTAGCATCAAGAAAAAAGTTCCAATCTTATTCAAATTTACACATGAGCTGCATTTCAGTTTATTTATTTCTATATCAGAAGCCATTATTTTCTAAAAATAAAGTCTTTTCGAAACCAATAAACTAAAAATAAAAGTGATTTAAGGTAGAATTTTCACTCATAAAACTTTATGAAAACTTGAGCAAAGACTATAAGATATGGCAGAATGTTGAAAAAGGTTTATAAAAGAAAATCATTACAAAATATCTTTAGTTTGAAAGTCTCTTGACCACTAAAGCAAAGAAAATGAGAAAATGTTCAAGAAAGTATGAATCAACCTCCTCGCTTCGACCGCCATCTTGATTTGTTTTGAAATTTGTTTTTGAAGGAGCGCGAAATCAGAAAATATATCTTCTATAGCCAGTATCCGACTTTAGCAACCTTTTCCCTCTCCAAACGGCAAAACTAAAAAGTGTGTTACTATGGTTTCAAGCGCCGTTTCTACCAAAACGGACGGACAGACAGCGGACGGAAAGTTGCAAATGAAAGGCCCTATCGCTAGCGCTGGGCCAAAAACACGAACAGGAATCCTCTACAACTATACAACTAACAGGGCTCCCAGAATTCCTAATTTAAAAAACTTTTGGAGAAAATATTTTACTAATTATTGAGTATGAATCTTTAGAAAATTATAATGAAAATTGCTAGAATATTTTGACTAATAAGGATTCTAATATTTCAGCAATTTTCATTAGCATGTTAAAGATAACAACATTCTCTCCGTCACCGAACAATAGTGGGCAACGTCAAAGTTTTTCAGAAACCTTTCATTATCAACGCAATTTTCACCTTAGAAAATGAAACCAGGTGATTTTTATATTGTAAAATTTGCTTGAAAAAAAATCAAATTTGTACTATTTTAGCCAAATTCTGACCTAAAAATCTTTCAAAATTTGTCCTGTTTTAATAACTGATTTTTTTCAAAATATTGGCTGGGAGCCTTGAATTAGCTACCAATAAGTCGGGTCCTAGGTTTGACCTGGCGATGATAAAAAAAACTTTCTGGAGCTATTATTATTGAAATTTGCGGAAAGAGATAAATTCAATGAACTGAGTTTTCTTCAGCGACTTGTAATTTTTGCTTTAATATGCTTCTTTTATTACTCAAGTTTTCTTCACTAAAAATGTATGACTAATTAATTTTGTTAAAAAAATTTATTACTAAAATTCAACTTCGCAAAATTGAAAATTGACTTGTGTTTATAGGGAGACTTTCTCATTGTTTGAAATCCCCCAAATATCATTTGAAAAAAAGACCACCTTCATGTATTTTGTTGGGTGGTTTAAAGCCCTGAAAACATAAAAAAAGTTACATTTATGAGACACGTCCATCCTGTATAAGAACATTTGAAACTTGTTAAAGTACAGTAATTATCGGTAATTTAATTACCCTCTTTTCGCCTCCACTTTCAAGCATTTTGATTTACGGAAAACGGATAGTCATTAACTCATATTAATCACGGAGAAAATGACCGTGAGCTGAATGAATGTATTTGAAAGTATCAAATAAATTAATTACTTGCATAACAATGGAACAATGGTGGAACAACTCGGCGTCTATTTACTTTACGGGTGCGGTGTTTTGATCTTATGATTTTTTGGCCAAATTGATGAATTATCGATATAATATTGGTCAATCCTCCGTATCTAACTGAATTGAAACCTCAATATTTTGCAACTTGGTTTGCCATGGAAAGGAAAAGAGGAGTGTACCGTACTGAATTTTCTGTTTTCAGGCTATTAAGTTAAAAACTTAAAACGAGCCAAAGAAACTATGATTTTTGAGAAGTGCAACGAAATATAAACTTTTTGCAACGGTTGAAGTTTTAGATGGAAATGCATTCATTTTCTTTTGATCTTTCCCTCTTTTTGTAGCCATTTATTCCCAATCAAGACATATTTTGTTATAGAACGTTTAACCTGTAAAGAAAGATCATTTCACATGTTAGCAAGTTTCAATAAGGTACAAACAAGAGGAAAGTTTTTGACCGAGTAGAAAAGTTCTTCCTTATTTTCATACTCATTTCTATTTTTTTTCTAATTTAATTGTTCTTGGTCTTGGTCTACTCGAAATTATCTTTTCAACCATGTATTATAACTTTTTGTTTTAAAATTATTTTCTTTCCCCCATAAGCAATTTTCAAAATGTAACAACTGCCGTTTTTTGGAACAGAATTTAAAGCATTATACATCAAGTATTCTACCTCATCAACTTAAATTTTGACAATACGGCTATCAATTTTATTTCCCATTGCTTTTCGAAAAAACCCTTGAAGCTGCAATCATCCACTAAATATTTGAGACAAAAGGGAGTTCCCGGTGTAATTTTGAACACCACAATTTATTATTAAGCGCCTTAAACTACAGTTGGAAAGTAGAGTTTTAACTCTGAGCTTCAACATGAGACTTAAGACTTACGACCTTAGGATCTCAAGATTTAAAAGCTCAAATTTGCTCGAATGAGGCTTGCAATATAGCCTAGAAGCCACCAAACCCCTCTAAAATCGAAATATTCAATGGAAGAAAGTGGAAGTGCTAAAAATAGAAATTCTCGCCCGAACTTTAAATTCTGAAAACGTTAAAGTACACTAAAATCTCAATATATTTCGAGGGAGATTGTGGGTGTCCACTGAAAAAAAATTCGTCACAAATCCCTGTTAACAAAAAATTAATCCAGGCATACGGAATTAAAAAAATCCTTTTTGCGATGAAATATATAATAACAAACGATGTTGAAATGAAATGATGAAATTAATTTTCATCGCTTATTTATTTTTGCCCTTTCGCAAATTAAACAATAGGTTTTAAATTCTAGACATGTGACGAGATTTATTTTTTTGCAAAAGACAAATTCGCGACGAACTTATTATTCCAGTGGACTCCTAGCTTAAAAACCCAATACGACTATACTAAATGTTAGCCATTTTACTTATGGAGATTGGAAAGTTCCAGTTTCTCGTAGAATTTATCAATTTTTTTATTTGAGAAATGTTTCAAAGGAATAAGTGTTGCGAAATTGTATTTACTTTGAAAGGACGGAAGACTCGAGCATTATAAAACATTCAGCATTCAGCTTATTTAGGAAGGAAGTGGATTTGAGTCATTATTTTTAAGACGTTGATGCTTGTTAAATAAGGGTTATAATAATGGTAGAATTTCAAGCCAGGATTTGGCTAAACTCTACGTATCAATGTTAGGTTACCTCTAAAGTTTTATGTTTAATTAATTTAAATAAAAAGTTTAAAGATATGCAGTAATGTCTCGCTTGGCCTATCAAACTATCCTAAAATGGCGGCAAAAATAACTCAAAGTCAAAACGAGAAAATTCTTGAAAACCAAATTTTGACGACTTTGACATTATTGGCAACACTGAGAATAAAGTTAACATATGGGTTACTACCTTAAAAATTCTATAATATCAATTTCAAAAATTTTAGAATTATTAGGTCCCCAAACTAAAAAATTAGTTTCCTGTTACTGGTAGGTAGTCCCCTCAGAGTACTGCCAAAAATACACATAATTATTAAAGACAATACATTAGCACATTTTTTTATTTCGAGTCCTATCTTCCCCCTTTATTCTCAAGTACCTGAATAGAAAAAGTAGTTGTCATGTTTAATTACCCCTCATTTTATTCCGCTCCCTGCACAATTGGTATTTTTGTATGTTTCACGTTTAAAACAGCGCGAAAAAAATATGATATGATGCCCAAACCTATTTTCCTCCACCAAAAGAGCTTTTCTTATTTTTGCCATGCTGATAAAATAACGTTTTTCTTCCATTATTTTGCCCAATTAAATGCCCAACTTCTTTTTGAAGAGAGGAACAAGGCTTGAAAATTCAAGTCATAGATTTTTTTACTGGGTAATCATGTTCTTTTTAATCACAGTCTTTCTCTCTTCCATAATTCGAATCAGATACTAGTCGTTCTTTACGCTTTTCTCAATTTTTTTGAGCCCATTTATAAGTAATTAAGTTTGTGACCGCAGTCGAAGACGAACCGGAGGATCCTCTTTCGATAGCTATCTACCCAAAGGTAGGGGAGGGCGCCACTCTTTCTCCCTAAATTGCTCCATTTACCGTTGATCCTTCTCTTAATTGCTGAGCATCAAGCAGAGAGGCATCAAGTACCATTTTGGGAATCGCTGGTATGACCTGGCTGGGGGTTGAACCCACAACCTTGCGAGCCGTAGTTCGATGGTCTACCACTGCACTACCGTCGCTCATTTATAAAAGTGTACAATAGCATAAAAAACTCTTTAATTGACTCACCTATTGAATGAGTAAAGTGGCAAAGTTCCACTCCAGTCCTACCTCAGTCTCAAAAGCTGCAAGTTGTTCATCACAAGGAAGTGAGCAACTCGTTAAGAAGCATTATCAATTAAATGTAAAAAATGAAAATTTATGACTAAGAACTCTTCCTTAATAGGTTAGTAAGTACATCCCTATTAAATATTTCCTATGTTTTCATAAATACTTTTTGAGAAGGAAGAAACTGGGCGCTAGGCCCTAAGAAATTCAGTATAAAAAGAGGGTTTAGTAGGTTTAAAATCATTCACAATTTGAGGTCAAGCAAGCATAACAAGCAAAGAGTAAATTGTGAAATACAAATTGCTAACACATTCAAAGACAGAAGAAGATCAGTTAGTTTGAGCTCGTCAAAAGGTATTTTTAACTTTTTTTAATCTTTGTCATCAGTTACATATTTTATTTAACATTGCAGGCATTTTTCTTTTATAAAGTTTCAACCCTTTAATCATTTCATCCCTTAACAGAAATCACGAAAAGAAATCTGACCTTTTTATTTGATTTTTTTTTCATTTTAGGAAAGCCATGAAGAGTCTGGCATTGTTATTGGTCATTACCATCATCGGCCAGTCACGCGCACGTAAGTTGATGTCAGATTCATATACCGGGTGTGCCACAAAAAAGTTTCACTTTAGAACTAGAAATCTAGAAATCTAAATTTAAAAAAAAAACATTCCTATTTTATTGGAAAGAATAATGATAAACTAAAATTTTGATGGGTTATTTATTAAATTCGATTCATTAGATCAAATTAAATTATGCTCAATTGAATAATAAAGTTACTTTCAGAAAGTGCTCGAAATGTTTGTTTCTACTTCTTTTGATCCTCCAAAGTATATATTCGCATTACAAGAAAAATAAGTTTTTGAAATTATTTTCTTCCAGCTTACTGCTCATGAATTTTAGGGAAAATATCTTTAAAAGTCCCTTCGTTGATCTAAAATCGAAACTGTCAAAAGAATTATACACTGTTAAACACGATATCAGAAAATAATATCATTTCTATTTAGGTACCTTACGAGGTGATTGCGAGGGAGTTCACTGTCAATACGGAGGGAAGTGTAAGGAGCTCGTTTATGGCGGCTTTGAATGTAAATGCACAAGAGGATTCGCAGGAAAGTTCTGTGAGATCGACACTAACAAATGCAAAGGAGTCCATTGTCAATACGGAGGAACATGCAAAACTGTTGGGAACACCTACAAATGTGAATGCAGAAAAGGATACAAAGGAAAGCGCTGTGAAATCGTCAGTAACAAATGTATAGGAGTCCATTGCCAATACGGAGGAACATGCAAAACTGTTGGCAACACCTACAAATGTAAATGCAAAAGAGGATACGAAGGAAAGAATTGTGAAATCAAGACTGACCGATGCAAAGGAGTCACATGTCGAAATGGAGGAAAATGCAAAACTGTTGGCAACACCTACAAATGTGAATGCAAAAAGGATACGAAGGAAAGAATTGTGAAATCAAGACTGACCGATGCAAAGGAGTCACATGTCGAAATGGAGGAAAATGCAAAACTGTTGGTAACACCTACAAATGTGAATGCAGAAAAGGATACGAAGGAAAGAATTGTGAAATCAAGACTGACCGATGCAAAGGAGTCACATGTCGAAATGGAGGAAAATGCAAAACTGTTGGCAACACCTACAAATGTGAATGCAAAAAAGGATACGAAGGAAAGAATTGTGAAATCAAGACTGACCGATGCAAAGGAGTCACATGTCGAAATGGAGGAAAATGCAAAACTGTTGGCAACACCTACAAATGTGAATGCAAAAAGGATACGAAGGAAAGAATTGTGAAATCAAGACTGACCGATGCAAAGGAGTCACATGTCGAAATGGAGGAAAATGCAAAACTGTTGGCAACACCTACAAATGTGAATGCAAAAAAGGATACGAAGGAAAGAATTGTGAAATCAAGACTGACCGATGCAAAGGAGTCACATGTCGAAATGGAGGAAAATGCAAAACTGTTGGTAACACCTACAAATGTGAATGCAGAAAAGGATACGAAGGAAAGAATTGTGAAATCAAGACTGACCGATGCAAAGGAGTCACATGTCGAAATGGAGGAAAATGCAAAACTGTTGGCAACACCTACAAATGTGAATGCAAAAAAGGATACGAAGGAAAGAATTGTGAAATCAAGACTGACCGATGCAAAGGAGTCACCTGTCGAAATGGAGGAAAATGCAAAACTGTTGGCAACACCTACAAATGTGAATGCAAAAAAGGATACGAAGGAAAGAATTGTGAAATCAAGACTGACCGATGCAAAGGAGTCACATGTCGAAATGGAGGAAAATGCAAAACTGTTGGCAACACCTACAAATGTGAATGCAAAAAAGGATACGAAGGAAAGAATTGTGAAATCAAGACTGACCGATGCAAAGGAGTCACATGTCGAAATGGAGGAAAATGCAAAACTGTTGGCAACACCTACAAATGTGAATGCAAAAAAGGATACGAAGGAAAGAATTGTGAAATCAAGACTGACCGATGCAAAGGAGTCACATGTCGAAATGGAGGAAAATGCAAAACTGTTGGCAACACCTACAAATGTGAATGCAAAAAAGGATACGAAGGAAAGAATTGTGAAATCAAGACTGACCGATGCAAAGGAGTCACATGTCGAAATGGAGGAAAATGCAAAACTGTTGGCAACACCTACAAATGTGAATGCAAAAAAGGATACGAAGGAAAGAATTGTGAAATCAAGACTGACCGATGCAAAGGAGTCATATGTCGAAATGGAGGAAAATGCAAAACTGTTGGCAACACCTACAAATGTGAATGCAAAAAAGGATACGAAGGAAAGAATTGTGAAATCAAGACTGACCGATGCAAAGGAGTCACATGTCGAAATGGAGGAAAATGCAAAACTGTTGGCAACACCTACAAATGTGAATGCAGAAAAGGATACGAAGGAAAGAATTGTGAAATCAAGACTGACCGATGCAAAGGAGTCACATGTCGAAATGGAGGAAAATGCAAAACTGTTGGCAACACCTATAAATGTGAATGCAAAAAAGGATACGAAGGAAAGAATTGTGAAATCAAGACTGACCGATGCAAAGGAGTCACATGTCGAAATGGAGGAAAATGCAAAACTGTTGGCAACACCTACAAATGTGAATGCAAAAAAGGATACGAAGGAAAGAATTGTGAAATCAAGACTGACCGATGCAAAGGAGTCACATGTCGAAATGGAGGAAAATGCAAAACTGTTGGCAACACCTACAAATGTGAATGCAAAAAGGGATACGAAGGAAAGAATTGTGAAATCAAGACTGACCGATGCAAAGGAGTCACGTGTCGAAATGGAGGAAAATGCAAAACTGTTGGCAACACCTACAAATGTGAATGCAAAAAAGGATACGAAGGAAAGAATTGTGAAATCAAGACTGACCGATGCAAAGGAGCCCCTTGTCGAAATGGTGGAAAATGCAAAACAGTTGGCAACACCTACAAATGTGAATGCAGAAAGGGATACGAAGGACAGCATTGTGAAATTGAAAATGACCGATGTAGAGGAATTGTTTGTCAAAATGGTGGAAAATGTAAAACTGTTGGAGACAGCTTCAAATGTAAATGCAGGAGAGGATTTACTGGAAAGCATTGTGAAAACAGACCTTACTAACTTTTCAAAGTTTAGTTTGGAATTTGCGGAAATGAAAATGGAATATGTTAAACGATTTTATTCAATTATCTTTTTATTTTAAGCTCTAATAATTCTTTTTTATTGGGTTCTTTTAGCGGGGTTTTCAAAGTTTACTTTCTGAAATTTTAGGTTGATAGTTAATCAATATAAGAATTTTCCAAGTTTCACAACGAGATGTTGTTGAATAAGTTATTCGTGATTTGGATTAAAGTGAAATTCCTTTGATAATGTTGGGACTAATTTTTATATCAAAATAGGTATTTGATAATCTTATTATTTATCGTGATATTTATATAATTTATAACATTTAAATTTTATTAGAAATTTCGGGAATTTTTTTGTTCATTATTTTCTTTATTTAATACATTGCATGAATTGAAATTTTAATAAAGTGTTGTTAATTCTGCCAGATGATCTACAAAAATAGCCGCAATATATACTCTATTTGGAAGTTTCAATTTAAAATCCTGGAAATTTGCCTTCTTGTAAGGCACAAATAATCATCTTTACTTAACGAAAATCCTGCACGTGGACAGTTTTCTACGAATTTCTACGAAAGTTTAATGGCGTGTCTAAAGGAGCGATGGCCAACTTAGGAGCGACGGCCGAACAGAGAGACCCAGAGAGAAGGTGTCAGCGCTTCAAACCAGAGATTCGCGGTTCGAATTCTCACTCCTTCCAATGTTCCGTTCAGTTCATAGATAGCCAAACTGGCTGGCCGTGGACCCCATGAAAACAATCGCAAGACTGCTTAAAAGTCCTAGATTACTTGGCTATCCACGTTAAATATCGACTCTTCCATCTATAAATGGTTGAATTTGGATTCGAAGATGAATCATCATCTGTAGTGGAGCCCGAAAAATCATAACCATTTCTAGAAACCAATTGTTTGCTCATACCGTGTGCGCCACAAAAACAGTTTCTCTCTTTAAAACTAACTTTCCCGAAATCTAAAAATTTTAAAAGACCCATTCCTATTCCATTGGAAAGAAGAAAGATAAACTTAAATTTTGATGGGTTATTTATTAAATTCGGTTCATTAGATCGAAAGTTATACTCTATTGAATAAAAAAGTTACTTTTTGAAAGTGCTCAAAAAGTGCTCATTGTTTTTTATAAGCATACCTTTTATAAGCATACTGAAGCTCAAATTTCCAGAAAAATTAAGCATACGCTAAGCATACCTTTAGGCTCAACCAAAGAAATTTTTAGAATCATAATTTCCAAAACTTCAGAAAATAACAGAAGAATGAAGAAGAGAATTACAAACAAAATTCGAAAAATTTGTGATTTTAATTTGTTTATTTTACACAACTTGGCCTCTTAAGAATGCACACTTTCTAAACTTACTTGTTTTTACCAAGCATAGGGTTAAGCATAATTCGAGTCTCAAAATTGAGCTTTACTTAACCATAGTGAGCTTCAGCCGAAATACTGTATGCTTAAAAAAAAATGAGTGTAACATGATGCATCAGTATTTTCGTTTCAGTCATTAAAAATGATAATTAGCTGTCTAAATGACCGTTTGTTATATAAAGGAAGATTGAATTTCAATGAAAGGCAGAAAATTCGTCGAAAAAGCCAAAAAATCTGGTAAAATTCTTAAAGATGTATCAAATATGGGTTTGAGGTACATCCAGCCTTACATCCAGTCTAGAACCAAAAATCTGAGGAAAATTTCGTTAAAAGTAAATTGAAATGATTTTGATGAACATTTTAAACCGTTTCGTTCCATCAGTTTCAAAATTTATGTGTTTAATTACTGAAAATTGGTCTTAATCATTTAAAGCCTCTTGAGATTGCCAATTTTAAAATAAAAATTTGATAGGTCGAGTTTTAACGTTTCCGGGCACTTTCTGAAAGTAACTTTTTTATTCGATTGAGCATAACTTTTGATCTAATAAATCGAATTTATTGAATGACCCATCAAAATTTAAGTTTATCTTTCTTTTTTCTGATGGAATAGAAATAGTTGTTTCTTAATTCTTGGTTTTCGAAAAAATCAGTTTCAAAGAGAGAAACTCTTTTGTGGCGCACCCGGTATAATTGTGATTTTTACTCGGAATTTATTAATTGCAATCAGCTTAATCATAGTTTAATTGTTTCGAAATCCTTTGTCGATACGACTTTGGTACGTTATGTGCTTCGGGCCTGGCTACCCCTTTTTTTAAGTGTCTTTGATTTGTATGTTTTAAGGTACCTTAAATGTTCATTCTTCGGACTTTTCGACACCCCTGTCTCAGCGCCCCGGTGGAGCCTTTTTCCTCAGTGGGGATGGAAATTTCTATCGAAATCCCAACGGGGATAGAAAATCTTTTCCAAAATTGTTTCCAGCTCAAAAATTCCAGTGGGGATGGTTTTGGAGTCCAATTTTTCCATTAAATTTTCAATGGGGATATGATCATAGGGCAACTTCCCAGTGGGGTTAAAAATGTAGGGTATTTTTTCCACCGGGGACGATGTTTTGGCTTATTTTTTCCACAGGGGCAGGGGGTCCACCGGGTCTGTGACACAGGGGTGTTTTTCGACTAGAATGACACCAATAATTATTATAGAACCCATCAATTTACCACCCACTGCTTCTAATTCAAATCTGGACCTATTATCAAAATTAAAAAAGTATCACCACTCTCGTTTTAAAATAATAGATACCTTGGTTAAATTGGAAATGGGTTTAAGGGGTTTGATTCATTGATAGCACGGCTATTTCCTAAACAATGTTCATTTTTTCAACAGTCAAAATTCCCTTTTTTAAATTACAAAAAGTCGAAAACAAGAGTATCAATCTTGCATAATTCACACAGGAGAAAGGTACCTTTTCAACATGACTCAATTCGAATGAAATGAAATAGACAAAGTAACTGTTATCTTCAAATGCTTCAAACTTTTGAACCACTATAGTCAAAATTTGAAAAGTTAAACAATAGCAATTTTAAGTTTTTTAATCTACTTTACATTGAGAAAGGATTCGGAAAACCTCATATTATTTTGGACACAGAGCTGGCTATCAAATCCTACTATTTTTCCGTGGGTCTCTCTGTCCGAACTGATAATCTGCGCCTCTCTGTTTTAAGGTTGGATTGTCGTGGTTTATAGTAAATTTCGTTATCCATTCTACTGTATGTTGATTTTTGTTTTTGAGGATTAAACATTTGTAGGAATCTATTATTCCAGTGGACACCTGACTTAAAAACCCAATACCACTAATCTGAATGCTAGCCTTCTTACTTGCTTTCTAACATTGTGAAAAATGGAAAGTTCCAGTTTCTCGTAGAATTCATCAATTTTTTACCCGAGAAATGTTTCATAGGAGAAGTGTTGCAAAATTGCATAAAATTTGATTGACAGTGAAAGGACGGAAGACTTCAGGGCACCATTATAAAGCATTTTACTTTCACTTTTCAGGAACATTATGGAGGAAATGAATTTTAAGACGTTGATACTTAATTTGATATTTCCGGTGAAATATTTTGTGTCGAATACACATTAAAGAAGCTTCTTTTATGACAAGTTGTGATGACACCTACAGAATGACAAAAATCGAAATATTTATTGAAGGGTGTGTTACCAGACGACTTTTTTGTCAGCCGTTTTGGTAGAATTTCAAGCCAGGATTTGGCTAAACTCTACGTATCAGAGTTAGGTTACCTCTGAAGTTAAATAAAAAGTTTAAAGATATGCACTAATGTCTCGCTTGACCTATCAAATTATCCTAATATGACGGCAAAAATATCTCAACATGGAAAAAAGAAATTCTTGAAAACCAAATTTTGACGACTATGACAGTATTGGCAACACTGAGAATAAAGTTGACATATGGGCAACAATCTAAAAAATCCCATAATATCAATTTCAAAAATGTTAAGCTTATTAGGTCCCACGAATTAAAAAAAAAAGCCAAATTGGTTTCCTGTTACTGGTAACTAGTCTCCATGGCAGAGTACTGCCAAAAGTATCCTATAATTATTAAAGACAGCACATTTTTTTTCGAGTCCTTCCCCCCCCTTTATTCTCAAGGCCCTGAACAGTAAAAGTACCCCTCATTTTATTCCGGTCCCTTGAGTTTAATAAAGTGCTCTTTTAAGAAGTTGCCAATTTGATGCTAGCACAATTAGTATTTTTGTATGTTTCATGTTTAAAACGGCGCAAAATAAATTATGGTATTTTGCCCAAACCTATTTTCCTCCACCTAGAGCTTTTCTTATTTTTGCTACTTTGATAAAAAAGGTTCTTCCTTCCTTTTGGCTACTTTTCCGAATAATATTCCCAACTTCTTTTTGAAGAGATATAGTGAAGTTATGTGTACTGAAAGAAAATACAAACTAGCGACTAACCATGACAATCTGAAATTTAAAAGAAAAAAAAAAAAAAAAGTGCCCGAGCGGCTGCCTCAAAGGGTTGAGGGAGAAGAAATGACAAAAAAAATCAAGAAAATGAAAATTAAACATAAAGACATATATAAACAATAAAAAATGAAAAAAAAATTATGAAAAAAGTCCAATATTCTTTTTTGTAATTTTATTTGTAAATAAGGAAAGCTCCCGACAGCAGATTCGTATAGGGGAAAATTAAGAAAACTAATGCTTCAATGGATGAGCGACGATACAAATTTAACCGAATCTGCTGCAAATTTTTTCAATTCATTATGTTTACCTAAAGTCCTTTTGAAAATGTCCTTCAGTTTATGAGGCTGAGCAACTAAATTTTTCATTCTGATTCTTTTACTGGGTAATCGTGTTAATCACAGTCTTCCTTTCTTCCATAGTTCGAATCAGATGCTATTTGTTCTTTACGCTTTTTCGTAAATTTTTTAAGTACAACTCAAGCCCATTTATAAAATAATACATTAGCATAAAAACCTCTTTAATTGACTCATCTATTGAGTAAAGTGGCAAAATTCCACTTCAGTCCTCCCTCAGTCTCAAAAGCTGCAGACTCAGCACAAGGAAGTGAGCAACTCGTTAAGAAGCATTAGCAATTAAATGTAAAAAAATGAAAATTTATGGTTAAGAACTCTTCCTTAATAGGTTAGTAAGTACATCCCTATTAAATATTTCCTGTATATTCATAAATACTTTTTGAGAAGGAAGAAACTGGGCACTAGGCCCTAAGAAATTCAGTATAAAAAGAGGGTTTAGTAGATTTAAAATCATTCACAATTTGAGGTCAAGCAAGCATAACAAGCAAAGAGTAAATTGTGAAATACAAATTGCTAACACATTCAAAGACAGAAGAAGATCAGTTAGTTTGAGCTCGTCAAAAGGTATGTCTAACTTTTTTAATCTTTGTCATCAGTTACATATTTAACTTAACATGTAATCGTAGGCATTTTTCTTTTTTATAAAGTTTCAACTCTTTAATCATTTCATCCCTTAACATAAATCGCGAAAATAAATTTGACCTTTTCATTTGATTTTTTTTTTAGGAAAGCCATGAAGAGTCTGGCATTGTTATTGGTCATTGCCATCATTGGCCAGTCTCGCGCACGTAAGTTGATGTCAGATTCATATACCGAGTGTTCCTCAAAAAAGTTTCTCTCTTTAAAAATAACTTTCTATAAATCTAAGAATTTTCAAAGAAACATTCTTATTTCATTGGAAGGAAGAAAGATAAGCTTAAATTTTTATGGGTTATTTATTAAATTCGATACATTAGATCAAAAGTTATGCCCAATTGAATAAAAAAGTTACTTTCAGGAAGTGCTCGAAAACGTTGAAATACATGATTAAATGCATTTTTTATTAATTACACACATAAATTTCGAAACTGTAAGGCCGAATGGGTTTGAAATCTTCATCAAAATCACTTTAATTTACTTTTACCGAAAGTTTCCTCAGATTTTTGGTTTTAGATTGGTGAAAGTCTATGTAAGGCTGAATGTATCTCGAAACCCATATTTGATGTATTTTTATGAATTTTACCAGATTTTTTTTGCCTTTTTCTACCAATTTTCTGCCTTTTATTTAAACTCAACCTTCCTTTATATAATAAAAGGTAATTTAGACAGCTAATTATCATTTTTAATGACTTAAACTAAGATGATGATTTATCATATAATTATGCTTCTGTTTAGCTTGATAGGTCGACTTTTTAACGTTTTTGAGCACTTTCAGAAAGTAACTTTTTTATTTAATTGTGCATAACTTTTGATCTAATGAATCAAATTTAATAAATGAAACATCAAAATTTGATTTATCTTTCTTTTTTCCAATGAAATACGAATGGTTTTTATAAAATTTTTATTTAGACTTCTAGAAAATTAATTTTAAAGAGAGAAACTTTTTTGTGGCACACCCGGTAGTGTTGCAAAAATTGAAATATTTGCTTCTACTTCTTCTGATCCTCCTAAGTAAATATTATTAGCATTACAAGAAAAATAAGTTTTTGAAATTAGTTTTTTCAATCTTACTGCTTATGAATTTTAGGGGAGATAGCTTTAAAAGTCCCTTTGTTAATCTAAAATCAAAACTGTCAAAAGAGTTATACACAATATCAGAAAATAATATAATTTTTATTTAGGTACCTTACGAGGTGATTGCGAAGGAGTCCACTGTCAATACGGAGGGAAGTGTAAGGAGCTCGTTTATGGCGGCTTTGAATGTAAATGCACGAGGGGATTTGCAGGAAAGTTCTGTGAAATAGACACTAACAAATGCAAAGGAGTCCATTGTCAAAACGAAGGAAAATGCAAAACTGTTGGCAACACGTTCAAATGTGAATGCAGAAAGGGTTATGAAGGAAAGTGGTGTGAAATCGACACTAACAAATGCAAAGGAGTCCATTGTCAAAACGGAGGAAAATGCAAAACTGTTGGCAACACCTACAAATGTGAATGCAAAAAAGGATACGAAGGAAAGAATTGTGAAATCAAGACTGACCGATGCAAAGGAGTCACATGTCGAAATGGAGGAAAATGCAAAACTGTTGGCAACACCTACAAATGTGAATGCAAAAAAGGATACGAAGGAAAGAATTGTGAAATCAAGACTGACCGATGCAAAGGAGTCACATGTCGAAATGGAGGAAAATGCAAAACTGTTGGCAACACCTACAAATGTGAATGCAGAAAAGGATACGAAGGAAAGAATTGTGAAATCAAGACTGACCGATGCAAAGGAGTCACATGTCGAAATGGAGGAAAATGCAAAACTGTTGGCAACACCTACAAATGTGAATGCAAAAAAGGATACGAAGGAAAGAATTGTGAAATCAAGACTGACCGATGCAAAGGAGTCACATGTCGAAATGGAGGAAAATGCAAAACTGTTGGCAACACCTACAAATGTGAATGCAAAAAAGGATACGAAGGAAAGAATTGTGAAATCAAGACTGACCGATGCAATGGAGTCACGTGTCGAAATGGAGGAAAATGCAAAACTGTTGGCAACACCTACAAATGTGAATGCAAAAAAGGATACGAAGGAAAGAATTGTGAAATCAAGACTGACCGATGCAAAGGAGTCACATGTCGAAATGGAGGAAAATGCAAAACTGTTGGCAACACCTACAAATGTGAATGCAAAAAAGGATACGAAGGAAAGAATTGTGAAATCAAGACTGACCGATGCAAAGGAGTCACGTGTCGAAATGGAGGAAAATGCAAAACTGTTGGTAACACCTACAAATGTGAATGCAGAAAAGGATACGAAGGAAAGAATTGTGAAATCAAGACTGACCGATGCAAAGGAGTCACATGTCGAAATGGAGGAAAATGCAAAACTGTTGGCAACACTACAAATGTGAATGCAAAAAAGGATACGAAGGAAAGAATTGTGAAATCAAGACTGACCGATGCAAAGGAGTCACATGTCGAAATGGAGGAAAATGCAAAACTGTTGGCAACAGCTACAAATGTGAATGCAGAAAAGGATACGAAGGAAAGAATTGTGAAATCAAGACTGACCGATGCAAAGGAGTCACATGTCGAAATGGAGGAAAATGCAAAACTGTTGGCAACACCTACAAATGTGAATGCAAAAAAGGATACGAAGGAAAGAATTGTGAAATCAAGACTGACCGATGCAAAGGAGTCACATGTCGAAATGGAGGAAAATGCAAAACTGTTGGCAACACCTACAAATGTGAATGCAAAAAAGGATACGAAGGAAAGAATTGTGAAATCAAGACTGACCGATGCAAAGGAGTCACATGTCGAAATGGAGGAAAATGCAAAACTGTTGGCAACACCTACAAATGTGAATGCAAAAAAGGATACGAAGGAAAGAATTGTGAAATCAAGACTGACCGATGCAAAGGAGTCACGTGTCGAAATGGAGGAAAATGCAAAACTGTTGGCAACACCTACAAATGTGAATGCAAAAAAGGATACGAAGGAAAGAATTGTGAAATCAAGACTGACCGATGCAAGGAGTCACATGTCGAAATGGAGGAAAATGCAAAACTGTTGGCAACACCTACAAATGTGAATGCAAAAAAGGATACGAAGGAAAGAATTGTGAAATCAAGACTGACCGATGCAAAGGAGTCACGTGTCGAAATGGAGGAAAATGCAAAACTGTTGGTAACACCTACAAATGTGAATGCAGAAAAGGATACGAAGGAAAGAATGTGAAATCAAGACTGACCGATGCAAAGGAGTCACATGTCGAAATGGAGGAAAATGCAAAACTGTTGGCAACACCTACAAATGTGAATGCAAAAAAGGATACGAAGGAAAGAATTGTGAAATCAAGACTGACCGATGCAAAGGAGTCACATGTCGAAATGGAGGAAAATGCAAAACTGTTGGCAACACCTACAAATGTGAATGCAAAAAGGATACGAAGGAAAGAATTGTGAAATCAAGACTGACCGATGCAAAGGAGTCACGTGTCGAAATGGAGGAAAATGCAAAACTGTTGGCAACACCTACAAATGTGAATGCAAAAAAGGATACGAAGGAAAGAATTGTGAAATCAAGACTGACCGATGCAAAGGAGTCACATGTCGAAATGGAGGAAAATGCAAAACTGTTGGCAACACCTACAAATGTGAATGCAAAAAAGGATACGAAGGAAAGAATTGTGAAATCAAGACTGACAGATGCAAAGGAGCCCCTTGTCGAAATGGTGGAAAATGCAAAACAGTTGGCAACACCTACAAATGTGAATGCAGAAAGGGATACGAAGGACAGCATTGTGAAATTGAAAATGACCGATGTAGAGGAATCGTTTGTCAAAATGGTGGAAAATGTAAAACTGTTGGAGACAGCTTCAAATGTAAATGCAGGAGAGGATTTACTGGAAAGCATTGTGAAAACAGACCTTACTAACTTTTCAAAGTTTAGTTTGGAATTTGCGGAAATGAAAATGGAATATGTTAAACGATTTTATTCAATTATCTTTTTATTTTAAGCTATAATAATTCTTTTTTATTGGGTTCTTTTAGCGGGGTTTTCAAAGTTTACTTTCTGAAATTTTAGGTTGATAGTTAATCAATATAAGGATTTTCCAAGTTTCACAACGAGATGTTGTTGAATAAGTTATTCGTGATTTGGATTAAAGTGAAATTCCTTTGATAGTGATGGGACTTATATCAAAATAGGTATTTGATAATCTTATTATTTATCGTGATATTTATATAATTTATAACATTTAAATTTTATTAGAAATTTCGGGAATTTTTTTGTTCATTATTTTCTTTAATTAATACATTGCATGAATTGAAATTTTAATAAAGTGTTGTTAATTCTGCCAGATGATCTACAAAAGTAGCTTCAATATGTACTCTATTTAAAAGTTTCAATTTAAAATCCTGGAAATTTGTCTTCTTGTAAGGCACGAATAATCATCTTTACTTAACGAAAATCTTGCATGTGGACAGTTTTCTACGAATTTCTACAAAAGTTTAATGGCCTGTCTAAAAATGGTTGAATTCGGATTCGAAGATGAATTATCATCTGTAGTAGAGCCCGAAAAATCATAGCCATTTCTAATAATCTAGTGTTTGCTCACTTTATTCGGAATTTATAAATTGCAATCAGTTTAAGCATAGTCTAATTGTTTTGAAGTCCTTCGATAAAACGACTTCGGTACGTTAAGTTCTTTGGGCCTGGCTACACTGTTTTTAATTTAAAGTGCCTTTGATTTGTATGTTAAGGTACCTTAAATGTTCATTCTTTGCACTTTTCGACTACAATGACGCCAATAATTATTATAGAACCCATCAAGGTACCACGCACTGCTTTTAATTCAAATCTAGCAAATTAGCAAAATGAAAAAAAGACGACGACGACGACTC
Organism: Clytia hemisphaerica; assembly: GCF_902728285.1. NCBI lineage: Eukaryota > Metazoa > Cnidaria > Hydrozoa > Leptothecata > Clytiidae > Clytia > Clytia hemisphaerica. The sequence goes on along the minus strand of NW_027104234.1, from coordinate 60,169 downwards.
TCGTTTTAAAATAATAAATATCTTGGTTAAATCGGAGATGGGTTTAAGGGGTTTAATCCATCGATAGCCTAAACAATGTGTATTTTTTCAACAGTCAAAATTCCCTTTTTAAAACAAACGAAGCCAATTCGTCTCTATTCCATATGAGGAAGTTATGATTAAAACGGATTTGTATCGTTAAAAGGAGAGGCAAAAATAGGAAAACATTGAATCTGACGAATTTTCAAAAAAACTTTCAGTGAGAAATGTTTAAGGAATGAAAAATTTCTTACAATTGTTACACACAGGAGAAAATTACACAGTGTTGGTTTCATGCTAGTCCAATTTTCAGGCAATGTAATGATTTGTAGGTCCCTTTTCAACATGACTCAATTCGATTGAAATGAAATAGACAAAGTAACTGTTATCTTCAAAAGCTTCAAACTTTTGAACCACTATAGTCAAAATTGAAAAGTTAAACAATAGCAATTTTAAGTTTTTTAATCTACTTTACATTGAGAAAGGATTTGGAAAACCTCATATTATTTTGGACACAGAGCTGGCCATCAAGTCCTATTAGTTTTCCGTGGTTCACTCCGAACTGATAATCTGCGCCCCTCTGTTTTTAGGTGGGATTGTCGTGGTTTTATAGTCATGTCATTGTCCATTCTACTATATGTTGATTTTTTTTGTTGGGATTAAACATTTTTAGGAATCTATTATTAGATTGGACACCTGACTTAAAACCCAATCCACTATACTAAATGTTAGCCCTTTTACTAGATTATGGAGATCGGAAAGTTCCAGTTTCATCCGAGAAATGTTTCATAGGAGTAAGTGTTGCAAAATTGTATAGTATTTGATTGACGTTTAAAGGACGGAAGACTTCAGGCAGCATTATAAAGCATTTTACTTTTCACTTTTCATTTGGAAATTATAGAGGAAATTCTTTTAAGACGTTGATACTTAATATTTCCGGTGAAATATTTTTGGACCTACCCCGGTGGGGTGGAGGTCCTATAAATTAACCCATGTTCGTTCGTTCGTTAGTTAGTGTGTTAGTTACCAGCTTTTCTCGAGATTGGCTCATTAGTTTTTTCTGATTTTTGGCACAAAGGTGCATGACCATAAACCCTCGAATGTGACGTAGCCCGATTTTCGAAAAAAAAATTTTTTGGGCAAATTTGGGCCAAAAAACGGCTTAAAAACGGGTTTTTTGGACTTTGTGAAAAATTAGATCATTAATTTTTTCTGATTTTTAGCATGAAAGTAGGGTACAATCTTAGTTAAAGGATGGGTCAAGCAGATTTTTGCAAAAAAAATTTTTTGGCTCAAAAATCGCATTTTTATCTATAAGAACCACTTTTAATAAGAATACATCAATGTTCTTAACCATATTATTACTATTATTATTTCTATTATTTTTTTTACGATGAAAATGTCACGGTGGAGGGTAATGGTTAATCTATATCTATAAGAATCACTATTTATGAGCATATATCAATGTTATTAGCCAAATTGTTTTTTTATTATTATTTTTTCTAATAGAAGAAAGTGTCACGGTAGAGTGCGACGGTTTGACTTTTCTGGAAACCTTATTTATTAAGCTGTGCATTTTTTCTGATAGTGGTTTTTATAAAGAAAAAGCGCTTAATAGCTTTTTTATTTCTTTTTCAAAAATCTTTTTCAATAATAGTTTCTCTCAATAGATATGCTTTCATTTTCTTTATTTTTTTGTATTTTGACCAGTTATGTCTTATGTGTTTCATTGTTTCAATGTTCACTGATTAGTTTGATAACCAGGTAGGTCCATAAAAGTATCGCTTGTTTTATTTTAGAGTATAATTTCCTTACCGATATTTTTCTCTCAAAATTGGTCATTTTCTCTGAAATGAATGAGTGAAATGTTTCCCAACAGGGTTTAGAGCCAATCACTTCTTCGTAAGCTCACTCAGAGGGGTACTTAGCAACAAAAGGGCTAAATGTGTCCGGTCAGCACTTTATAAGTATGATTTACGGTAAGACATGATCCCGAAAACGGTGAAATTTCCAAACAATTAATGAAAAATTCTCTCATTGCATCTTAACATTAAACGAGAACCTCCTGTTCTTTAGATTGACTAATGCAAAGAATTATGAATAATGTAAATCGTTACAGTGTGTATTTTACAGACCAGATTTAAGTGCTTCCAGGAGCTTGTCTTGTCCTAAAACGCTTAAAATTACTACAGAAATACCCGAACTTACTGAGTTTAATCCGTCAAAATGCGCCAATTCCTTTATCTTTATTATTCATGCATGTAACGAGATTTAGAGGGCTTAGAATCTGTGTTGTCTGTAGGGCCACAAAAATTCGGCATAGTATGGCTTCTAGAGGCGATAAGCCTATGCCATTGTAATGGAAGCCTAGTGATAGAGCTATATTTGTGAATCTGCTCGGGGCTATGCTGGTTACTGTTACAATTATAAGAGACGTATAATGGTCAAATGCATCATTGTATATCCGCTTTAACTACATGAATGCAACACAACACCTTCAGCTAGTTGAAGAAGCCAGACTCAGACTCAGCCAGAAATTTTAACTAAAAGCGCTTTCAAGAAGTTATTATTGCCACATAAAATAATGCTTCCCTTTTCCGCTTAAGCTACATGTCAAAATTATCCTCGTTTTCTTACAAAAATCTAAGTATAATATTTAGAAATTTTGTTTTTAAAATTCTTATTTGTTTCAGACATGGCTTGCTGATGGTGATTCAATTTTCCTTTCCCCTCATGAGGTTTTAAGGTTTTATTTATAATCATCTGGTTTCTGTGGCTTCCTCAGAACATAAACATATAAACGACTGGACATCATCCTTCTCCTTTGTATTTTCGTAGAAAGCAATGCTACCTTTGTAGCCGCCTCGTTAAAACATAGAATAAAACAATAAATTTTGATGATCTACCCTGGGAATACCTTGCTAACAACGTCAATACTTTGACAAAACTCTCTGTTGTTCTACTCTTCTCAAGTCTTTTATCTATATCATGATAAAGATAACAGATGCGAAATCATCGTCATTTGTCAAAACTCCGACTAATATTTCTAAATTCTGACTCAAAAATATGAAAATAATATTGAGTATATAGGATCGAGAGTATAGGATTCAAATTATGATATTCTTATGACACAGGCTCTCAACTTTGGCATACTTTTTTTTTCAAGTCAATAAAAAAACTAATTGGAATGACAAAAGTGATTCAAAAGTATACACGCAGTTGAAATTCTCTATTTCAGCGTATAAAAAATTTGGAAATGATCATTTTGTAACTTAAGAGTAACTAGCCGTATGAGCAGCGTCGCACGCTCCGTGTCCAAATCCAGCAAATCGCTATACATCTAAAAAACCCTAATGGAAGAAAGATAGCTGCCGATTGATGATAAGCTTTTGATTTTATAAAGGAAAGGAGAAAAAAGTTCAACGTCATGAAGAGGAGGGTTTGTAGAGCTTTGTTAGATTTTCGAAAACTTTTTACAAAACGTTGTAAACACACACATTTTAGCGTATTAATATACATTAATCTTAAAAATTTTAGCGAGACCAATTTTACCGTTTTAGCAAGTTTTCCCTATTTTCGCTAAAATAAATCTCGTTAAAACACGCCGAATTGACAGATTGCTAAAATTTATCCGCGCGAAATTTTTCGAAAAGCTGAAATAAATTCAGTTTGTTTTTCTTAAACATGCTTTTCTTTTCATAATTTTTCAAAAACTAGTAACCGGGGATGGGGGCGTAAATTTCCGAGTTTATCCGTTCTCAGTCAAGAAATGTGTTACAAAGACATGTGAATGCATTGAAAAGGATGAAACTTTTTTCAGGGAAACATTTCGTGCATTGATTTTTTCTCCAAAATCATTTCCCTTGCCAAAATTAATCCACGCAAAATTTTTGTCAGACGAGTATTCGCTAAAATTTATCTACGCGAAATTTTTTGAAATCGTGATTCGCTAAAATAAATCCAAAAAAATCAAGATTTTTCTGACTCGCTAATATACACGCAAAAATTAGTCTCGCTAAAATTTATACGATTAAAGTATAGATTTTCAAGCTATCAAACTATCTATCAATCATTTTACCTGTAATTCAAAGAAATAGCATTGTGACGGAATATTGTCGGGTTTTTTATACCAATTTTAAAATGAAGGCGGCAACAAAGCTCACTTCAAAAACACAATGGAAGATAGACGTCCAATTATGATTTATCTCATGTGAAGGCGCAGTAGTGTACCAAGTATTGACCGTCGTCTAGAAGATCAGGACTAACTCCAACTCGGTGCTGTGTTTCACTTAATGAAAAGTAAATGCTACTTTTCTAGGACTAACCCATACCACGTGAGGGTCTTTTGGTGGACAGAAACTCTACAGGCTGTTCAGCGACTGTGTGACAAATCTGTGCTAGTGTCTATTAAGCATGCAAGAAATAAAAACTTCGGGCTTTGTTCTTTTTTTGGAAAATAATTCAAAGTCTGTCGTCTCGCGCATACAAGGTTATCCAGGTTTAGTGAGCTCAAAGCCAGACTAATTTTATCAAAATTTTATGCTTTGGTAGCTGGTAGTTTCTGGAAGTTTTAAGCACTTCTCGAAGTCTCAGAGCCAGGCTACACAGATTTCTCGTTACATGCATGAATAATAAAGATAATAGAGGATTTTGACGGATTATTCTCAGTAAAATTCTCCAGCTCGGGTTTTTCCGTGGTAAGTCTAAACATTTTAGAGCAATTTAGGCACTTAGAAGCACTTAATTCTGGTTTGTAAAATACACACAACGATTTACATGTATTCTTAATTCTTTGCATGTGTCAAACTAAGGAATAAGGTTCAACTTTGTTTAATGTCGAGATACAATGAGAGACTTTGTCAAATCTTTGAGTAATAGCTTGGAAATTTCACCATTTTTGGGATCAAATCTTACCAAAAAAACATGCTTATAAAGTGCTGATCAGACACATTTAGCCCTTATATATTCCCCAAGTACCTCTCTGAGTATAATATGAAGAATCGAGTGGCTCTAAACCTTATTAAGAATCATTCCACTCATTCATTTCAGACAAAAGGGTAAGGTAAGGAAATTGTACTCTGGTCTGTAAAATACACATATTTACTGCAAACTTATTGAAAATTTGCAAAAACAATTTTCAATGCCTTTTCTAAGAGCACATAAAGTTTTGATATGTTTAAAAGCATATTTCTTGAGATATTACTAAAAGAATTGCATCACTCCATGAAAGCCCGCCTACAACTAGAGCCAAACTGAGAAAACGAAAGTGATTTATATTCCGAGATAGGAAAGTTTTCAGACCCAACTTTGTATCTCAAAATTAATCAGTATCAAATTTTCGATCGATTGATATATGATAAGCCTATATTTGGGTTGGAAGAATTTTCAGTTTTGCCTACAGGGGTCACATGACCAAAAATCCGCCATTATGGATACCAAGGTGAGAAATCCAGGTGGCCCAGAAGCTTAAAATATTCTTATTACCATAAGGAACAAGAAAAACCCCAAGAAAGTTAGTCCACCAAATGGATAAGATACTTCCCGGCTCGTACCTGTCTAAGAAAAACACTGAATCAAGATGGCGACCAAGAAATGGGTTTTTCAAACTTACTGCTAAAGTTCTTGGATTTTTTGACTGGTTTAGGCCACTTTTCTTCATGGAAACATTGTTTTTATAATGGCAAAACATCCAGTAAGTATATCTTATATTTTGTGTTTTGTTTTTAGCATAAAAATTCCATTTATTTGTCATTTTGACCACTTTTCTCGACAAACCATCGGAGTCGACCCAAACTTACAGTACTTTTTACTTTTTATTCAGGTTGGAGCATGGAAAGTGGACAGATTCAATGCAAAAGTGTTTTCTACACCTAATTTATTTCAAAGGAGCACCAAAGAATTTGAAAAGCCTGGATTTATGTTGAATTGCACTACTTCTTCCGCTCCACCAGCAACGGTCGATCGATCCCCGAAATTCTTGCCTGATTACAGCTTATATGGATCAAAATGATGGCAGGAACCACATAACAGCCACATGGAATTATTATGATGACATTTAGCATTCCTTATGGTCAAAAGAGACCAGATTTGATAGCAATGAGTTTGCCTCAAAAGGCTTACGGTTTTTGGAAACTTTGCAACTGTCGCCGACTATGCCATCTAGTTTCACGGTAGCCGATACCCTTCAAAAGCTTCAGGAGCTAAGAATACTGACTGAAAGTGTTGTTTAGATAGTTGGGGAATACTTTTACACCATTTTTGATGTTGTAGCTGCTTCTGGAAACACATTATCATCAAAATACTTCAAAATTGTATATATTGGATTTTTTTAGCCGAAAATCGTGATTTTTGGCAAAAGTGACCGATATTTGGGAGGCTGGTGTGACACATACAGATTTTTCTGGAAGCTGATTTTTGGTATATTACTTCAAAATGATGTATAGATTGATAAATAGCCAAAGACAGATTTTTTAATTAACTTCCCCCCACTTTTTTTTGCTCTAGAAGTGAAAAATGCAAAAAAAAGTGACATTACCGCAAAACGTGAAAAAAAACTGTGGTTTACGTGATGCTACCATTTTTGTTGGAATATTTTATTTGGATTGGTACTTGGTCTAAAAGTTGTAGAATTTAAGTCGCTTTTCAGGGATTCGATGGCCAAAATGTTAATTTTGGGAATTTTACGACCCTTTGCAGGACAAATTTGACCAATTTTGACCAAACTTCGACCTTTCGGGGGGTAAAAAGTTGAAGTTTTCTTATTTTTCCGACCCTTAGCGGGACTAGGGAAGTCCAAAAAAGGTACCCTTAAAGGCGGCATATACCGTACCCTCCATTTGCATTTGCCCGGGGGGGGGGCATGTTAAAAACATATTAAGACTAAACTACAAAAGTTAAGAACATTCGAAGGCTTCAAAAATTTTGGATGTTATTATTAAAAAACGGGTATGACAAGTTGTGATGACACCTACAGAATAAAAAAAATCAGAATATTTATTGAAGGGTGTGTTACAGACGACTTTTTTGTCAGCCGTTTTGACAGAATTTCAATCCAGGATTTGGCTAAACTCTACGTATCAATGTTAGGTTGCCTCTGAAGTTTTATGTTTGATTAATTTAAATAAAAAGTTTAAAGATATGCACTAATGTCTCGCTTGACCTATCAAAGTATCCTAAAATTGCGGCAAAAATAACTCAACATCAAAACGAGAAAATTCTTGAAAAGCAAATTTTGATGACTTTGACATTATTGGCAACACTGAGAATAAAGTTAACATATGGGCAATAACCTAAAAAACCTAGAAAAATTTTTCCATTTTCAAACCTGTGCTGTAGAGGTTCGAGAACCTCACATTACACTAACGGTAACGGGGGACTAAAAAAGGAACCTAACCCAGTTGCCGAAGAAAAATTTTGTAAATCATCGCCATTTATCAATATCTACCAAGTGTCAAATCATCAATATCTTGGTACTTGTCAATCTTGAGATTGTTGAAATCTTCTACTTTCCCTACTAAGAAAAAAAGGATCAAAGCGCTTGTTGTCTTTCGTTACCGTTCGAAGGAAACTTTGATATTTTTTGGATAATGGTTTTTATTTGTTTTCCAGTTAGCCTAAAATTATAGCATCTTAACTTGATGAAAGTAAATTGATCTAACAAACACGTTTTTAATGTTAACCCTCACCAGCTTTACCTTTCTCTCACAAACAGCCTTTGAAGATGTACGTAGTCATGGATTTGTCTCAAAATCTCCATCTTTACACTGGCAAACAAAAGGTACGTGCAGTTGCTTTCCCTTACTTAAAGGACTAGTGTTTGGAAGAGATATCCAAAGGGATAATTATACAGTTTGAGATAATTTGCATGTGGAAGACCTTTTTATGGTATAGTGCAAGTAAAATTCTCAATTTCTTTAGCCTTACTGGGAGATTCTTCACACGTTCTTTATGACTTTTAACTGGTATACAATAGATTTTCAACATCAGAAGCCTGCAAGGAGTCATAGCCTTGATTCATTTTGTTGGACTATTTCACAGTTCTGGCACCTCACGAGTGATGCGAAAAATCGGGGGTGTATATTTGCTTGTGTGGGAGAGGGTATCACTCCATTCTCTTCTTTTAGAGATAAGCAGAATTTATCGAACCTATCATGTGGTTTGAGGTTTTAGGTCAATTAAACGCCCGTAGGGGGGGTATTAGGGTTGGCCAATGAGGGGTATGTGCGGACGGGACCTCCGAAATCCGACCCTTAGAGAGACTGATTTTTGCTGAAAAGGTGACCCTTAGAAAATTTTTTTTTCGATTTTTGAAAAAAGTCATACCCATAGAGGGACTTTATTACAATTTTTTCTCTGGAAATCAAAAAATTTCTTTAAAATCTTGAATTTTCCGACCCTTAGAGAGACTAATTTAAAACTTTCTGATTTTTCCGACCCTTAGAGAGACTTTAAAAGGTGAAAAAACTGGCCCTTACCGTCCGCACATACCCATCATTAATTTTTGCCTAAGTACCCCCTCCCCCCTGGGATTAAACACTGCGGTCCTAAGTCAAACCTTCCGACATTTTGCCTATTCATTTCCTTTCAAAGTTGAGATATGAAAATGGTATCAAAAAATGAGTTTTACACGTTTCTCGCATCATATACTCTATTTTAATTTTAATGTCAAAAAATTGTAAATGGAATTGCTCAATAACAATTCTTTTCAGTAAACTGAACCTTTAGCTTAAGCTCAACTCTTAGTCGCGTTCAAGATGGCGGTGTTTGCTTCGCTGATTATTATTTTTTGTTTTAGGTCATGTCCGTCTGCTTGCCCCAACCTTTACAAGGTATGTTGCTTCGATGTTACTAGTAAACCCTTTTTTGTTGTTGAGAATTTGTTAAATATTTTTTGGTGTTCGGTGCTGTTGTTATTCAGCGCTAAACAAGAGAGACCATTTCTCTAGTTGTAAATAACGCCCTTGATCGTTGTCGATTGTTGCCAAATTCTTGCATATGTCCATTCTGCACACATGATAAAACACACATTACAAATATTTCAAGGTAAGCAGTTGGGTTTATAACCAATGTACTTGAGTTATAACAGAGTTATTAGAATAGGAACTGATCGATGGTCCAATTTGGATATTTAAGTCTTATATTCAGGCAAACTTTCCTAACCGGAGATGGATGTGGAATGATGTGGAATGAAATATACAAATAATAATAATAATACATTTTAATTTACGTATACAGGTGTGGAGCTGGGCACATTGAATCTGAACCAATTTGTAAACGGTGGATTTAATATTGTAAGTAATTGTAAACTAGTGTAATGTTTGGAAGAAAAGAGCTCACCACTTTGTCTGTAATAAGATTTTCTTGGACATTGCAGAGACCTTGAAATTGCTTTTGCAGTATAGCACTTGCATTGATTTTCACAGCAGATTATATTTACTACGCTAACTCCGTAAGGTAATATGCACATGTTGGGAGGCTGAAGTAAAACAATCGCAACAGAATCTATCGCCCATCAAAAGTATATACTCAGAGCCTAGCCTGCTTTGCTCTCGAATTGAGACGACGGGCAGCGTGGTTTTAAAATCTTTTGCTGAGCAAACAGGTCAGATCATTACATTGACCGCATCCTTTTAGACCAATGAGCAGTGTCGAGATCTGTTATATGATTAGTGCATTGCACCTATTAGAGTCGTTTTAACGGTGTTTTTGTGTTTTATTTATAGTCATGTTGTAACAATAGCGAGCGATCAGCAAGACTTCAAATACCCCCGCTGTGTCAATCAGATCTTGGTAAGCTTTTCGTCGCATATTTCTTTGACAAAGTTACAAAATACACTCTTTTTAGTTAAGAATAATAATACAATAATGACCGGTTAGTGAGGGCTGTACTGAGAAATATTGCCCTAAGTCAAGTAACGACCGAGCTTGCGAGGTTGTTGCGTTGACCGAGGGCAATATTTTCAGTACAGCCCGAAAAAAACCGGTCATTATTGTATTTGTTAACCGTTTCCTTCAGCTTCGATTGATTTTTAGCGTTTTATCCAGGAAAAATAGCGAGATAAAGCAGAAAAAAGAAGCGGAAAGAGATAAAAAATTGCTATTAATTTCTGACGTCAGAAATAAAAAATGAGAGAAATGAGAGAAATGATGTCAACGCATTGTTCATTTTCCTTTGAAAAAGTGACGTCACAATGAATTTTCCTAACGACGGGCAACTCTGGACAATGTAGGCCCGTCGTCATGCGAAAAGAACCAATTGCATTGCGCAAAAAGTCGTGTAGCCCGCTTAGAAAAAGTAACCGGTTAACAATCTATATATTAATAGCGGTAGTCTGTATGTCGTTTTGTCGTCTTTCTTTCTGTCTGTGCTACTTTCGTTTTCGCACGCAATGTTTTTGTTCTTCCAAAAGATGACTTTTATTTTGTTCTTGCTCCACAAATTTGTTTAACGATATTCGCGCCGTTTTATAAACACTTTGTTTTGATTGATAGATTAGACTTTTTCTTTTTTTTTCTTTCTTTTCTTTTGTTTTATGTTTTCGAATGTAATTAACGACCTTATTTGATTTGAGATATTCGAATTCTTTTCAAAACAAAAGAAATCTATGAAAGAAAAGAACAAATTTAAAATAAAACACAAGAATCACATAAGTTTGTTAGAACAACAGCAACATTAAAAATACATTCAAAAGGTGGTAAAAACTAGAATTCTTTCTTCGTAAAAAGGGACCTTTAAACATGTATGTCGATCATTATTTTGCTGTAAATCTAAGTCATTGTTGAATTCCTGATAAGGTCCGGGGGTTGGAAGATTTTCGTTTTGGAGCAATCTCATGATTTAAAATATAAAGCACTGAGAATCCTTCACTCGCGATCGGAGTGATCTGAGGATTTAAAAATTGATACGAAAATTGATGTCATGTAGTCATACACGAAGTCTGAATTTTGAAAGTGGTTGAGCGATATATAGGAACTTAGTCGACCGCGCGCACATTATACNAGATGACAATAATGATGACATGAACGGAAGCCCATCAAAAAGATGAAACTTGAAGTACTATAATTCAAATTTTGTTTTTTCTTGTACACTGAATGCTTAGCATTGGAATCCGAGTTCACAATCTTAAAAAAAACAAAAATACGTCACCTCACAAAGTTTTAAGATTATAGCAAAAATATCATAAACTAGACTGTGAACAAAGTTTAACGATTTGATTCCCAGGCTAACTGAATGCCATACCATTCTATAACCTTTGATTTTGTACCTATCTTTTGGATTGATCTACTCATTAAAGTTGGACAAATTATATCCACGAAATTCAGGCTAAGTTTTACCGAGATATTATTGTAAAGTCGTCAAACATCAATACATATTTTCATCAAGAAATTTTCGACAAGAAATCTTGAACGGTTTGTACGAAAAGAAGACAAGTCAAAAAAATCACCACTCAAAGAAAACATATAACTACATTTTTAGATCAACCATCCTTCTCATTGTCAATCTTTTTAATAAGTCCAAATCTTGATACAAACGCTCTTTCCAAATATATCACGTTTTTTTAAGAAATAATAAAGGACATTCATAAATCGTGCACTATTATCGTTTGCTCCCTCAGGAATTCTATAGAAACAGTATATGACCAAATAAAAAGGAAATTACCATGAAAATTACCATTACAAAAAACAAATGAATGAAAAAGACATAAATCGTTTATTGGTGTCTCTCAATGGAGCCTTGCATTCAATTGATTAGAGTCGTAAATAACGCTTTAATACCTTATAAAAATCGTCATTTCTTCGTGGTTAACAATAATCGTGGTTTCGAAACGGCCATGATCAACATAATCTTACATCCTATCCTACTTACCTTATCGGCCCTTATTACGCCATAGCCTAATTTTGGGCTTACGCCAATTAGGGCCGTTAATAACGACAAAATTTGTAAAAATAGCTACTTATGCTTAAAATTAGTAAATAATGACTAAAATTTACATTTAAATGTCATTTTTCAGTAGTAAACTGTTGAAAATTCCATCGAAAATCACTGGGTTTTTTTAATATATTATAAATATTTTACTGAAGTTTTAAATATGGAGTAAAACAATGGATAATTTTCATCTTCGAATCATACCTAAAATCTTTTACTTTGAGAAATTATGATAAAAAATTAACGCCGCTTTTAGGTTAAAATTACAAAATCTTGGCCATTTTTACGCCGTCCCTTTTAATGCCGGCCCGGCACGAGCCCGGCACGAGACCGCCACGCGCCCAAAAATAACGCCAATAAGGGGTGGTGTAAAAAGGGCCGATAAGGTAGTAATAAATCCGTGACAATTTTATTGAAGATTGAATAAGAATTTTTTCTTCTCCTTGATACAGAAGTTAATCAAATTAAATCCAGTTGATACCACAGATATCTAAGCCCGAAGGGCTAGATAGGCAACTTTAAGCTTTCTCCAGCAAAAAAAAGTGAAGCTAAAATTTGACTTTTTAAATTTCGTGCCGATGGATAGGATCTAGCATTTTAATTGTTTTCGGAGCGCGAGATCAAAAAACGTAGGCGGCAAACGCTATTTCACATCTCTCAAACCGGTGAAATTGCATATTTTAGTCACTTGACTTTGGTAGGAAATCCTTCCAAACCTAGGCTCGATGAAAGCTGCAAATCTAGCCCTTCGGGCTTTACAGATATCTGTGGTTGATACGTACTAGTTATCGCATGATTTCGAGTGCAATACGAGAAATATTTTAAGAGTTCCGAGATTTTTCCGTAATATTTTTCCGAGCCTTTAGGCGAGGAAAAATATCGGTAAAATCTCGGAACGAGTAAAATATCGAGTATTGCACGAGAAGTCATGTGATAACTAATTTATTGTCGACTCAAAAAAATTGTCCTCTTTTTGTTTCAAAACTTACTTCCGCCTTCTTCTGCTTCTGTGTAGTTTCGAATGTTTTTATTCGAAAATCTAATTCGAACGTTAGATTCGAACAAAAACATTCGATAACTTACCGCTGAAAATATTCACACAAAAACAAAACTTTTCGATCATTTTCGATCCAGAAGTTTTGTTTTGAAAAGTTGCAGATTTTTCAGACATCAGAGATGTATTTGAAAGTTTCTAGATTGATATTTCAAAATGCAGACGATGTACAGTATTGTTTCGATGGAGAAGAAACCCTCCATCATTGGATTAATCAGATTGATAACATTCAGTCTTTTTCTATTTTTTTGTTTCGATGACATATGGGCATGGCCATGGAAAAGAATAGCAGAGGAAAGGAGTCTCACGATGGAAATGTATGCTTGTAACAATGGTTAAAGAACAACATTTTTTCAACAGCAAAACAATTTGGATACTTTCTTGATTATCGTCAAGCTCTAAATGTTTCGAATTTCAGAAGGAAGATGTAATGATTGTTGAGTTGAAAAGTCAAGGACGTACGTTGTTGTCGAGAACGAGAATTAGGAGAGAACTTTTATAAAAATCACTCGTCATTTGGTTTAATACAAGACATTACACTTCCCTTGTTATGTTATGAGAAATTTTATTGGCCAACATTCAAGAATCTCAAGTTATTTTGTATGCATTGATAAAAAACTGTTTGGTTACCACACGGACAAATTTGCCAAAAGTTGAAAATATTTGGGTGGTGTCAAGTAGTTTTATAATTTCTTAGTTCATCAGATTTGATTTTAGTGTCTTTTATGGAAGAACTCCAAAGTAAAAGTTAATCTGAACATATTTTTGTTGCGTTTTTCCCTTTGATTCCCAAGTCAGTTTCTCCGAAGGTCAGGTTCTTTTCGGCTGTTTTGTTTTGATTTTTCTCCCGCCGCTTACCCAGTCCCCCAAAAGTCAACGCGGTCATATTTCCAGACTAAAGAAATATGAAATATCGCAAATATCTCGATGCTCTCGACCAATCAAAACGCTGATATTTTTTTGGGTCGGCAATAAGGTCAGAAATTAACGCCACTTTTATGTTTTTATAGACTGGAGTCGTTTATAATGCGTGTATAATTCATTAGTACAGGCGTTAAATGATAATACGATTATTTTTACGGGATTTAGTTTGTATAAACGACTGGACAATTTATCAAGCAACAACAAACTCTCAAAACATAATCAACTCAAATGAAAGATTTTTAGCACGCAAATCCACACAAATTTTTTTCCAAGAATATTTTTGGAGAGAGAAAAAGTTATAATTGCCATATTGACACTTTTCTTTTGTTTGAAGTTAGTGCACAAAGGTTTCTAGACGACTAAAATTGTTCCCTCCATTACTTTTTGCTTTATTTCTACTACAGTATGTATGAATTAGTCGTCTAACTTGCAAACTACTGTAATGTTTTTAAGATGCAAAATTTCAGCCCTTTTTACACCGGGTTTTTAAAAATCATAAAAAAAACGGCAATAAAGGCTACTTTAAGGGCAGAAAGTTTAGCGGGGAGAAAGTTTCGCGAGACCGAAAAGTCGCGAAATTCAGATTTAAGTTTCGCGATTTTTACTTTTTGAAGAAAATTTACGGAAGAAACATTCGTGATTTTTTGTGAATGTTCAATTTTAGTAGCAATAACTTTCACGAGTGACTAGGGAAAGATCCGTATAAGTAATGAAATCTAAATTTCAGAAGCATCAACATATTATATTTAGGGAAAAGAATTGTTTGAGATTCAGACTACCATCTACATCTCGGCTAATTCTCAAATCAGAGGAAATGCATCCAGCAGGGGCTAGCTGACCTGGTCATTAAGACAGTAAACGATATATAGCAGTCAAATTTTTAGTTTCCAGACCAAGACGTCTTTCTTATTCACAATACTTGAATACTTAATATTTAGTTGTTAGCTGTTATCAGAGTAAATTATAACTGATTAGTTAGCGAAATTAAAAGAAATTTGACGTATACACTAGCTATACCAAAACAGTAGATTCATCTCAACTTGAAATAAAAAGTTCATTTACAAAAGGGTTCAAAATTCGCCTAGATTGGTTATAGTGGAACTTCTAAATAGCAGACACCATCGGGGAATCGGATTAGTTTCCGCTAATTAGAGGTGTCCGCCTTTAGGAGGGTTTTGAGTTTCAGGCTCAAATTTCGAAATTAAACCGTACTAGGGAGTCGCAATCATGAAATTATGGTTTTAGGCATTTCCCTAATTTCCGTTTTGTTTATGAGGCGCAAACCTAGATTTGCGATATTTTTGTGCATTTGAGCTTCCATAGGCTATGGACTTGAGGAACCAATCATTACTATTGTACTGGCCCAGGAAAGCTTGTCAAGTGGGTAAAGGAAAAACTGAATCTTTGTAAACAAAATTTGGAGAAAAAAAAAATGCTTGGAATAAATGGTTTAAAATCACTCATTACTTGTATCCTAATGTCTGAAACTATGTTTTCATTGGTGTCCGCTAATTGGAGGGAAAAAAACAAGTTTTTGATCATACCGTGCAAAAGTTTTTGTCCGCTAAATGGAGGTGTCCGCTAATTGTAATTGAGTGTCCGCTTTTTGGAGACTTTTTTATGAGGATTTGACTAGGAAACGGCCGGGAAAAATATTTTGTTTGCTAATCAGAGGTGTCCGCCTTTTAGAGTGTAGGCTAATTGGAGGTTCTACTGTAGTTCGTCAGTGCCAAAATTTGTTCACTTTCAGGTATTCCAGGGTATTCGTATATTTTTATGGCTTCATAATAATAAGTTTTGTAAAATCTTTGCCAAATTAACACCCCTGTGTCACAGACCCGATGGGCCACCATTCACACTGGAAATTTGGCAAAAATTTCGTTCCCGGTGGGAAAAATACCCTAGAATTTCAGCCCCACTGAGAAATTGACTTTGATTTCATCCCCATTCGATATTCATTGTTTAGAAAATGCACTTCGAAACCATCACACTTGAAACAATATAATTTTTATCCCCATTGATATTTCAATCGAAGCTTTTATCCCCGCTGTATTTATTTATTCCTTATTTATCGTTGGTACGAAACAAAAATAGTACAAAAAGACTATATTGAGCTGCGGGGTGATAAAATCGATTTTTCAGTTTTTTTAACCTCGTTTCCATTCAGACTTTCGTCGTCGTGTGCAACTGTCTTAAGTCCCAATATGGAGAATTGTCACCTGCACCCGACTGTCTGTTGGAAGCATTCCGTAATGGTTTTTTTCCAAATCTTTTTTTAAATCGAGCTCCGGCGTGAAAAACAGTAGGTTTTTTTTTAATGAGGATAAAGACGTCATTTTTTCGAGAAACGTCGGGGAAAAAATATGGGTACGGCGCTCTATCTTCCTTGCCGATCGGGAAACGTCACCCTGTTCGGAAGCGTATTGTTAATCGGACCATACTCTCTATTCACAATTGTAAAAGGGGATTTCGATTTACTAATTAAAACCGACAATTTAATATTTACTGAATAGTAAATAATATTATCAAATTAAAATATTAAAATCATTAAAATATTGAACACAGTTTGCAAGAACAATAAATTTTTGCTTTCAAAATTTTGGTTTTAAAGCACCCTACTGAGTCTGATGTTTTAATCTCATTTGGCAGTGTATTCCAAGACTGTCCAATTGGGCAGTGTATTCCAAGACTGTCCTGCCCGATAATTGAAGGAGTTCAAGCAAACTGCATTTTTTGGTAGAGGAAGTTTAATTTGAGCGCCTCTTCTGAGTTTTGGAGCATGTGGGGAATCCACATCATCATCATCGTTCTCAGTATCACGCTGGATGATTTCAAAATGGTTCAAGTCCAATTTATTTCCAATATTGTTGACGCTCTTATAAACTTCCACTAGCATGAATTGGAGATTTGGAGTATGAATGGACACACAATTTGCTTCGACCAGAAGCTCATCATAGAAAAAAACTTAACCGGGGCTGTGAGACAGGGGTGTAAATTATGATGTAACCACATAATTAGAAAAAGACCCACGTCTAAAATATAAAGGCACAAAAAAACTCGTATGAGTTGACTTTTATTTAGTAAAATTGACGTCACAAAGTCGAAAAGTGACGTTACAAAGTCGAAAATTGACGTTACAAAGTCGAAAATTGACGTTACAAAGTCGAAATTGCGACGTCGCATTCCGAATAATTCGGAAAAATAATTTAATAAACCAGTTTTTTTTTTTTTTTTTTTTTTTTTTTTTTTAACATTATTATTTCCTTGATCTCCAAAAATATTGGTTCTTCTTACAAGAAAAGTGTTATATAATGTATATGCTGTGTGTACAAAATATATAAATAACTAACAACTCGAACAGATACGGGAAGAAGGACTCATCGGAAGGAATAAGGAAAACTAAGTGAAGTTCGGAATCAGAATACTGAGATATGACGTTTGGAAGTTTGTTCGATTAGTAATAATTAAACTGGATAACGGCTCGTTCGCAAGATAGTCGTCCTAGATAAATTATGGCAGACAGTAAGAAATAAATAAACTATTCTTAGATAAATAATATCTCGTAAATATATTATGATTTTATATAGGCCGAGGACTAGGCATAGAAACAAGATTGTGAGAAGTGTGAAAAAGAAATAAAAAAAATATTGCAGGCAGTTAATTCGATGAGGCGTTTGAGTTGAGGAATGTGATACGTCGCTAATAGAATTAATTGCTAAATATTTAAAAAAAAAAAAAAAAAAAAAAAAAAAAAAAACAACGAAAATGCAAGAGGAGTATGCTGTCCCAGCCTTATTGTTAAAAATATATATAGATATATTAAGCATAAATGTAAATAAATTTTAAACTAATTTAAAGCTCAATGTGTCAAAACCTAAGGTAAGCTTCAATGAAAAGGAAAGGATGGAGTTAGGTTAGGATCCTGAAGTAGTAAAACATTAGAATTCGCAATATTGTCAAGAATATAGTTATTGAGATACTTAGGTAACTTCGAATAGGTGATTATTGAAAAATTTCAAGGATTCAATGATTTAGCTAATGCCCTATCAAAATAAAATTTCCAAGCTAGATTTGCAAAGCTATCTTTTGATTCGATATGCTTTATGTTAATAGGTAAATCATTAAAACATGTAGCACCCTCGTGCTCAAAGGTACCAGCCACACGATTTCTGCTTTCAACATCATGCAGAATAATGTTTTCAGAACGCAGCTCTCTGTCAGGGTTGGTTACTTTGGATAGGCGTAGGTAAGATGGCCAATCGGGGTTATGGAGTGCGCTGTGTACGGTTTTTGCCATGGTGAAGTCGATCATTTCGGTGACGGGTAGCCATTTCAGCTCGATAACATCTTTGATGGAGGCGTGGCGCTTCAGCACAAAACCAGCCGCGGCGTTCTGAACTTTCTGCAAACGTTTTAGTTGGTATTTTGCAGCATCTGAAAGTAGCACAGATCCATACATTAATTTGCTGAGGACCAAAGACTCCACTAGCATTTTACGTTGGTGATGTTTTGAAACTGTTTCAAGTTACGTAGTTTAGCAAAACAGCACTTTAGCGTCTGATTAACATGCTCAGTCCAATCAAGATGCTCGTTGAATTTGACGCCGAGAATCTTGAAGTTCTGGACTCTTTCGATGTCTTGGCCGGCACTTTTTATCTCGGTGACCAAGTCAGCAAGCGAGTGGCGTTGTGCTAGCTGTCTGGTTGAAAATACAGTCATTTTTGTTTTCTTAGCATTCAAACAGAGATTATTTCGGTCCGACCACTGGTTAATGTTATCGATCTCTATCTGTACGGATTCGATGGTGTTCTGTATCTCTTTGATTTTTGCGTGACGTAGTAGTGTTGTATCGTCAGCGTAGAGAAGATAGGTACTCTGACCATTAGTGTTTATTGTGGTAATGTATAAGTTAAACAGAATAGGGCCGAGTATACTGCCCTGTGGAACACCAAACTGAACGTTTAACTTGTTAGACGATTTGTCGTCGATCTGAGCGTACTGTTTACGGTTGGACAGATAATCACCGATAAGAAACAAGACTTGTCGGGAGAAGCCAAGATTGTTGAGATGCTCCAGTAGAATACGATAATCAACTGTATCAAAAGCTTTCGAGAAATCGGCAAAAATCGATAAGGTCACTTCACTTCTACTCATAGCAGTTTTAATATCATCTTTCAGTTTAAGTAGAACAGTTGTGGTTGAATGTGATTTTCGGAAACCGGATTGACTGTCGAGGTAAATAGATTTCGTTTCAATGTGGTCTGTAAGTTGTTGAAGAATAACTCTTTCGAATACCTTGGATAGGATTGGTAGGATGCTGATGGGTCTGTAGTCGATTAGTGATTGGGGATCGTTGATTTTGGGTACAGGACAGATTCGGCTAATTTTCCAGTCGTCTGGAAAAGTTGACGTTGTTATACAGCTGTTGATGATGTGAGTCAGGGGTGATGCGAGGTATTCTGACACTGGTTTGACGAACTTTGATGGGATATTGTCTGGGCCGGTTGAGCAGTCCGATCTCAGTTTTTGGATGGCTTTAAGTACTTCGTCATGAGTCGCATGGCGAAGATGGAAGTTATCTGGATGATCAGGTAACTCGCGAATAAAGGATTTTGAGAGCTCTCCATCATTCTTCCCCGTCGTGCGAACAGCAGTTGAATTGAAGAATTTGTTGATTTCGTCTGGATCGATACTCATACGTTTCAAGCGAGGGTGAAGAATTTTGTTGATGACATTCCATGATTCTGAGGAAGTTTTATTTGCGAGAAGGTTTTTTAGAAACTTTTTCTTTGCGTCTCGGATATTTGATTTGAGATCGTTTCTTGTTTTTCGGAGTTGCTCCAGCTGTACGTCGTTTCGATCGTTTTTCAGACTCACTCGAAGTTCTTCTTTCTGACGCTGCAGGTTTCGTACATCTAGATCTTTCATCCACGGAGATGACGGGCGTGTCAATTTAAATTTTCGTATAGGTGCATGGCGGTCAATACACTCTGTGATTAGTTTATTGAGTGCACTGACCTTATCTGAGGTGTTGTCAAAAGCGTACACGATGTTCAATGGAAGCTCACGAAAATCGTTAACATAGCTTTCAAGTACAAGGCTTCGCTCGTCTCTAATGTATTTGTGTCGAGGTTCGTATCGAGGTTAATTGATTTTTAATATACAAAATGGAGAGTCATGATCGGATATTTCGTCACAGAAGACAACGTCACTCGCGATCAATTTCGTATCAGTGTTGGTAATGACGTGGTCAATGAGAGTTCTCGACTTTCTCGTGGGTTCGGATACTAGTTGTTTGAGATTGAGCGTGCCCAAGATATTGTTGTAGGCTTCGTGCTCAGGTGAGGGTACAAGCAGATCGATGTTCAAGTCTCCTGTGATGATTATTGGACCGTGGTGAACGAGTGTCGCTTGGGAAATCAGTGACTCGAATTTAACTAACCAATCTAGCTTATCACGAGACTTGCTGCTGGGCTGATAAACAATACCGATTAGGACATTGGAAAGTCGATTCTTACCGGTAAGTTCAATCCACTGATGCTCAATGGTTGTGTCGAAAGATTCGATATCCTTTCGGGCTTTGTGTAGGATGTTTGATTTGATGTAATAGCCGACACCACCTCCGCGTTTAGCGTCACGATTTCGAAAGTCTTTTTCGTAGCCTGCGATTTCATAGTGAGACAGCAAGTTCTTATTGTCTTTTAACCAGGTTTCGGACATGGTGATTATATCGAACTGGTGTGTGGAGAGATATGATTCGAATTCGGTGAAGGTAGATTTCATTGATTGGGTGTTCAGATGCGCTATGGAGAGGTGCTTTCGATGTTGGTCGAGCAGAGCCACAGAGGGAGGCGTAGTGCCGTTGGTTAGATCGGGCACTGTAGAATCCAAATCAGACAAGTTTCGAATATTGAAGAAGGGCTGGATGGTTAACGTACACGTGTGACAGGTCCATAGATACGGAACACGGGCATTATCTATTCGAACATTCTTACCGGCGCATTTATGGTGAAGCTGTTCTTTGCACGATACACACTCAAGCCGTTTCGAGTTTATTCTTACTGTTTTGTTGCATGAGGCGCATAAGATGGGTCCAGGATTGATTTCGACATCTCCACACAGTAACAGTCTGTTATAACAGCAATGGTTTGCATAATACGTGATTGGAGCTGAGTAGAAAGTTCTTTTGGATGTGTACAGTGCGTACTCTCGTTGTTTTTGTTGAATAGCACACGAGTAAGTCAATGTAAACAACAGAATCAGGAGCAAAAAGTTCATTTTTTCCATTTCCTGTTGACGTTTAGTATGGAAAATACACCAAAAGATGCAGAATCTGTTCAAGAATCTTTTTGATGCAAAAATGCGATGATTTTCTTCTTTTTCTCGACTTTAAACAGCAAAAAACTAATAAAAAACTTCACACTTTCTTTTGACGTTAGAAAAAACGTCCGTTACGCGCGAAGTCGTTGCATTCATTCAAAAACCAGTTGCGCTGGAAGGTCAGCCCGAAATGCTAAGAAAGATTAAAAGATTAATTAGATGATATTAAATTCGCTAGATGGACTATACGTGTTTTCACCAGATAAGGAGTTTCGATGGAGAAATGTCGTGATTTGTTTTGCCTTGGGGCCGTCCACATAGTACGTACGCACTAAGGGGGGGTGTCTTCTCAAAAGCGTATGCTTGCATACAGGGGGAGGGGAGGAGTCAAAGGAAAATGTACGTACGCAGAGAAGAATTTTTCGTAGCCCATTTTTTCTTGTTTTTTGTCGACTTTTACGCTTTTTATACGCATCAAGGAAAAGAAAAAGTTTCTTATTAAACATTGAGTTTCATGTATAAAATAAAGTTCTAACAAAACAATTTGTATTCAAATCTTTCTTCAACTGAGGGGGGGAGTAAATGAAAAAGTACGTACTTCCCAGGAGGGGGTATAGCCATTTGCGTACGCTTGCGTACAGGGGGAGCGGGTATTCGATTTTCGACATTTTAGTGCGTACGTACTATATGGACGGCCCATTGAAATAATCTTTAATAACTTGAAACTTGATCAGTCCAGAAAGTCACTGAAACTCTGAAAAATAAGTCCGGAATTGTGCTGAACACTGAAATATAAACAAACCAAAATAGACTCTTTTGTGGACCAATCCGAAACTTTGCGAGAAAAGGAATATGATTGGTTTTGTCATGTTTTTAGTTCTCAAATGCTTTTTTAAACCCTATTAAGATAGATGGTGAATAAATAGTGACAATCCAATCTAAAAAAACAGTTTGGTTCAGCTCAGAGTGCCATAAAGAAAGATTAAAAGCTTAAAATGGTATCATATATAAAAGCTTGGAAGTTCTATGTAACGTTAATTCAACACGAAAATTCAACACAGCTTGTGCTATTGTGTCTTCTTGCTAAAATAAGTTTTAAGATTGATCCAAAAGAGTGATTACAGCTAAAATTTGATTGAAAAAAAAACATAATAAAAGATTCACTTAGCAGAAATTTGGACAGAGAGTTTCAAAACATTCCACTTTCGTTTTTCCGCCTCCTTCATGAAGCGTTTCAAAAAACGAGGCATTGTGGGTACTTATTTTCAAAAC
Organism: Clytia hemisphaerica; assembly: GCF_902728285.1. Classification (NCBI taxonomy): domain Eukaryota; kingdom Metazoa; phylum Cnidaria; class Hydrozoa; order Leptothecata; family Clytiidae; genus Clytia; species Clytia hemisphaerica. Next base: position 37,655 of record NW_027104234.1, on the reverse strand, counting down.
AAAATTGAAGGGAAACTTTTTTGTTATCTTAAATTATAGGTAGCCAAATTCGAGAAAATGTCAAAAAACTGGTTTTACCGGCATATTTCCGGCATTTTCAGCCGGAAAAAAATGTTTTTCGAAAATCGGGTTCCGTCACATTTTAGGTATTGTCATCTTGCATCAGTGTGCAAAATTTCATAAAAAAATATAAATTACAGCTCGAGAAATTCAAGAAATACTGTCTTTCCGGCGAAAATAGGTTGTTCCGGCGATTTTTGAATAGTTCCGGCTTCAAAAATCAATTTTTTTGAAAATTGAAACATGTTTGATGGTGGGCATTGCTATCAATAATGTTTTTGAATGAAAAAACAACCAATTATAAGAAAAAAATCTAATAAAAATCCAGAAAAACGGCGATTTCCGGCATTTTCGACCGAAAAAGAATTTTTCTCAAAAATTGGAGTTGGCCATTTTTTGGGCATTGTTAATACGCATCTTTGAGCAAAAAATCAGAAAAAACTAAATCTCGAGAAAATGCCAAAAAAACAGTTTTTCTGGCATATTTTCGGTATTTTCGGCCGAAATTTTTTTTTTCGAAAATCGGGCTCCGTCACATTTTGGGCATTGCCATTTTGCATCTTTATGCCAAAAATCAAAAAAAACTAATGAGCCAATCCTGAGAAAAGCTGGCAACAGACGGACGAACGAACGGACATGGGTTAATTTAAAGGACCTCCACCGGGGTACCCGGAGGTAGGTCCAAAAAGCAGATAACAGAGGGTCTTGCACCATGGGTAGGGAAAATTCGAAATTGTAAAATGAGAGCATCATCAAAAGAACGTCCAGATTTGATAAGAAATCTCCTTACAAAACGTCGGTGTAAGGACAGTTAACAATATCAACGAAACTTTTGTACTGTGTTTTTCAAGATTACCAAAACGCACAGTAAGACGGAAGAAAACAAAATAAAAGAGAGCAGTAGAAAAAAAGCCAAGAAATTCGCTAAAATAGACCGATTTTTTATCTATCACTTTATTAATTTCATTGTCTGCCCCGAGACGTTGGATGCATTTGCTTTTCAGATAGATCCACTTTGTACTTTGACATGGTCTTTCCACATTATCTTTGTCGACAAAGTCAGATGGACAAAACCTGACCATAAGAACCGCGTCTTATTACGTATATACTTGATTGATCAGTACTTCGAATGGATCTCAATTTTATTTAAAAGTCAATTAGCGACCGTAGTGCAGTGGTAGAGCATCCGGCTACGGTGCACAAGGTTGTGGGTTCAACCCCCAGCCGGGTCATACCAAAGATTCCCAAAATGGTACTTGATGCCTCTCTGCTAGATGCTCAGCAATTAAGAGAAGGATCAAGGGTAAGTGGAGCAATCCAGGGAGAAAGAGTGACGCCCTCCCCTACCTTCGGGTAGACAGCTATCGAAAGAGGAGCCTTCGGGTCGCCTCCGACTGTGGTCGCAGACTTACTTCCTACTAAAAGTCAATTTAACGCCCTGGAGGTTTCAAAATCTAGGGACTTTCCCACTTTGCACATAGCGTTGTCTCTATTCATGATATTCATGACGTAGTGTGCTTCCGCATAAAAGATTACACATCATGAATATCATGAATTGAGCGTCCATCTAACAGTCTGTGCCACTAACTCGATCGGGAAGATTCTTCCGAAATGGGAAGAACCTTCCCGAACGGGAAGAACTCACTCTATTTTTTTCTGCCCGTTTTGGAAGATTCTTCCTCTTTGAGAAGTTGAAAATTGACTGAATCACGGCGAAGCTGTACGATGACCGGCGAAAGTTGAAACTTTTTGGAGGTGAAGAAGCATCAAATTTTAAGGTTTTTCACCGAAAGAAAAGTATACTTTACCGTAGAAATCTTGTTAAATTGTGAAAAAACTGCGTAAACTTCCCAAACGGGAAGTTCCAACCCGATCGAGTTTTCCTTAGTTTCTCGCTTCTTCCCGATCTGGAAGTCCGTTAACCCGTTTGGGTGTTAAGTTAATTTCCCGTTCGGGAGGATTCTTCCCATTTCGGAAGAATCTTCCAGTTTTGGAAGAATCTTCCCGATCGAGTTAGTGGCACAGACTGTCTAACGTTATGATCGATGAATATATAGGTACTTTCCCATTGTTCACTAACATCATCTCAATTTAAACGTTCATCTAACGCCAATGAGTTTTTTAAATCAGGGGGTTTTTCTGAATGAATACGGTCTCAATTCTATACGTCTGTATAAAGTACGTCCAAACATGTTTTGTACCAACCCCCTGGTTTTCTATATGGGGTGGGAAAATAATACCAAAAGAACAATCAAATGACCATCAAACCAGTTGGAAATCGTTATTTATTAATAATTTGAAAAAAAATCGGCCAAGATTACTCGTGAAGGTGTTGTGTTGTTGTGTACTCCTTGGTAGTAACAACTAGGTACAATCAATGACAGAAAACGAAGACTGGGCCTAGCAACCGCCAGCTTTGGCTTTTTGAGAAACGAGAACAATGGTGTCAGTCTCAAGCATAAAATGCGTTCTAACAATGCTCTAATCGTACCAATTGCTATCTACGCATCAAGACCCAGACACTAATACGACTTTAAGAGCTTCTCGTAATGATATTATCAAATAGCGACTTGGTGTAAAATCAACAATCGTAGACACCATTAGACAAAAGCGGCTCTTGTGGTTTGGTCATGTGATTCATAGATTCTGTCAAACCAATAAACTTTGCATACAAAGAAGTCTTCAAGTGAAAAGATCAAATTCCAATCGATACTGGATCCACAATGAATCAGCTCCAGAACGTTGCAATGAATAGAGATGACTAGAAAACTACCGTCATGTGGAGCAAGCGGCCTGAGCAGCTAAGCAAGATTAATCATTACCCATTTTAACCGCAAAACGGTCTTCCCAACTGCAGAACAGATTGAAAATAAAAATCATTTGGGCACATCATACCTTTCCTTTTATTCGTCTGCCATTTCATTTTCTCGAAGTTGGTGTCAGTCTCAAATTCATCATCTTCATATTAGTTGCATTATGGGTAGACTTTTGCATTTCGACTTAAAATAAACAAGTGTACTTTTATGGACCTACCTGATTATGCATTTAACAAATATGATAATTGATATGTACTTGAGCGTGACCGTTAAAACAATCATTCGGAACACAAATAGTGACGATTTATTAAAACTCGTCGTTTGTTTTCATCGTTGATTGTCCCCCGTGTACATTGGGGTGGTATTAAGGGAGGAAGTTGGAAGGAAAAGAATATCTATCTCATCAAAAAATTGAGTAATTTGGCTAAGAACATTGATGCATGCTTATAAATAGTGATTTTTATGGATAAAGATTCAATTGTTTTTGTGAAAATCTGCTTTAACCATCTTTACCCATCTGTACCCTACTTTCATACAAAAAATCAAGAACAATTAATGATCCAGCTTTCAACAAAGTCTAAAAAACCATTTTTTTAGCCGGTTTTTTACTGGAATTTGCCCCCAAAGTTTTTTCCCCAAAATCGGGCTCCATTACATTCGAGAGTTTATAGTTAGGCACCTTTGTGCAAAAAAACATAGAGAATGAATGAGTCAATCTCGAGAAAAGCTAATAACTAAGTAATATCGAATTTGACCAATTTTTCTATAAAAACACGTCTAGGAGCCAAAATTTAATGTTTAAAAACAAATATTCTTCAAAATTAAGTTGTCATGAGCAAAAAAATATCTCATCTCATCAAAAATTGAGTAATTTGGCTAAGAACATCGATGTATGCTTATAAATAGTGATTCTTATAGATAAAGATGCTAGTTATTGTTAGTTGTTAGTAAGTTATTTCATCAAGATTAACATATGTTTTTCTTGTCGAAGATCTCAAGAATTTCATGAGGATGATTTTCGCGGGAAAAGGCAAGGCAAAAATTCCCTATAAATACGAAATCTAATATTGCAAGAATCAACCAAATTTTACTCTTTGATGGGAAGAAAAATATAACTCATACATAGGAGGGGGTCCAATGGACCAGTAAAACGCCACAAGTGACAGTTCCATAGCTAAAAGCAACAGGAATTATCAGATAAAAAATAAAATTTGGACGAAATGTTCTTTCCATGATCCTATGTAAAATTTTCGTACAGCACATTTCTCTCTTGTTGAAATTAAATGTGTCTCAAACATTTAAAATTACAAATCTATGGGTCCATTCACTTTAAGCGTCTATCATCGTGCACTAATTAGTCATACACTAATCTATAGCTTTTAACTATAACCATAAAAAAACTACCAAAATTTTGAAAATTTGCCAGTCTGTAAAGCAATGAAACTAAAAATGTACCACCAAAATCAATTTAATTCTTGTTTTCGATTTTTGGAATTTCAGGGTCGGTCGCGCCCGTAAAACAACGAATAAAGTTCGTCTCGACTAAGATATATCTGATATCAGGAGACTTTAAAATTACCTCAGCATCAAAATTGCACAACACTAAATTATGTATACTTAAAAGTAAGTATAATTGTTTTTCTTCTTCGTTTTTCATCTTCATTTTATAAAACTTTTTGAATTACTTCCCTCTGAAATTATAGTGCTCTGAATTATCTTTTCAACCAAGTATGATTCATTAGATTTGAAATATTGGTTGGAAAATTTCAAGCAAGACAAAAATTTGTGCACACTTAAAGGGACATTACAGTAGTAAAATGCAAACATTGCGCAAACCACGTGTCATTAAAGAGAACAATTAAAATCACGTGTCCAAAACAAACTTGTAAAACAATTGAACAATCAAAATTAGCCATATTTGGTTTGATTTTTTATTTTGACATGTGACATTTGTTTTGATTTTGTATCTGTTGCATACAGTTTGTTTACAAATTTCGCAAGTACTGTTATGTCCCTTTAAAGCAAATCGAATTGAAAATATTCTCAAACTTTGAATTCGAATAACCAGTAAAATTTGGAGGTTTATGTTTAGAACTATATATCGAAGCAAAATTTTGGCTGAATTTTTTTATTCTGGTTATTTTATTCCTCTTCTTTGATTAACATTTTGACAGTTTCCTTTAGCATAGTGGGCAGCTCCGACCCAACCTGAATAAAGCCACCCCCACCTGCAAATGGTAACTCCAACCTAAAATTTGCTTTCCTTCAACCCCCATTCCCAAAAGATTGGGGGGGGTCCACTATGTTTAGACACACCTGTCTCAGTTACCTGGTGGCATTTTAAAGCCCAGCGGGGTGACTATGAAAATAGTAAAATTTTGATTTTGAGGTCTCGAAATCTCACTTGCGGGAGAATTTTTACGTAGATTTTCACCGGAGCAGGCAAAGAACAGCGACTTAATTTTCAGTTGACAAACTCCGGATGGAAAAATTTTCATAAGTTTTACCCGGGTTTACTCATCATCAAAATGGGGCTTAAAATTGGGAAATTTTTCTGGCATTTTTTATACCGAGTTATCTACCGGGCGGATCTGACCGGGTCACTGATACAGGGGTGTCTTTAGTAGGAGCGTCAAACATGTTTGTTATCATTTGTGAAATTTTGGCTTTTCACAACTTAAATATAGATATTCTTAAGAATGACGACTAAGACAAAACCTTGAGTCGATTGTCAAAGGTGCATTATGTAATAGTTATCGCACGGTACATAGTACAATTTGGGATATAAAAAACTCAGAACGAGAAAAATATATCCAATATTTCACGATTAAAAGTGTGATAACTAGTTTATCGTCAACTTGAAAGAGATCAACATAAAAACCAAATAAAAACATTCGAAAATAAAGCATCGAATGGTCATAAAAACATTCCTTTGATATAAAGTTGTAGTGTATAGCAAGCGAAAAAACATTTCTAATCATAGTGTGAAGCTAGTAAACTAATCATTGATGAATAATGCAAACAAAGACTGGGACTGAGCCAACACGATATTAATGAACTGAAAGATGAATAGAAATCAATAGAGTGGGGGTCAGGCCCTCGAGCCCAGAGCTTGAAAGGAGAAGGACTTGAAAAGGAGAACTTAAAGGAGAAGGACTTAAAAGAGAACTATCGTAAACTACATGCCAGAGTTACTAATTTATTTGATGTTATTTATGTTACGCTTATTCTGGCTTATTTGATATTTATTGCTTAATTGGAGAAACAGAATTGATGTTGATTGAAATCTATTAGCGTACCTTTACTACGTGTCCATAGACTTATCCCCGATAAGGGATACCCTGATCGAAGGAACAGATAAGTGATCTGAGAGGTCCCCTCAATAACTAAAGGGTGACCCCAATCGCCTAACTTCACTTCGTCACAATAGAATTGTACAAAATATGATCTCTCGCTTATCAGACCCCTTTTTTGAACGCGTCGTTCATGTGTTTTGTACGGTACAATAAGCAAATATTCAATGGGTAAAATTTGGTTATTGAGATTTGTTAACTCTAATAAATCACTGATGGCAAAATAATATCAGGAATTATTCAATCGCTGTTTTTGCCTAGGGGCATTATAATAATATCAAATACAGCGTTTATGTACGCGTTTTTAGCCATATTGTTCATGTTGACGATAAGATTTATAAATTCTTAGAAATAGAAGTTTAATATTTCATAGTTTTATTTTTTCTGAATGATTTCAGCAGGGAGTTCAGGTACCACCAAGCTAACTTGTCAATACAATCCATTACTTTGCTAAATCACTGCTCAGTCGGACACAAACATTCCAAAGAAAAAAGCTTTTTGCAGAAAAATACAACTAAACTGCTACCTTTGATATTTTCTATTGCATACAGTATGGAAGTCAAAATGTTGCTCTTAGCTAAGCTAAAATCGCGTGAAAACCCATGTGTGTCTACAATGAGCCTGGTGAAATTTCATTTTGTTCCATATACCTGCTTATACGCACGGTGGACTATGAAACAGTATTGAGTCAGTGGAGACAGTGCTTTCCAATTTCGACGAGAGTAAAATACAAAGTTGCCGAAGCAGTTTTTACAATTTATTTTCCTTGTCTCTGTTCAGTTAGCTCTAGTTTAGTCGGCCGACTTTACTGCCCTGCCTATTCTAATTGTTAGAGTAGGCAGAAAGAGGGCACAAAGTTGGTTGTTAAAATCGTTGCTTGGAAAGTATTGAAAGAAGACATTGCATTGACGTTAAAAGAAGACTTTAGACAGCCCACTTTATACCCTCTTTAATTCATAATTAGAATAGGCAGGGCAAAAAGTGAGCCGTCTAAACTAGAGCTTAGACTGACTATTTTCTACCTGTACAACAAAGTAGTCGCCAGCTCCTTTAACTGGGTTTCGTCATGGTTTAATGTCTTTTCAACTACTTTGCGGGCAATCGTCGAGTGTTGATGATGCCCTTGAAAATTGTCTCTTTTTGACTGTAAATCTCCTCGTGTTCTCTTGTTTCATCAATTCCGGCAACTTTTAAGTATTGTTCTCATATGAACGTCGGACCAGTATCTATTCAAATGAAAAAGACAAATCATACTTTTATAATAATCTTAAATAGGTCGGTGATACGTAATAACATTCCGGATCCACACTTAATACTATCTCCCGGGGGGGGGGTACTTAGGCAAAAATAGGTGCTGGGTATGTGCGGACGGTAAGGGTCGGGTTTTTCACCTTTCAAAGTCTCTCTAAGGGTTACAAAAATCAGGAAATTTCAAAGTAGTCTCTCTAAGGGTGGGAAGAATCACGAATTTTAGAAAAGAAAATTTGATTTTGAGAGAAAAGATTACAAAAAAGTCTCACTAAGGGTAGGAAATTTTTGAAAATGAGAGAAAATTTTTCGAAAAAGTCTCTCTAAGGGTCACTTTTTCACTAAAATTTGGTCTCTCTAAGGGTCTGTTTTCGGAGGTCCCGTCCGCACATACCCCTCATTCACCAACCCTAGTACCCCCCCCCTATCTTATACATGTTGCAGCAAAGAATGTAGAATCTGCAGTTGAAAATTATACTTTATGCTGTTTAACCTATAAAAGTAATGTTGGAATAAAGTATGATTCCATTGTTTAATTTTCAGAAAAAGTATTCTTCATCACAACGTAAATGGTTCATATTATCTATAATATGATATTATATTATTATGATAGACATCAAGGTTCGTAATCAAGGTATTGAGAGAATTAAACAGTGAAATAAAGATTGTAAAGCCAGTCCAATGACAAACATAGAAAATTAAATATGAAATCATTCTCACTGTTGATTTAAGGTTATCAATTTTTCCAGGAGTAGATGAGGCTATCCAAATTGTGTCTCAGGACTGGCACCATTTGGACACCCAGTGATCAAAATTCAACTCTTGATAGGGTTGTTTCTTTCAAAGAACGATAGCTCATTAAAGTGAATCAAACGTCAACTCAATGATGAAACCATTCACAATGATTAATACAGAGCCTTTATATAGAAACGATATCATCTGCTTATGCCAACATTCTTTGATCTTTCTAGAAAAAAAATTAATATAACTTGACTACACGTCATTAGCATAGCAAAGGGTAAATTTTCGTGAGCCTCATTATGAATGCTTAGCAAAATTTACTTTTTTGAACGTCGAATAAGCCTATGTTTTGCTTATGTAAATACGCAAATATTTTACGACAGGTCATGTAAAATAAAGGTTCTTCTGAAATACTGTAAAAAAAAATCTGAAAATTGAGATGGCTCTTACAATGAATATAATTTTTGAGTTCGTATCGTATGAGCTCAGCATATCCAAAGTTTTTTTTTAAATTTGAGCCCGGATATGATTATAAAGACGTGCGCACTTAATAAAAAACAGCAGCCTCAAAACTATATCTGAGGGATATAAGAAAGAACTTCAAGTCTACCAAAGCCCGTTGGCTTTTAGTGTGCACTCTTTTGCCTAATTATGTGTATACCTTTCTCAGGGAAATTAGTCTAATTGTGTTAATATAGTTTCCACATGGTAGCAAGAACAGCGCAAACTTAAAGCAAATGGACTGCTATAGTAGATATAAAAAAAACTAATTTCCTGAAAATTGATATGAAATTGAACTTTCAAGAAAGATAATGTTCAAAAAAATTCTCTCAGTCATCAAGTAAATTCTTGAGTTTTGTAACTAAGCGCTATTTTCAGAATTTGGTCAATTAAAGTCTGTCTCAAAATAATTTGCAGCTAAGACAAATTATCCAGCAAAAAAAATTGAAAAAAAAAGAAAAATCAAATTGAAACATGAAGAAAAAAAATCAACTTCTTGTAGAAATGTGGTGACTACAATTTTTACAGGAGTACACTAATTATGTGTATACCTTTCTCAGGGAAATTAGTCTAATTGTGTTAATATAGCTTCCACATGGTAGCAAGAACAATAATTTCCCGAAAATTGATATGAAATTGAAGTTTCAAGAAAGATAATGTGATGGTTTTTTCAGAGCGTACAAAATAACGCTCAAAAAAATTCTCTCAGTCATCAAGTAAATTCTTGAGTTTTGTAACTAAGCGCTATTTTCAGAATTTGGTCAATTAAAGTCTGTCTCAAAATAATTTGCAGCTAAGACAAATTATCCAGCAAAAAAAATTGAAAAAAAAAGAAAAATCAAATTGAAAAATGAAGAAAAAAAATCAACTTCTTGTAGAAATTTGGTGACTACAATTTTCACAGGAGTGGTTCTTCAATCTTAGATCATCACTGTGAAAAATGTAAAAAATTCAATCAAAAGAGATCAACTTCAGAAGGGTTGAAAGTTTTAATATGTTTTAACTGTCTACAATTTGTCTGGAATCATAGATTTTGCGTCAATTTTCCTTATTTTTGTAATTTTTAGTAAAAAGGTTGCTATATTTTATCATAGCACTTTCTTGCCAGGAAGATATTTAACCTTTGAAACCTTTTTTCCATCTTGCTCTTAAAGCAGTGATTTCCTGTTCACCTCCATTTTGTCACAGAATTTGTCTCGGCCAAAATCATTGCACGCTATCGGCACTGTTAGAGTGTCTATTGAAGATTTTTTAAGCTTGAGGGTAAGTTCTATCTATACAGAGGGGGTCGGTACTAAAATTTCAGACATGAAATTTAGTGACATGGTGATATTACAAAAAAAGGCTTAAAGTATTTTAGTACCATGTGTACTGAAATCCCAAATTAGGTGAATGAGTACTAAAAATCACCAAATTTTAGGAAATTTAACTATTGACTGAGCATTTTAGGCAAAATGAAAAAAAATAAAAAATTTCTTTACAAGACTTGAACATTTTAGTTTTGTGTCGGGATATCAGTAATTTTGACAGTTGGACCTAATAATAAAAATAACAAACCTAATAATAATAAAATCTGAAGATATTTTTCATATTTCTTATTTCAGTGCATACAATGTAGAAAATTAATAAACGAAAATCATCATATTATCCTTAATGTCATGGGTAAAGTTAAGAAAAAGAAATATCACTTGGAAAGTGCCAAAAAACTCGAGGTTACAAAGTTACGCTAAATCACTGTAACTATGCAGCTGTAACTTCAGTTAAAAGCATCGAAATGTTGTTTAGCTGTCTTTAAAAGGACTAAGAAATGAGCTGGTGTCCATCCTAAAAAATTATAGGCTTTTAAGGAAACTTCTCAAGAAAAACATCCAAACTCAGGCAACTGCGAACTAGAAATTGGCATAATTACCCCCTGATTTGACACCTGTATCCCTAATGCCAGATAATGAAAACTACAGATTGCTTTCCTCTATTATCTATCAGAAAGTATCAATGTCTCCAGTAGTTGAATATTAAATGTCGTACACCTTAATACTTTCTCATGGGTCAATGGGTCCAAAAAAAAAAAAGTAATAACAATCCACTAAAACGGACAATTTTACCCCCTGGTTTGTCCAGTTGCACTCTGAATGTGACAGTTTCAAGTCAGAATTGTAATTTTCCAGAGTATATTACACAAAGATCAAGTTAAAACTATTTTCAAAGATATTTTAGGCGAGATAAGCAGTGAAAATTGCTGAAAATTGCTCAAATTATGTAAAAATTCAATAAAATGGGCATTTTCACCCCCTGAAGCGTCAAAAATGAAACTAAATACAGTTGACAAGAAATTTTGCTGGTGTATCGCATCAAATTTTATCATAACACAAAGTTTGTGCCTGATTAAAAATTGTTTTGGTATACTTAGGTCCCAGTCTTATAAAGTGTCAAAATTCAGTGAAAATACCCAAATTTTCCCTATTTTTGCCTCAGGTAAACCCCCAAGAATTATCTTTCGCAAAACTCTTTTGCCAATGATGATCACCAATGTATCTTGAAATTTTTGGCAAAGTTTCAAAGCAATTGGTCAATTTATTCATGAGATATAGCAAATTAAATCATACATGGAAAGATATTTTCCTTAACAAATCCTTACAAAGGGTAAAAAGCACCCCATAAACTCGGGCCCAATTATGAAAAATTGACCAGGAGTTAGTTTGGGGACCGACCATCTCTTAAACTAGGATAGTTGAGGATTCCAAAACTGTATAGTTTATCCTGTATAATCTTGGGTTAAGCAGGATGCCATTTTTCAGGTTTGGCTCCGAGACTAATAGGCCTATTGTTTAGAACAATAGACCTTTTCATAAATAACGTCACGAACATCACTTGCCTCGTTTTGAAATTATTGTCATGGTGATTAACTCCCAGCGGATTTTATTAAAACTACTTTCTATTCATAAAATAATCGTTTAATGTCTCAAGAGATATAATCGCCATGGTAATTGTTTGAATACGAGGCAAGTGATGTTCGTGACGTAATTTATGAAAAGGTCTATTGAAAAATAAGAATATTGCTCAGCCAAAGTACACCATTCTTATAAAAAAAGCTGCCTTGAAATTGTATTACACATAACTTAGTCCTTTGCAAAAGCTTTCTGGAACTACTTCAGAGGGCAATTAAGAACTCAAGGGTGCATAAGTTGCATAATTTGATTAAGTATTAATCTTATTGTTCCTAATGGTACTACTAATTTACCTTATAATTACTTCCGATAGTTTCCAGTTCCAAAGATAACCGCTCTCCCTCACAGGAGCCCAACTAGTCATTTCAGCCGAAATGAAGTTTGACGGTTACAAATTTTTAGAGGGAGCACACTGCGACGGAGAGCACTGAAATTTTGCACAGATACCCTTGAGAATAAATTCTATTGGCTCCCAATAGTTTCCAGTTCCAATAATAACGGCTCTCCCCCCACAGGAACCCAACTTGTCATTTCGGCCAAAATGAGGTTTGACGGTTACAAATTTTTAGAGGGAGCACACTGCGACGGTGAGCGCTGAGATTTTGCACATACACCCTTGAGAATAAACTCTATTGGCTTCCAATAGTTTCCAGTTCCAAAAATAATCGCTCTTCCCGACAGGAGCCCAACTTGTCATTTCGGCCGAAATGAGGTTTGACGGTTACAAATTTTTAGAGGGAACACACTGCAACGGAGAGCATTGAAATTTTGCACAGACACCCTTGAGAATAAACTCTATTGGCTTCCAATAGTTTCCAGTTCCAAAAATAACCACTCTCCCCCACAGGAGCTCAACTTGTCATTTCGGCCGAAACGAAACAAGGTTTGACGGTTACAAATTTTTAGAGAGAGCACACTGCGACGAAGAGCGCTGAAATGTTTCACAGATACCCTTGAGAATAAACTCTATTGGCTTCCAATAGTTTCCAGTTCCAATAATAGCCCTCCCCCCCAGGAGCCCAACTTGTCATTTCGGCCAATATGATATGAGGTTTGACGGTTACAAATTTTTAGAGGAAGCACACTGCAACGAAGAGTGTTGAAATTTTGCACAGACACCCTTGAGAATAAGCTCTATTGGCTTCCAATAGTTTCCAGTTCCAAAAATAACCTCTCTCCCCCACAGGAGCCCAACTTGTAATTTCGGCTGAAATGAGGTTTGACGGTTACAAATTTTTAGAGGGAGCACACTGCGACAGAGAGCACTGAAATTTTGCACAGATACCCTTGAGAATAAACTCTATTGGCTCCCAATAGTTTCCAGTTCCAATAATAACGGCTCTCCCCCCACAGGAGCCCAACTTGTCATTTCGGCCGAAATGAGGTTTGACGGTTACAAATTTTTAGAGGGAGCACACTGCGACGGTGAGCGCTGAGATTTTGCACATATAACCTTGAGAATAAACTCTATTGGCTCCCAATAGTTTCCAGTTCCAATAATAGCCCTCCCCCCAGGAGCCCAACTTGTCATTTCGGCCGATATGATATGAGGTTTGACGGTTACAAATTTTTAGAAGAAGCACACTGCAACGAAGAGTGTTGAAATTTTTCACAGACACCCCTTGAGAATAAGCTCTATTGGCTTCCAATAGTTTCCAGTTCCAAAAATAACCACTCTCCCCCACAGGAGCCCAACTTGTAATTTCGGCTGAAATGAGGTTTGACGGTTACAAATTTTTAGAGGGAGCACACTGCGACAGAGAGCACTGAAATTTTGCACAGATACCCTTGAGAATAAATTCTATTGGCTCCCAATAGTTTCCAGTTCCAATAATAACGGCTCTCCCCCCACAGGAGCCCAACTTGTCATTTCGGCCGAAATGAGGTTTGACGGTTACAAATTTTTAGAGGGAGCACACTGCGACGGTGAGCGCTGAGATTTTGCACATATAACCTTGAGAATAAACTCTATTGGCTTCCAATAGTTTCCAGTTCCAATAATAACCGCTCTCGCACACTGGAGCCAAGCTTATGTCATTTCGGCCGAAATGAGGTTTGACGGTTACAAATTTTTAGGGGGAGCACACTGCGAAGGAGAGCGCTGAAATTTTGCACAGATACCCTTTAGAAAAAACTCTATTGGCTTCCAATAGTTTCCGATTCCAAAAGTCGTCACAAAAACTTCAAAAACGCAAATTTGAGAAAATCAAACGAATATCATCAAATGTCAAACGTAGAATATAAAACCAACTTCAACTTATTCTTTGAATCACCCCAAGGAAAGGTTGTCCAAATCATTCCTTGGAAAAAAGCTCAAATTAAACTGTCGAGTATCATAGTTGCAAACCGTCCCGAATAAAACCATAACTTATCTACTCTAGAAGTATCGAGCACACGTTTTTTATCTGCCATTTTGTTTTTTGAATAGCACGCTTGGATTGACTTTGTTGTGGAGCAACATGGATATTTGAATGCTGTGGTGGAGCAAGAGCGCGTGAATACGTGAATTGAGATATCAGCGTGAACGTGAAAACTAGAACAGTGCTCACATCACTGGATAACGACCGCCTTAAATTTGATGAAGAATTCATCGGTTTAGACAATGATCCACTTCCACACTCTCGTTTGCGTGATTTAACTTGAAAATATGGATATTTTTTATAAGCGTTGCACTTATAAGCATATCTAGGCTCAGATATTACCGTGTTTCCGGGCGAGGGGTCTGGGACTAGCAAACTTTTTTGGAGGGAAAAAAATTAAAGCGAGCGCCGACTCTTTGTTTTGATTTGAAATTTTTTTGAGAAAGAATTGCTGACACTCAAAGTTCAGAAAATGGTCAAATGGAGCTGTGGTTCTGCACTATGTTGTAATACATACCAGACAAAAACTGAGGGACTTACCAAATATCGACTACCTAGAAAAGAATCAGTGCAGAGAGTCTATGCGAAAGTTTTCAAAACATCGGGATGGAACTGGGAGAATGGTTTCATTTGCTCTGCACATTGGAAGGATGGTAAACGTTTATCATCATCGCACTTACCAGAAATAATTGTTCCACCAAAACAAATGGATTTGATAAGGGTAAAATTTGAACGTGCTGAAAAACTTTATAGATCTTTAAAAACACCAAATGAAAAAATCTCCAATCAATACAAGCAAGCTAAGTTGAGATTAACAACAGCCATATCTGCCAGCTCACAACCACCACCACCACTCGCTACCCCTCGAAGAAAGCTGATTCGTAAGCCATCTGACCCTTAAAGAAAAAACCCCTCATCACCATCCAAAGCAGAATATCGTAAACAATGCTTGACTCTTACAGAACAGTTGAAGCAAGCCCAAGAAAAAATATCGAAACTTGAGACAGAACTTGTCAAAAAAGAAAACCTCCTGAAAGAAGAAAGAAAAAAAAACATTAAAAATTTATCAACTATTTACGACCTACAAGCTACTGAAATAAATTATGAAACTCTTACGTTAACACAGCCAAATGAAAAAGCTATTGAATATTTATGCGATATCGATCTTGAAAAATTTAACTTGATTTTCAGTTGCATCCAACCTTACACACACCTTATACCTTATCCTGACAATCGCAAAGTAACTAAATTTTCCCTTGAGACTCAACTCCTTGTCACCTTAACAATTTGTCGTCACGGAATGGATAAAAAATTAATGGCTTTTATTCTTAATTCTTCTCCTTCAACTGTAAGCAGAATATTCAATGCCTGGGTTATATTTCTCTCAACTGTTTTCAACAGAATCGATTTGACGCCAAGTCATGGGTTTTTGTTAAAAATGATGCCTGAAGCTTTTGTCAAAACAGGACATGGTACTACAGATTTGATTATTGATGCAACAGAATTTAAGTTTCAGCAGCCTCAAATTATGAACTTAGCAGCTTAATGTTTTTCCAATTATAAAACACGACAACAGGCAAGGTTTTGGTTGGAATTGCTCCACACGGTATGGGTTTAATTTTCAGTGATGTTTATCCAGGCTCAATCTCAGATTTATCAATTACTGAGAAAACAGGGATTTTGCATTTTGTTGAAGAGGGTCATGAGGTTATGAGTGACAAAGGATTTGCCATTCAAGACTTATGTTCTATCAAAGGAATTTATTTAAATCGACCGAAACAAAAAGAAAACGACCAATTTGAACAGTCAGATATTAAAACTAATTTTGACATTGCTTCAACTAGAATCCATGTCGAAAGATTTATTGGGCGTGTTCGTGATTGGACTATTTTGAATAATACTTGGCCTTTAACGAAAATGGATATACTTTGCCCAACTTGGCAAACACTTTGCCTATGAAAAATATCTTAGTTTGCGTATTTTCAAAGGAAAAATTATTCTGAATGTCTATTTTGTTTGAAGAATATTTCGGTTTGCGTATTTTCAAAGGAAAAATTATTCTGAATGCCTATTTTGTTTAAAAAATATCTCAGTTTGCGTATTTTCAAAGGAAAAATAATTCTAAAAGTCTTTTTTGTTTGAAGAGTATCTCAGTTTGCGTATTTTCAAAGGAAAAATTATTCTGAATGCCTATTTTGTTTGAAAAATATCTCAGTTTGCGTAGTTTCAAAGGAAAAAATAATTCTAAAAGACTATTTTGATTGAAGAATATCTCAATTTGCGTATTTTCAAAGGAAAAATTATTCTAAAAAGCCTGTTTTGTTTGAAAAATATATTAGTTTGCGTATTTTCAAAGGAAAAAGTTCTAAACTTATTCTTTTGAACAATTCAATAGATTAAAAAAAAATCTTTCAAATACACTTTTTTTATAAGAACAATTTTATAAAAACAATTGAGGCCTGCTAACAAATCATGTCATTTCCAGAGGCCAACAAAAAGAAATATTAAAGGATTTTTTTTAGGTACTAAAATTTTAACATATCCATTTCATCAATAAATTCTACCATCGAAATTCGTTTAACTTGTGCTTTTATATATGTTCTTAATGGTTTCAATGTATCAAAATCAAGTGTATTGCCAATAAGTTTCTTTCCAAGATTTACCAAACATTTTGTTTCACCATAGTCCCACCTGGTGAGAACAACATTTTTATGAACAGCCTCACAAACTGATTTAACAATTTCAATAATCAAACTATTTCTTTGGATCAAGAAAAAATTAGCATTTTTCTTTTCTGGTAAATAAGACATCAAGACACAATTGTGTGCATTAGTGCAATCCATCTGCAACTGACACTGGAGATAATAATGGGGGTAGTCTGAAAGTTCCATTATTGGAGTTAACGATCGGGCAGCACGAGTTTTGATTTCGATTAAAATCCCAGAAGGACCTAAAGCATCAGGGCTACAACCAAAAAGTGTGTTAAATGGATGTTTGAAAAATCCACATTTAACAGTAGAGCATTTTGCAGTTTTTTCGAAAAAATTCAAAGCTTCCTCTTCATAAAAGCAACCACGTTTTATGTTATGAATATTTGANAATCACTGCTCCTACCAGTATGGATTTCGTGTAACTAACGCCTGGCGCATTGGCGTAAGGGTACTTACAAAGATTGTTTGATTTTCAGTTGGCGTATAGTAATAATTCCAGCTCAGCGTGAATGACTCCATAATCCATCGATTTTTAGCTTCCATTTGGCTAAATTTGCTTTCGCTCGCTTGCGCTCACGTCAATTTATTAATTATGTTGGCGCATGCGCCTCTTTTCCCATCTTGCACCCTTATTGAAAAATTGAATGTTGGTACAAAAGAAATTTTGCTTGGCGTGAGGCTTGCTGCACGGAAAAATATCTTTGGCGCAAGATTTCGTGGAATCCATACTGGGCTCCGGAAGCGCCGGAAGAGCTCGGGAACTTTCTGGAGAGAAAAATAGTATTTTTTGAGCTGCTCCGGAAAACTTCGGAAGTTTCTGGAGCGCCAATAGGGTCCTTTAGAGTAAAAATAAATAATAGTCCTCATTCGTCATTAGGCCTAAAAGGCAAGGCAGTCAGGCCAGGGCCTCCTTGGTCTTTTTTAATATTTACTGTAGGATCGTCTAATATCGACATGCGTCTTCTAATATAATTTTGATACCGGATTTGTAAAATTCTCAAAACAAACCTTGAATGAAATTCTTGGTATCATTCTTATCGAAAAAGTCCATCCATCAAACTAGATGTAGAAGTTCAGTAAACATTGCAATTCTTTCAATAAAAAAAAACAGCCAAATTATATAAGCAGTTTCACACAACACACAAAACGCATGCAAACTTCCTCGTAACTTTCTCGTGTCCATCATTAAAATTTTACAACTTTATCACGCTTCAAGTCACGTGATAAAAATAATTTGCGCGCTTAGTCAACCTGGTTTCCCCGTCCGTATTGTTTATTGCAAGCACGCGCTCTAGGTGCTAAGAGGCCGCGTTAAACTTTCTAGGCCCCCCGCACCTAGCACGCCCGGTCCCTTTTCAAATTCAAAAGGAAACCGGGTTCTTTAATTATTTTCGGTTCACGGTAAAAAGGTCTACTAAAAAAATTCCTTGCATGCAAAATGTTGTTGTGATTTGGGCATCTTCGTTGAAAGCATGCTAATTAGTTTTTTAGTGATTACTACATCGTTAAAGTTTTCTTTTCAAATATAAGTAATTAACACTTCACTTTTCTCATATTATATTAACAATCTGTGACGTGATAGGGAGAGTACAATTTAGTGATTGATTGATAACGTTGGTATGTATTTGTTTATGTTTGATTTTTTATTTCGAAGACCAGCCTACAGCTATGTCGATATTAGATGATCCTACGGTAGTTTGGATAGAATAAAAACATACCTGATCAACACAACCAAACCTTCTGTCTTGCGTTTACTCTTTCCTTCCCAATAACTTTCGTTTTTGCTTAAATGTAGGTTTTAAAATCCACAACTAATGAACCTCTTATAGCTTTATCCAAATAAATATGGTTGAAAACCTTCTGTCAGGTTTCATTCCGTACGTTTTTTATCCACGTGGTGAAGCGGTTCCCCTGATTTCCCGATATTCAAAAATTGGAACTTTCCCGTGGGCGCGATTGGGCGTTTATATTTTTTGTGAAAATTTACCGTATTTTAATGCTAATATAATCTAGATAGGAAAGAAATATTAAATTTGATTCTTTTTTTGTTCGTATTTCTAAATTTCACGATAAAAAGAATTATTTACAAATTATTTTCTTTAACAGGCGTTGAATCGACATTGACATATTTAATGATGTCATAATCAATGCCGTGCATATTTTGTCAGCGCCGTGCATATTATGTCAACATCCTTTTCATTTGGATAAATACCACTAAAATATACGAGAGAAGTAAACATAAATTTATCACCCGCGAGCACGGCTTAGCTAAGCACACCTCTCTTATTCATTATCTAAGAATTGGAACGGGCAAAGATTACCGCGCGGGCTGATAGCGGACAAAGGTTATTTGAAGATATTTTCAGTTATAATCAAAGGTCGAACAAACTAAACATAGAAAGGGGGTATTTTTTAGTGCTCCATACGATGATAGCCTAGATATCTAAGCCAGTTTTCAGTCACTTGCTATAAAATATGAAAGTTAAGTTGTGACTGAAATACTGGCTTAGGAGCAGTAGAACTCGGTGCTTATCAACTGACAACAACGACAGTTCAAAATTCGCGCGAACAGTGACGTAATTACACATAATTTGTAAAATTTGTATAATTTATTCGGCCGAAAGTTTGAAAGTTTTTTTATGAACAACAGCCTAGAAATATTTCATCACACACAAGAATAAAAACATAACATATTGTTTTGAAGAAAAAAAAACACAATTTGATTGGACACATTAAAAAAAGTGCTGCTCTTTGATTGGTTAATTTCAACTCCAAACAATAAAACCAAAATTCTTTTATTTGATTACGAAAAAAACAAACACTTCATCGGTTTGTTTTTTCTCTCTTCGCTATTGAAAAGTAATACATTTGTTTTATTTGTGACCCGAGAAGAAGAGTGTGTGTGTAGAATGGAAAATTGTGTTTCTTATTTTTCTGAAAAAAGACTTCTGAGAGAAAAAACGCTCTTTTGGAGTGAAATATGTTGTGATTTGTTTTGAATGTAAATTCTACAAAAATATTACAAAACAAACCAAAATACACCCAAATATAATATAAAAATTATTACGAAAAAATCTTTGCTTCAATATATCGAATCTTCATTATATATAGGATCTGCGACAATTATTGTCTTTAAAAAATTGTTTTTCAAAAACATTTTGTTAACCCAAAAACTATATTGCAGCAAAAACCATTAATGTCATCATCAAATAAATTTTTTTATCGTTCAACAAACACACATGAAGCTGGAACATTATTCCCTAGCCTGGGAATCCAAGCTGATAGTTTATGTAATTGTACATACATAGTACAAATAACGGTTGGCTCTTTCATCTATTAAATTTGACACACAACAGTCGACATTGGGATTCAGTCATGACCAAATAACGGAATTCATTCTGAAAAAGACACATGATAGCTCGAACACTTCTCTCCAAAATCAGGTTTTCAGTTTGTCAGTCATTTGGCCCATTTGGTCTCGTTTCTCCATTGGCATTGATGAAAATATTTAATTTGCTCCAAGTGTGTTTGTAGTCGAAGATCTCAGCACTCCATTATCACAAAACTCAAAGTCAAAGCACCAAAAGTTAAATTCAGCTTCAGAAAAACAAAAACTTTTTTCACAAACCAGTTTTCCCTTCTCTTGTTTTTTTCGAAAATAATTAAAAAATCAACAACTTACGAAAAGTTTCGGCTTTTATACCACGTGACCGCCTCTGACCAATTAGAAGCCACAAAAAAACGACGTTCAGATTCTGAACGTCTACTGTTCTCAAGCCAGTTATTCAGCGCTAACTTAAATTTCACGGATATAAAAAAATCAAGCACCGAGAACGCTATATCACCTTTATACAGAATCACGCGCTGTAATATCTGGCTTGATTAATCAGGCTANATACGATGATTGGTATTTTTTTTGAATTCTATGTTTAGATTTTTTTACCCAGCCCTGTTGCTATGTACTTGCGCCCTGTTGCTAAGACCTTCGCTTGAAATCGAAAGTGAAACCAAAATAATTTAGCGCACACTGCCGATCACGTAATATCGATAAAGTGAAAGGAGGTCTTGACTGAAAGGAGATGGTAAAATTTTGAAAAATATTCTAATTATTGGGGCGTTGCAGTATAATAGACCTAACTCTTCATACAAAAATTACTGTCAACTGCTCTAACTTGGGACGATTGGCTATTTTCAATTTGTTCAATCATTTCCGATTTGTTCAATTATTTCTATTACTTTTCGATTACCTTCGATCATATTGAATACCTTTGATTGTATTGAGTACTTTCCAGCCTTCGATTTTATCAAATATGTTTCCTGTAGCAGCGCCTCAAAATAATCTGAAACCATATTTACTTCGGCCAATTAAGACACGTGATTCACACGCGAGAACCACTTTCGTCTTCTACGACCAATCAGAATGCGTGATATGAGTTACTTGAGGAAACCCAGAGTGAAAGGCACACAAAATGGCAGGGAAAAAGGTTGGGAAATAGCGGGGCTTCTTTTTGTGTTTGGTTTGGTTTGGTCAGTTTTTTTGTTTTTTCTTAAAGATATATCATACCGTGAAGTCGGGTAACTTGCATCAGTGGAGGCTAACATGCATAGCCCTCAAATGACTGACCAATCAAAGCAGCAAAATTTCAAAACAAATGAACTATGCAGCTCCGGTCGCAGCTCTACTCTACCATTTTTGTTTCGATTTAACTTTGTATTTTAAGGACAAGCCAGGTTCAGTGAGGTTCGGTGAATTGGTGGCCAAATTGCCGTCCCATAATTTGTCAGATAGTCCCATATTAGAGCAGTTGAGGGTACGGGAAACACATATTTGTACCCTATGCTGCACGCAAGCACTTAAGCTAAAGTCTCGCAAAAGGACAAAAATCAGTTTTTTGAAGTTTGCAAAAAAACGCCACTTAGAAGATCAAACAAATCCAGTATGTGAATAGAGCAGTAAAAAATGCAACTTGTCTATTTTTCTTAGGCCTAATTGATTGTTTAGTTCAAGTCCTAGAAGCTTTAAAATATGGGTCAGTCGGTCGGTAGTTAAAATTGTATCGAGTAATAAGACAACAAATTACTTTTTCCAATATAGGTTTCATGGCAACCAGGGCAAACCGTTTTGTAGATCAAATTAGATTTGCTGATATTTTGGAGTTAGATCCTTTGAAGGAGAGAGCATAGTGATTTTCTTCGTGTTATTTTTGATAATAAACATGACATTGGGTTTAGGGCAACCACAGAGTTTGTTAACCAGGTCATCAACAAGTTGTTTACCACGAATTCCGAGATAAGGAACTTTAATTTACAACTTAACGTCATCAGAAACATCATCTGTATCAGTTTTTGATTTCGGTTGCTCAGAAGTAGATTTTTGTACTTTTTACAAAATGAGTACAGTCAGGTACAGTAACTAAAGTTTAGGTTAGAAAAAAATTTAAACTTGATTTCTTTAAATAACTGTTAAAAGGTTCTGGTGTTATGTTTTCACAAATTAAAGTACTAGGCTTTAAAATTTTGGGCAACAAAGGGATATCCTATAGACTAGCCCAATTGGCTACACTGTTTTTTAGACCAACCCATTGTAAGGCGAATCCTCTCTGAGCTACCCAGCCAGGATGTTTCATTAATTTGTAATCAGATCAATTGATACTGAAAGTTATTTTGTTTTGAGTGCTCTATTGACAGATCAAGATGCTGAGAATTTTCCTTGAGGAATACAGGATTCATTCGTTTCCCTTTAGGAATACAAGGCTCATCCATTTTCCTTGAGGAATACAGGGTTCATGGAATTTTTCAAATAATTTTAATTCAAACGAGTAACATTAGAACAGGTTTATAGTGAATAGTGAATCTATTGAAAGCTACCAATGTTTAAGAAATATAGCCTTATTCTAAAAAGTAACTTCCAAACAAATGGACCAACATGAAAGCATTTACAGGGTTGTATCCCTGGAAAGGAGGGACGTTTTACTACTTGAAAGTTCACAAGATGATTTCATTTCTTATTAAAACTTTTTTCTAATTGACTAACTTCTCAAAGAACCCAGATAGTCATATTTGTAGAAGTCCTTAATAATTAACTCCAATAATATTGTAATTAAATCAACAGCTTAAGGTCTCGTTTATTTAAAAAAGCATTAGTTCTTCAAATCTATTCAAGCACTTGCTTCACTTATAGGAAGGATAAAACAATAAAACGCCTTTCGATTGGTTCGATAAACAACTATTCAAATGTAGGATTTTTAGATTCTATCCTATTTTTAGAGTCTATACATCCTTATGATTTTCAAGGCCTTCCAAACTATGATATACGGTTGTTAAAGCCAATATCAACTTTTGAATGTCAAATGCTGGCAACCATTGCATTTGGAAGCAGTTTACTCAAGAAGTAAGTAAGTTAGTCAGTAAGCTCAAGATATTTTTTGATTTTTACAACTTTGATTATATTCTAAGTCTCAGAAAAATTAAAAGCAGCTCAGTCCATAGGGTTGCATCATTGGATAAAGTGCTCAAAACTCTTTGTAACAAGGAATGTATAACCAGATGTTATGATAAATGGAATCTAAGTACAAGAATATCCTTTCAAAAATATTGATTTTTACAAGGAGAAATTGACTTTTTTTTCTTTTTTTTTCTTTTTTTTTCTTTTTTTTTTTTTTTAACATTATTATTTCCTTGATCTCCAAAAATATTGGTTCTTCTTACAAGAAAAGTGTTATATAATGTATTTGCTGTGTGTATAAAATATATAAATAACTAACAACTCGAACAGATACGGTAAGAAGGACTCATCGGGAGGAATAAGGAAAACTAAGTGAAGCTCGGAATCAGAATACTGAGATATGGCGTTTGGAAGTTTGTTCGATTAGTAATAATTAAACTGGATAACGGCTTGTTCGTAAGATAGTCGTCCTAGATAAATTATGGCAGACAGTAATAAATAAATAAACTATTCTTAGATAAATAATATCTCGTAAATATATAATGATTTTATATAGGCCGAGGACTAGGCATAGAAACAAGATTGTGAGAAGTGTGAAAAACTATTATAGTTAATTCGATGAGGCGTTTGAGTTGAGGAATGTCATACGTCGCTAATAGAATTAATAGAATTAAAACTTTTAGCAGTTTTAGGCGGTTTTCCGAAAAAAGGGGTCTCCGGTAGCCGCCCAAGGGTAAGAGATATGGAAAAACGGATTTCAAATTCGGAATCACGTGAAAAATTAATTTAAAAAATATGGTTAAACTCAAAAAGTGTAATTTTGGACCCCCCTCCTACTCAGAGCCTCCTGCAACTAAACCCAATAAGATAGAAATATAATTTATTTCCAGACAGGTTTTTGCTACAAATTTTTTTCTTTTCATTAGACACTCAGCGTCGTCTTTTCTTTACTCTTACTTTAAATTATCTATTCTTTTTTATTCCTAGAAAACAAACGAACAAGCAAACATACACTCAAGAATGGCTTCAACAAACAAAGAACCGTTACCCACAGATGAGAGAATGGTACAACATTCATCCATCGATAGTCGAAACAATTCCTTTGATTCTCTCTACCCTGATGGCGATGATCATGGTCTGATGGCATCAATCGAAAGTCATGGCTCGTTATGGAGGCAATATTCCCTTATCAACAAGAAATACCAAGACAATATCAAGTCACAAGATCTATGTTTCTGTTGCGACAGTGATTCTTTTCGCCATGGAACTTTGAAAACATTATTTCTGCTTGTGGTTGCATTTGGATTAAGTTGCTCTTTTTTTGCTTTGAGATTATCTGTTTTCTCAACTCAAAGTGTAACTCTTACAGGAGGTGATCAAAAACTGGTTCCCATCTCCACTTATTTCAATAAAGGTCTTAAACTAAAGGAGAGTTGTAATCAGGTCACCCAGGAAGGCAGCAAATTATATTTGTTACCAGAATCACCACAAATATCAGCAGAACGTAAAATTTACACCGAAGCTGTACAATTTCTCATGCCATCTTGGTCTTATCAATATTGGGGCTTTAGACTCTTGAAAGGAACAGAGCTGACTATTTCCATATGTGCTGATCTTCACTTACAGTTTTATCTCATTAAAGGTGAAAGAAAGCTGAAATCATGGAAAGAAACGACTCTTTTCAACGATTATGACTTCCAAAGCAATATACGTCCAAAGGAAAGTTGCTCTAAGAAGGAAAACCTTAAAAGTCACTCAGTACAAGTTCATGAAAGTAATATTTTCTATATTTTGTTCTCGAGTTCAGTAGGCTGGCGTTTTTTCACTGAAGTCACTACCGTCTTGCAATTCAACCGAACAGTATATGATACGTCACAAAGCTATTATTCTTGCTTACTATCAAATAGTTCTTGCATTGGAGAACTTCATTATGGTTCAGAGAACATTGCTTTAGTTGAAACAGAACTAGACATCAATCATCCAACGACTTCATTCAAGAATTACAAAATCTCTTACGAACCTTTACCGAGAAACGAATTCTATTTTAAATTGTTTGGTTTTGTATATTTGACTGTTGTCTTAGCAACCGTACTGTACTCTGTATGGCGCTTTTGTGTCACAATCCACGGGAAAGGTCGGAAAGAGCCAGGAACAAGTGAAGAGCGTAAACCACTGCTCAAAAACACGAAACCGCACTCATACTCGTTGAGGAGTCACCCAGGCGGTAAAGATCAATGGCTCGTTGTCAATCGCTCAAGTGGAGAATCAAACGACTTACGTATAGACGAGCGAGAAACATCGTCCGTTCTTGAAGAATCTGTTTCGCCGTCACGTCATCGTCGTATTACGACGACGTCAAATTATTCGACATACAGCAACGAATCTGAACAGTCGTTATTTATGAACAGACGAGGTACGAACAATGCTGATATGATGCGTGCTATGCAACAAAACATGGAACAACAGCAGCTCTTGGATTCTGTCATGACGTCTGCAGGTGTCAGTGCTATTTGATTTACTTCTAATCTAACGAATTATCAAAATGCGTAATGTTAAGATTACCGCCCTAATCGCACGATGGGTTATTTTTTCTCTTTTGGCGCCTTCAAAGAGAGCAATTAATCGTTAATTGCATTAAGAGAGCAATTAATCGTTAATCACACTCTTCAACGAGGTGCCAATGTTTACAAAATAGAGTTTAATGTTCTTTCTTTCGTTTTTTTGACTTTTTTGAAAGTTTTCGTTCTAATATTTGTGTGGTCACAAGCAATTTGAAGTACAAATAAAATGTAACGTTCTCGGACGTTCCATAGCGTTCATGGAACGTTCCAGATCGTGCTTAATCGTTCTCAAACGTTTCAGAACATTCAGTAACGCTTAAGAACGTTGGAACGTTCATGAACGCTCTCGAACGATCATACACGCTTTTTTTTTATAAGAATACCTTTTATAAGAATATCAGGGTGAAAATTGGCCAAATCGTAAGAATACCCTAAGAATACCCTCCAGGGTGAGTTTTAGTCAATTGATAAGAATAAGACTGTCATTTTTCAGAAAATGGTAAAACAAAAGTGATCTTTGTTACACAACTGAACATCAAACGATTTTTATAACATATACAGCACTGAAACAAACACATGCCAGAACGAGAGAGTTGAGATTTTTCACTGTGACTTTTAAAACACGAAGGACTTTGATAATAAAACCACCCGTTATATTTGTTTTGGCAGTGCTGCAAATGAGGATTCAGTTAAATATGCAGCTGATATTTTTTTTAGAATTACTCACATAAGCTGTCCAGGAAAGAAATTTTTCTCTGAAATAATAAGAATACGTTAAGAATATTTCACCCTCAATTTTGGTAATTTCTTAAGAATACTTGACCCTCAGTCAAAGTACACTATTCTTATAAAAAAAAAAGCGTGTATGCGTCAAAAGGTTGATAATGAACTCGATAAGAACGTTCTTGAACTTTTTAGAATGTCCCTAAACGTTCCAAGACATTCCTACACTAGTAAATAATAGGGAACGCTTAGGAACGTTCAGGAACGTTCAATAACGTTCCATATCGTTCGTTTTACTGGAACGTATCATTTTATTTGTATTTAAAGTTGTTTATGATGACAATTTTTGTGCGATAATGATAACCGGTTGTCATGGAGATTCGTATTTATACCACCTTCACACGTCATTACATGTTACTTTAGGCGTACAAACTTTCGCGAGCAGAAACTTTCGCGAGGACGAAAAGTCGCGAAATTCACGACATTTACTTTCGCGAATTTAACGGAAAAATATTTTTCGCGAGCATAAACTTTCGCGAATCAAGACGTAAAATTGAGAATTTTCACATGAAAAAATGGCTTTAGAGGGACAAATATATCTTGGATTGGCTTTAAACATTTGTCTTTTGACTTATTAGTCTTTTAGCAGGCTAAAAAGTGCCATAAAGGTTACATTTTATTCAAAGTTTGAAGTTTTACAGATTTTCTATTTTGTGAAGAAATTTTCGCGACCATAAACTTTCGCGAATGGCCCTTCCTAGAAATTTTAAAGACATTTACTTTCGCGAAAAGGGCCAAAATTCGCGAAAATCGCGAAAGTTACTGCTCGCGAAAGTTTGTACGCCTAAAGTAGTTACGGAATCAACCAATAGAACGAATTCGTTTTGAGTTGGTACGAATGATTGTAAAAGGTATTTCTGTATAGGGAGCATATCTATAAGGTTTGCGACCAATGAAGTAAAACCCGAAGGACTAGAATCGAATCTTTAACCTTTCTCAGGCAAGAAAAAGTGAAGCCTTAAAATATGCGCCGTATTTTTGACGACGGATTGAATCTAGCGATTCCTTTATTTTCGAATGATATCTTTTTTCAAATTTAGGTGTAAATTTTAGTTTCAATCTGTCATTTCTGTAAAAACCAGGTGGACCGCGCTAGGCCGCGCAACTTTGGTAGGATTTGGTAGGCTTCAAATCCTACCAAGGCGATTCGATTCTAGCTTTTCGGGCTTATACTTCATTGTTTGCGACTCAGACTTGGAGTGTATCAACCGTACACATGAAATGTGAACCTCTGTGAACCAAATATGAAATTTATAATGTTGCCGTAAGTAAGGAAGAAAAGACACTTTTTTTATTTTTTGTTACTGTTAAATTTTTTAAACCATAACTTTATATTGGAATATTTTGCTAGATTTTTAGCGCTCAATTTTTTGGAGTAATATTTTCTAAACAGTGTGTATCTTATTTTCTAATTACATACCTATAATAGATAAATTTTTAAAGTTAATTTATTCAAGAATCGTGACAAACTAATCAAACTGTTTACACATTTTTAGCACCACTATGTCCGCTGTTCCAAGTGTAAAAGCTTGGGGACACGAGAAGTTTTTTTTGCACATGCTCCATCCCACAACCTGAAACGCTTTCTCTTGTCTCCACCCCGTTTTTCTTTCTACCAATAAAAGTGAAATCTCACTTTTGTCCCTGGGACAATGGAGCAAAATCAATTCGAGTCAAATTGGCTCCATTGTCCCAGGGACAATAAATCAGCGTGTCTTTTGGGTGAAAGAAAGAACTCGAGTAACTTTAATGCATGTCCCAAAAACGCATTAATTTTTCCGCCCCAGTTCCAGTCCCTAAACCATAACAAACTATACATTTTTGGAAGCGTATTTGGATGTAGAATGCCGTATTCGGTGTAACTTAAATTCTTTCTCAGCAGAATTTGAGTTTTTTTAAGCAAATGTGATTATGACGTCATAATTTTAAAAAGTTGAATATCTCAAGAACTAATAATCAAAGCTTTATGAGATTTGGACCAATGATAGAACTCATCATAGAAATGATCCTTCGCCTGGGCCAAACCAACAGTTTAGTAGGCTGTCGAAACTAGTCCATAAAGGGAAGAGGGAGTCACGCCCTACATGTAAATTTCACATTTATCGTTTCGTAGCCGTTTATATCACCTCTTGAATGTTTTATTGAAGAAAATGGCTAATTTCTCTTGCTTTTTATCGCCCTTTGCTATTATTGTTCGACAAAACTTTTTTTTTTATGTTTGATTTACTGATTTGAAATGTTCTTTTCTATAAAAGAACTGTTTTGTTTGAAAAGAATTCAATTCATAATTAAATACGATCGTTAAATACATTCGATTCAAACAAAAGAAAAGAAAAAACAGGATCGGCCAAAGCTGGGCAGAAATTAAAATTACTAAATGTAGATGGGCCTTAAATTTCAAAACAAAGGCTGAATAAAGTCTAAACCATGCTCTATTCGATCTGTCAATCAAAACAAACTTATCGAGAACAAAACATTGCTTGCGAAATCGAAAGTGTGCAAATGGCGCGAATCCAATAGAACAAATTTGTGGAGCAAGAGACTAAAAGTCATAATTTTAAAACACAAAAAAAGCGAAAACGAAAGTGATGACACACAGACACAAAAGCACCCTATTAATACGTACGTTTATGTGGTTGTACTCCACTGCATGGTTTATCAGGTTCATCTATGATTACGTCATCATCATGAATCAAGGGGAATCGATCTTCCACGTGTGGGAAATGTCGCAAGAGCTGAAAAGAGAATGAATGGTTCATACAATGCAGCAATGTAATGTCTTTCAGACCAGTTTTCAACCATAATTTTATAAAAGTATCTAAAGTCATTGCAGTATTGCATATCTTGAATTCATAGCCACCCCTGTCAAAGAGGTTTATAGCAGCAGCATACATTTTCAGTGTGACCAGTATAGACAGATTTTTTACAATCAAATAAAATAAAAGCTGAACCCTCTCTTCAAAAGCGAAAATACACTTTTCAGACTTGACCCCCCTGTTCGCTTTTGCTCGATTTTCGGCCGACCCCCCCCCTTAACCTCTCGGCAACGAACATATTTTTTTTGCATGTCCCCTTATTGAAAACATACAAGAGAGGTTTTACTTGGCACTTACCATCACATGAAATTTATGTGAATTATCATGATGATCGGCGCTGACATACAGTGACACTTCACCACCATCAATCTGCATGAAACCATTTCCAAGATGGAGAGAAGGATGTGTACCACCTAAATGTAGACTCTCCCTTTTCGAATTATCAAATAAATCAACCATAGCTTCCATCATTTTGGAAAAATTCTTTGGATACCCTTCAACTGACATGTCAACTTTGGCTCGTATTTTTGTTTTTTCGCAAACTTCAAGTTTAGTGGTGATGACAGCTTCTGACATTTTTCCTTTTTCGTTGAACATTTTTTGTTTACAAATACGTCTGTTTGTTGCGTTAAGTGTTTTGCAGTCAGCTAGTAAAGGAAACCAAGAAGTGGAGATTAGACCCTAAAGCGATATCCTTTTCCAATAAAACCATGGCGTTCTAAATTCAAGGCCTAGCAAGCGTGCTTTGACGT
The DNA here is from genome assembly GCF_902728285.1 of Clytia hemisphaerica. Taxonomy (NCBI): domain Eukaryota; kingdom Metazoa; phylum Cnidaria; class Hydrozoa; order Leptothecata; family Clytiidae; genus Clytia; species Clytia hemisphaerica. The sequence goes on along the minus strand of NW_027104234.1, from coordinate 7,563 downwards.
CAAAATCTTGTGGACCTAATTAATGATGTCATTGCAGTGTTGACGTCAATTTGTTTACAAAAAATCTAACGTTCACACCCATTTTTGACGTCGTGCAAGAAAAACAACACCGAAAAAATGGGTAGAAAATGCATTGTGCGTGGCTGCAAATCTAATTATAACAAAAGTAAAGCGTCGCAAAATGAATTTAGAACGCCATGAATAAAACCCAATGTGTAGGAGTGGCTAGAAACACCATAGTTAGATCTTAATCATTTGTAGGAAGTGGACTTAAATTATTTTCTCTATCAAACAAACTTGAGTTTTGACACTATCCATTTAGCTATAACAAAAATAATTCCACCTGTCGCACGCACGATATCCGGAGGGTTTTGATGTTGATTCAACCCTACTCTTGTCTCCCGAAGAGACGTCTCCCCCCGCTAATTGTTAAGAGAAAAAAATTCCAACCCCCCCCCCGCTCTTATTAAGACCCACCTGTCCGAATAAATTCCGAATATTTCATTACAGTGTAGATAGACCTTAAATTTGTTGAAATTTTCTTTTTGCTAATATTGTTTCTTATTTTTACGTGTTCATTTGCTAAAGTTTCTTTTTTGTTGTTGAAATTGATATCAGTTAAAAAAAATTCTGTCTTCAAAATTACCCCTCCTCCCTCTTATTCCATCCCCGCCCCCCGCTTATTAGAATTTAGAAAATTTTCCTACCCCCCTGCTTATTCGGACCCCCCCCCCCGTCTATTCGGGAGACAAGCGTGTAGATAGCTGTAGAGTCTTTCCTGATTAATTATCGAGGCCTATGACAGGGTTTGATACAATGGTTTGATTCTCAAAATAAAACCTCAAGGTTGCATTCTGTTGTTTTATTTTCATTCATCAGAAATTTTCTTCCTGAGAGCCTCTTAATAGACAGAAAGGAACAAAATTTCTTTGGCTCGTGTTCCTCGTGGCTCTATTCTGTGACCCCTTTCGATTCATAATAAGGACCTCCCCAAAAGGTTGTTGTCTTCTTAGATAGAAATTCTTGCTTCATGTTCTTTCTTATTCTAGACCACTTTCATTTGATGTTCTATTGATAGTGTATAGTATAATTTGGATAAAAAGTATTTCACTTACACAATGGGCAAAGCATGCCATAGATGGTGAAATAAGAATCATCAATGACGGTATAATTTCTTCCTGCGTGAATACTCTTACAAACATGTTGAACTTGAATGTGTTGCTTTTCATGGTTTTTCATGTGACTGTGGAATTGTGTGACGCGTAGCCCACAATGACTGCCAAGCAATCCGTCTAGAAGAAAGACAAAGAGATCAATGATTGAGTTTAATTTATTTGATGAATACCAATCTCAACTTCCAGTGCTCAAAATGATTAGGTTATTTAGAATCCTCTTTAACTTCATAACATATACAGGATAAATCACTAGGTTCCTGTTATTTTATAACAGATACAATAAGAACAAGCTAGATGCTGAATGGACCTACCTGATGATGAAAGTTAGATAGCAATGAGAGGAGAAAAAAAATCAGTCAGAAAATATATCGTTTAGCGAAAATGCATAACGCAATAAATTCATCATTGATTATTGATGGGGGGAGAGGGAAGGGTTGTAGGGAAAAATTAATAAAAGTTTCTGGTCGCAAAATCAGTTTTATTGACAATTGAATCATGCTTGATGGTGAGCATTGTTATCAATAATGTTTTTGTGTGAAGAACATAGAAATACAAGGAAAACATATAATGAAAATCCTCAAAGACGGCGATTTCCGGCATTTTCAACCGGAAAAAATTTTTTCTCAAAAATCGAACTCGGCCATGTTTTGAGCATTGCAAATACGCATCTTTCTGCAAAAAATCAGAAAAAGCTAAAGATGAAAATTTGAGAAAATGTAAAAAAAAACGGTTTTCCGGCATATTTCTGGCATTTTCGGCCGGGAAAAAATATTTTTCGAAAATCGGGCTCCGTCACATTTAGGTATTGTCATTTTGCATCAGTGTGCAAATTTCATAAAAATATAAAGTACAGCTCGAGAAATTCAATGTTCCGGCGATTTTTAAATAGTTCCAGCTTCAAAAATCAATTTTATTGAAAATTGATACATAACAAGTCAAACATGATAATCTTAGTTCTTACGTGTGATTTGCAAGTCTTCATCAAACTTCTCAGAAGTAAAGGTATGTATTGAGGCTTCTTTTGAGTCCAGCATAGAGATGACTTTAAACTGTAAGGAATGTCACATATATTCAGCACGGTCATATACAAAGCTTCAGACTTTTTGTAGCACATTGTAGAGAAATCACCATGTCTCATAGATTTGGTGCACTGATCTGCTTTTATAACCCTGGATCATTTCTAAGGTCATCTAAAATTGAAAGAACCAAAGCAACTTTGAATGAATGTTTTTCAGTGTTCAAAATTTTGGTTATTCGAGGATATGTATATGTGTTCATTGGGTGACCCACACAAGCTTTGGGCAGTTTTTCAGCATCTTGAGGCTGGAGAAATATCTTGAAGTGCTTGGAAATTTAATAGTCAAAAAAGAAGATAGCCCGGCTTATAACTTAAGGTTTTATTTCAAGTTTATCTCGTTTCTTAAAACCCAAGCTCTAAGCAAGTACTTTTGGATTGACTGGTATTTCATGTCACCTGGTACTTGTGGTAAAAGCAAAGATCAGAGCTTGCTACTCCAGGTTCAGCCTCAAAACACAAAAAAATAATTATCAAACTTTTGATTCCCTCCATACCATACATTATTTGAAAATTAGAGCCAGACAAATCTCAAAAGTATTGTAGCACAAGAAAAAACTATAATTTGCAAAGTTTCATCTGTGTTTCCAAAAATTCCAACTTAGGACAATGGCTATTTCTTACACGAACCTGAAGAGGATGCAATATGCCTTTTACACTTAGCTTTATCCATCATCCAGTGAACTTCTAACAGACTTCCAGGTAGGTAGTCGATGACCTGATGGGTTGTAGTGTTCAACACCACTGGCTTTATCTGTCAAAATAAAAGGAAGTAATGAATACATGTCTTTCTTTTTGCTATGTTATTCTTCATTCTGAATGCTGAGCAACATGGTTAAAAATATGATTTAGTAAAGCCATTGAGGACCTTATCATTATTGGGAATGGTTGTAAACAAGGGAGATGATGGCCTCTGTGCTTAGAAATTTGGTTCTTTGAGCACTCAGACTTTGTCAAGGAGCAAGCTCTGCTACTCCGCTCACCACAGGCGATTATCACTCAGTTTATTCTGAGCCTTCTGACGACCAGTCCATGCTTGCTTACCCAAGTTGCAAGTTGCGCTGATGAATCCTGGGAAGGACAATACATGCGTCTGCTAATAGATATCATGTGCTTTCCCCCAGCAAACAAAAGTATTCCAATAAAATTTCATTATTTAGAAAAAAACACACATTCAAGAAGCATCTTTACATAGCCATTCTAAAGCCCATGAGGTCTCACTGTAAAATGAGAGGAAAATCCAATAATTTTCTTTTTTTTCTTACAAAAACACAAAACACGAAATATATATTCGTAACGAATATATATAAGGATAAGTAGTATTTCTGTAATATAAGAGATTTCTTTTTGTTTAACTTACATTTATACGATAAAGATGATCTGAATGATCGGTACGTTGGTTAATTGTCATGACAACTCCAAAGCCATTGTCTATAATAAATGATGGTAGACAGATTTTGCAATAATTTCATCGCTAGAATAAAACGCTGTAATTTAGGCCAATAAAGATCAGGGATCAGATTTTAAGGAGAAAAAGGCCCAATGGTGAACATTATAGAGAATGAATGAGATGTGTTCATGTCTTAAAGGGATATATACCTCAGTATGTCCTGTGTCACCACTCAAGTGTCCTGTCTAATTCAATTTCATTTTAGTCACTACACTTAATTTATTCAACTACAGTCATGATAATTCATCAAGTTCCTTGGAAACAAAACTGTGCATCATACATTTCATTGTTAAAGTTAAAAGTACTGCTGGCTTATCTTAAACTTGAAGTTGAAGGGGAGAGTATCTTAAAAAGACATTTTTGCGGGAACTTATTTGGCGGATTTGGTCGAAATCTGCCAAATTAAGTTCCGCCAAATTAATTTATTCCGTCAAATTTTCCACAAAATTAAATGCTCTATTATCCCCAAATGTTGCATTTCAGTCTTAAAAAAAGGTTTTCCTTTTTATTGGCATTTTTTGGACAAAAATGTCCTTCATCCGCCAAATAAATTCCCGGTTTAAAACCGCCAAATTAAATTCCCTCTGAAAAATTTTCAGATGTCGCCAATTAAACTCCCGCCAAAATTTCTTCCTTTAAGGTATTCTTGGACACCCAGTAGAATTTTATGCAGCAAAAAGTAAATAGTAAAAAGGGAGTATTTATGATAATATAATGTTGTTGTTTTTTTAACTTACCAATATTTATTGGTTTTGGGTTAGTTGATACATCATCAAAGTGAATGAATATATTTTGCTCGATCTTTAATATTGTAAGTGCTAAAGATTTGCCTGTTTTGCAAGGTTTTCCAGAGATAATAAAAGTCGTTCCATTGTAAACCGATATCGAATCATAAGGTCCTAAGTCTAGTTGTTTTTCTGGTTCTATTATCTGCCAAAGTGTATCAATACCATTCATAACTGTAAACAGAAAAAAAATCACAAGAAATAGATAGAATAAGAAAATCAAAGTATTCACATTTTTAAAAAGTCAGTTTGTATAGTTTGACGTTTTGTGAACAAAAAAGTACAGCTGAACTGAACTGAAAAGTGTCGATCAATATTTTATCTATCTCTATTTTGGAGAAAATACCCAATCTAAGCAGTGTTATTTTTGAAACACAGAAGCAAGATTACACTCTTAGATTCTTGTTTTCTTTTTAAACAATGGATATAAAAATCAACTCACACTGAAAAATGGCAACAATTACAAAACACCAAATCATAATTCTTGGTGTATTGTTATAATCTTTTTTGTGCTAAAAAAAACAGAGCAGTGTTGACAAATTTTCAGATACCTAATGAAGATATGTTATCAAATGTGCTGAAATTATTTTCAATTCAAATTGATATTATCTATATACCTAATGATGGTAATAATTTCAAGCCACAATTTTTTTTAAGTCAGCCAATAAAAACTCATCCATCGTTAGAAAAACCGCTATAAAATAAAATGAAACAATTGATTTTGACGGTATGCCTCTTGGGAATATCATGCTAACAACGTCAAAACTTTGACAAAAGTCTCTGTTGTTCTACTCTTCTCAGGTATTTTATCTTTATCATAACAAAGATAACAGAGGCAAAATCATCGTCAGCTTGCCAAAACTCCGACCAAATTTTCTAAATTTTGACTCAAAAGTATGGAAAAATTTTAGAGAGTGTGGGATTCAAATTATGATGTTCTTATGAACAGACTCTAAACTTTGGCATACTATTTTTTTCAAGTCATAAAAAAATATATTGGAGTGACAAAAGTATACACGCAGTTGAAATTCTGCATTTCAGAGTTGAAAATGTTAATAAAATATATTGCAAACTTGTGAAAGAATTTGAGAATAATTATTTTGTGAATTAGGAGTAATGTTAAGCTCTCAGTCCTTTTACCTAAATAATTCAAAGAAATGAAGTTTTGAAATACAGGCGGCAACGAAGCTCGCTTCAAAGAGACAATAAAAGATAGATGTCCAGTCTTTTATATGTTCATGATAATATCAATAATAGGTAGGCAGCTTGGGAAAAACTGTGTGTTTCCATTTTGAGAAATGATGCCTAAGTCATCGATGACGCAAGCAATCGACAAAAGAAAAAAGTTAAAAGTGGGAAAAAAATAATTGTTCGCTAATCTCAGCCAATCTTGGGGTTTTGCTAAACTCAAAATTAAGCTAGTAGGTTGCATGATCTTTCATATATGATATATATGTCTATGAGAAGAAATAAGGATTTCTGTCCAACTATATTCCCTTAGGATATTTGGGTGGCAGTGCAGCATAAAAACCCCCCAGATTGGTGAACATGAAGAAAAAAAGAAAAACTAAAAATTCACCCCCTAGAAAATATTTAGATTGTTTTTTTTGTTCATCGCATTTTACAGGCCATATTTTAGAAATACAATCAGCATACAAAGGCCCCCTTTTCTGTTTTACAAGAAGGAGGGGCATCGAATATTGAATGGCTTGACTCCAATATTTTGCTATCCAATCACCGAGATATATAATTGTTTTATTAATTGTGCAATCAAAAAATTGTGCTGTGTGATTGCTTTAAAGAATTATCCAATCAAATGAAGGTAAAGCGCTTTCATCCAATCAGAAAGGATTCTTTGAGAAAAACAACGCTTGCATCAAATTCCTGCTTTCGTTTGAGAACTAAAGATAAGAAAGAATTCAAACCTTAGTCCTTACTTGCACAGGCTGCAAATAAGCGTCGGTCATCGGTCAATGTCCGACTGAAAAGCCATTTGACCGACTGAAAATCTTTTGTGTCGGTCATGATGTCCGAATGAAAAAGGAATAAACCATTAACTTGAGAGTTGAAAGAGTTGAAAATAAATCTCTTACACCCCTGTCTCTTACTTAGCCTATTCCTTTAATACTCGCTTCCTTTGTAGCTTTCAGGGTGTTTTCTAGGTTAACTTTTCTTAACTCGACTTCCTTTCTGTGTTACTTTCTTTGTTTTCTAAGATCACTTTTATCAACCCGCTTTCTTTGTAACTTTTAAGGGTGCTTTCTAAAATCACTTTAATCGACTTGCTTTCTTCGTAACTTTCAAGACTTCTAAGAGTGTTCTAAGATCACTTTTTATCAACCCGCTTTCTTTGTAACTTTTAAGGGTGTTTCTAAAATTACTTTTGTCAACTTGCTTTCTTCGTAACCTTCTTGTTTCTAAGATCACTTTTATCAATTTGTTTTCTTCGTAACTTTCAAGGGTGCTTAAAAATTCACTTTAATCAATTCGCTTTCTTCGTAACTTCCAAGGGTGTTTCTAAGATCACTTTTATCGAATCAATTTCTCTGTTACAGTAACAAACTGTTCCAAAGTAACCTTTATTTTACCTACTCGCTTTCTGCGTAACTTTCAAGACTGCATCATTTTAGAAAAAAATATACACTGAATGACCGACAGAATTTGATTTCTGTCTGACATGATGTCCGATTGACTAAAGATATTTATTTGCAGCCCTGCTTGCATCTAAGGCACCGAAAAAGCAATTAGCGCGTTGCAGCGAAAATATATTCAATTCAATTCATGTTTAGCCTAGCCTAATTGTCAGCTGTCAGGGGGCTTGAAAAGAATGTGAGAGATTATTTATATAAAAAACAAAACACACGGTTTTTCCTAAGCTGGCAGGTTTTTGGGAAGGTGAAAATTCAAATTTTGTGGCCCAAACTTGGCCCCGGACATTTATTTGGGCCCGGGGACATTTGTTAAAGAAAGGATGATCAAGGATGATTTATAACAATGGTGATCAAGTATTCTACATGCGTGAAGGTTCAAAGAAATGGCTTGGCCCAGCCAAAGAACCAGACGTTTCCAAAGAAGGTT